>NC_132796.1:43835364-44184748 GCF_048418805.1 Vulpes vulpes
CAGTTAGAAAATGTAATTTAAGAAACAACTATTCTATGGGCACCTGGGTGGCTCAGTGGCTTAAGCATCTGCATTCAGCTCAAGTCATGATTCCAGGGTCCTGGAATCTAGTCCCACATTGTTGGGCTTCCTGCTCAGCAGGGAGCCTGCTTCTCCCTCTCCCTTTGCCCCTTACCCCTGCTTGTGATCTCTCTCTGTCTCTAATAAATAAAATCTTGGGGTGCTTGGGTGGCTCATTCAGTTAAGCATCTACCTTCAGCTCACATCATGATCCCGGGATAGAGCCCAACGAAGCCCTGCGTGGGGCCCCCTGCTCAGCGGAGAGCCTGCTTCTCCCTCTCCTTCTGCTGCTCCTCCTGCTAGTGTGCGCACATGCTCTCTCTCTCTCCCTATCAAATAAACAAATTAAAATATTTAATAAATGAATAAAATCTTTTAAAAAATAAAACAACAACAAAAAACAACTATTCTAAGGTGAGGGCACTGGAGATGGGCAGCACAAGGAAGGGGAGGGAAGGACTGGGTGTAAAGAAGGAAGGTAGGTCACCGAGATTTTAAACACACATACACTATCCCGTACATAAGAGCAACAAAGTTATATTCATCTAGGAATAAACTCAAGAAGAAACATGCAATACCTATATAAAGAAAACTGTAATATAATACAGCCATAGTCAGTTAAATAATGTCGTTTCAGCACAGAACAGATAGCATAATAAACATTGTCAGAACAACTGGCTCTCTATATGGGGGGGGATGTTAAAGCCCTACATAAAACCAGTCACAAAAATAAATTCCAGGTAGGCTAAAGAGCTAAATGTAAAAGCAAAACTATATAACTATTAAAAGAAAATATGGCTGAATATATTGTTAACCTGAAGAAAGGCTCTCATAAAAGGACAAAATGCAACGACCATTAATAAAAAAGCTAACACATTTGGCCATTCAACCATGAACAAGGTTAAAAGCTAAGCAACAGACTGGGAGCAAACATCTGCAACATATACAGCAAAGCATTAATATCCAGAATATATAAAGAACTAAAATAATCAGTAAGAAATAAAAAATGGCCAATATATGGATGGTAGAAAGATGGGTCAAACTCTTTAGTAAGCAGGGACATGCAAATTCAAACAATTTAATATTTTTTGTCCATCAGATGAGCCTAAAACTCTGTTAATATTATATATTGAGAAGCATATGAGAAATTCAGCACTTCGTGCACTCTTGGCAGATAAACTGTAATAGCCTTTTCATTTGACAAATTCCAAGTATCTTAATGCATACTTATCACCAGCAATCACTTTTTAGTATGTATGTAAGAAATATTCTTGTATGTATACAAACTTATGTATGCACTAGGACTCTTACTGAAGCATTGTTTGGAATAGCAAAAAATATTGAAAAGAACTTAAATATCCATCTATAAGAGAGAATGGTAAAATAAGCAGTGATACATCTGTACTACGTAATAATATACATGTTTCAAAAATGAGAAATGGATATATATGAAGTATAAAATCTACACATAAATACTATTAAGTGAAAAACAATAAATTATAGTACAACATATATATATCTTATGTGGAAAAAAACTCACAAAACCCTGTTTCTAAATGTACTCATGTATGTTTAAATGCATACAAAACAGCATGGAAAAATATGTTCCTAATTTATCCTACAGGTTAAAGAAGCAAGTTGTATTAAATACTATGTATTCATTAAAGAGAATGTGTGTGTGTGTGTATATATATATATAGCTACTTCATTCTCCACATATATATAAATATATATAGAGAGAGGATATATATATAGAGAGAGAGACAGACAGACATGAAAAGAATCCTAAGTCATATCTTTGGGAAAAGAGCAAGTCATAAAACATATATTTTTTACTTGTATATGTATATGCATGTAAATACAGAGAAAAAAGGACAGTACAAGTTTACAGTCAACTCTTCTTTTTAAGGATTTTTCTATGATTTTTAAGTAATCTCTACACCCAAAGTGGGGTTCAAACTTATAACCCTGAGATCAAGAGTTACATGCTCTACCAACTGAGTCAGCCTAGTGCCCCTACAGTCAAGTCTTAATAATGGTACCTACCAGAGGGCAGAAATTGTGTAAAGGTGGACCTTAAGGTTTTAATCTATCTCTATGTTATTTTAATCCTTTATAGCAGAATTGTCCATCAACAATCTGTACAAAAGAACCAGTTAAGGATATTATCATTTTGGGGGCAGCCCAGGTGCCTCAGCAGTCTATCGCCGCCTTTGGCCCAGGGTGTGATCCTGGAGACCCGGGATCGAGTACTGCATCGGGCTCCCTGCATGAAACCTGCTTCTCCCTCTGCCTATGTCTCTGCCTCTTTGTGTGTGTGTGTCTCTCATGAATATATAAGTAAAATCTTAAGAAAAGGATATTATCATTTTTCAAAATAACTGAAGGAAAAAACAAATAAGGCATGTATAACATAAAACCAAATAAATATCATCAATTAACACTCCTTGAGTGTTTTGTGCCGAGCATTGTAAGCCCCTTCATGCATTTTCTCATATAATCATTACAAAAATCTTGAGGTGGATAATATTTTTATTCCCATTTTACAAATGAGGAAACTAAGCTCAAAAAATTAAGTTAACTTCTCTAAAATCACACAGCTAGTAAAAACCAGGGCCAGAATTCAACTCAGGCACTGTACTCCCAAGTCTACTCCTTACTCATTAGTATGGGGCCTCATAAGATGTGGCGCCACGTGCATAACACTATACACAACCCTGAACTACACAGGTACATACAATACACAACCACATTACAGTCCTTGGGAGTTTGTAACACTAAAACTATCTTCTTTCTCATTTCCATCATCCAGTTTTGCTTTGGCAAGATCATTTCCTCAATTCAAGATGCTCATTTTGTGTGACGAAACCTCTAGGTCCAAATTTAAAAAGGGGCTGAAATGATCTCCACCTTCTTTCATTATCAAAATTAAACAATTTATATTTATCGGGGCACCTAGCTTTATATTTATCAATCACCTACCCTCAAATCCCTAATTATTTTTTAAGTTAGTTTTTTCTTTCTTTTTTTAAGATTTTATTTATTTATTCATGAGACACACACAGAGAGAGAGAGAGGCAGAGACACAGGCAGAGGGAGAAGCAGGCTCCATGCAGGGAGCCCAACGTGGGGCTCGATCCCGGGTCTCCATGATCACCCAGAGGGCCGAAGGCGGCGCTAAACTGCTGAGCCACCCAGGCTGTCCTCAAATCCCTAATTAACACTTTATTCTGCCTAACCCTTTATAACAGTGGTGGAAAAACTACATACAGCCCTCAGGCCAAACCCAACTCCCCTCATTGCCAATTTTTGTACAACAGGTAGGCTGAGAAAGATTCTTATATTTTTAAATGGTTGGGGGATAAAATCAAAAGAAGAATAGTATTTTGTGACAGAAAAATTATTTGAAATTCACATTTCAGTGTTCATAAAGTTTTATTGGAACATGGCCACACTCATTCATTTACATATTGCCTATGGCTGCTACAACAGCAGAGCTGAGTTGTTGCAACAGACTTCATGGCCCACAAAACCGCAAAACCCGCAAAAAAAAAAAATTTTTTTTTACAATCTGGTCCTTTACAGAAAAAGGTTCTCAAACCTTGCTTTATAGTTTTCATAAGAACTTCATGTATTTAACTTGATTACTCCTAACAACAACTCTGAGAGCTATTTGGTATTGCCCTGAATTCTGAAAATTAGGAAGGCCAAAAAAGTTTAGCATCATGCCCAAGTCACAAAGCCAGTAAGTGAAAGGGAGAATTCTGGAACCCATTTTCTAGCTCCAAATCCAACATATTTTCTACCACACTACCACTTTCTAAGAACCCAACCCCTCCTGAATAATCAATGAGTTTCAATATTTGGTGTTAAAATTTACCAGATGGTTAGAGACAGGAAAGCTTTAAATTGGTAGGAAAACATTTCTCAATTGAGGAACTTTGACTCCAAAAATATGTTAATAGAACACACTGTATTTCATGCGTAGTTGTAGAATTTACAAAGTATTTTTTTCACTTAATTAGCCAAAAAAAAAAAAAACCTGCAAAATAGGTGGGACTTTTGTTTTGTTTAGTAACAAGTGAGGAAAATCGATGCTTACAGACTTACACAAGATTACACTGAAGTTAAGACCAGAACCCAGGCTGACTCCTACTCCAGTGACATTTTCACTTGCAGACACAATCTCTTCTCATAAGGAATGTACCTGGGTTTAGTTTTTTTTTTTCCTTAGAAACAAAGACAGGTAACTCACACATTTAAAATATTAAGAAACCTGGGGCAGCCCTGGTAGCCCAGCGGTTTAGCACTACCTTCGGCCCGGAGTGTGATCCTGGAGACCCGGATCCAGTCCCACGTTGGGCTCCCTGCATGGAGCCTGCTTCTCCCTCTGCCTGTGTCTCTACCTCTCTCTCTCTCTCTCTCTCTCTCTCTCTCTCTCCCTGTGCCTCTCATGAATAAATAAAATAAATTCTTTTAAAAAATAAACAAAATAAAATATTAAGAAACCTAAAGTGTTTAGAAGAGATAAATTAACAATTTAATAAAATAAAAATTAACAGAAGGGATACTAAGAACTGCTGGTCTCTTAACATTCAGATCTCTCTTCAAAGTCACCTCCTCAAAGAAGCCTTCCAAACTAACCACCTGAGCTAAAGAGGCTTCTCTCTAACATCCCAGCACCATTTAAGAAAATTTCTTCTCAGGGTTCCTGGCTGGCTCAGTCGGTGGAGCATGAGACTCTTGACCTTGGGACTGTGAGTTTGAGCCCTATGTTGAGTATAGAGACTACTTAAAAATAAAATCTTTTTAGAAAACACATTCTTCTCAGCATTTATGTTCTGATAGATTTGTTAACTGTCTGTTGTCCACCAACCATAAAGTAAGTATTCTCAAAGAGACCAGAGTCATTGCCTGCTTTGCTTCCTTTTCATCTATTCCCAACACATCAACTCCGCACACTAGAAGAACACAATAAATGTTAAATGAATGACAAATATGTTTGGTATGTCATACTCCAAAATTCACTTGGACTAACAGCTTCAGAGTAAGTTATCAATGCATCTGAAAGGTTCCTTACTTGGTAATGAACCACATATCGTCAAGGGTTTTTTTTTTCTCTTGCTAGAAACCTTCAAAGGCTAACTCTGAATGGAAATGCCACAGTAGCCTCAGTTGCTCTGGGCAGCATTGGATATCATCAGAGCTGAACTAGTACCTCATAGGTCTTGGGGTTGATCAAGCCAATTTCCCACTCTCCTATTCAACACATGCACATGCCCTAGTGTTTAAAACAATTTGAGATAATGTCCCTATTTTAAATATACTTAACTATAGGCTGAGATTTACAAATCAATTGTACCATGCTAAATTTTAATTCTCATTTTTACAAGTTTAGTTCTGTTGAACTAAAATAATCTTACATGATTCTTAAAGGAATAGGACAATGTACAGGTGATTATAGCCTAAGCTACAAATAAAAAGTCTCCACAAGGTACTGATTGATATATGTTTTGGTCAAGAAGCCAGCTCAGAAACAATGTAACAGATAGATATGTCTGCTTTTAGGATAAATCCAATGCCAATTTCTGGTTAATTATAATCTAAATCTGCTCCCCCCCCCCAAGTTTTTTTTAAGGTTTCTTTTTTAAAGATTTTATTTATTTATTCATAGAGACACACACAGAGAGAGGCAGAGACACAGACAGAGGGAGAAGCGGGCTCCATGCAGGGAGCCCAACATGGGACTGGATCCCGGGTCTCCAGGATCAGGCCCCGGGCTGGAAGCGGCACTAAACCACTGCGCCACTGAGGCTGCTCTCCCCCCACAAGTTTTAAGCAAAGATTTCACCCTACACAAACAATCTGAAAACAAAAATACTCTTTATAAAAAAAAAAAAAAACACTTATGTAACTTTACCATAAGGATTGTCTAGCTTGCCATATTGAAGTTTCCTGACCATGAAAGTCTCACTGCCTCACAAAGAGCTTTAGAATATCCCCACTCCTCAAATATAAAGCATGACCTTCAAAAATGCATTTAGAAACATTTCGCCTCCACAAATGCCCAAAGAATAACTACATATTGCTACAAAATAGCATCACTTAAATACATGTATAATATTGTATATTATGTATCTTTTTGAAGTATAGTTTACACACAATGTTACATTAGTTTCAGGCATACAACATAGTGATTCCACAAGTCCTTACATTATGCTATGCTCACCATAAGTGTAGCTACCATCTGTCACCATATAATGCTATTAAAATATCATTAACTATGTTCCCTATGCTGTACCTTTTATCACTGTGACTTATTACTTCCATAACTGGAAGCTTGTACCTCCCACCCCCTTTTCTATTTTATAGTTTATAAAACATCAAGATAGGGCAGCCCCGGTGGCACAGCAGTTTGGCACCGCCTGCAGCCTGGGGTGTGATCCTGGAGACCCAGGATCGAGTCCCACATCGGGCTCCCTACATGGAGCCTGCTTCTCCCTCTGCCTGTGTCTCTGCCTCTCTCTCTCTGTGTCTATGAATAAATAAATAAAATCTTTAAAAAAAAAAAGTTCTGGTTTAAAAAAAAAGTCAAGATAATCCACATACAAAAGAATAGAGCTGGACCCTGACCTCATACCATATACAAAAATTAACTCAAAATGGACCAAAGACTTCAATATTAAAGCTAGACCAATAAAATTCTTCAAAGAAGAGATAGGGGTAAATCTTCATTGTCTTGGATTTGGCAATGGTTTCTTAAATATAACACTGAAAGCACAAGCAACAAAAAATTGATAAACTGGACTTCAAATTTCAAACCTTTTGTGCATCAAAAGACACTATCAACAAAGTAAAGACTAGGGATCCCTGGGTGGCGCAGTGGTTTGGTGCCTGCCTTTGGCCCAGGGCGCGATCCTGGAGACCCGGGATCGAATCCCACATCGGGCTCCCGGTGCATGGAGCCTGCTTCTCCCTCTGCCTGTGTCTCTGCCTCTCTCTCTCTCTCTGTGGCTATCATAAATAAATAAAAATTAAAAAAAAAAAAAGTAAAGACTGGACGCCTGAGTGGCTCAGTAGTTGAGCATCTGCCTTTACCTCAGGTTGTGATCCCGGAGTCCTGGGACCGAGTCCCACATCAGGCTCCCCCTGGGGAGCCTGCTTCTTGCTCTGCCTATGTCTCTGCCTCTTTCTGTGTCTCTCTCATGAATAAACAAAATTTTTAAAAAAGTAAAAAGACAACTCAGAATGAAAGAAAATATTTGCAAATCATATGTCTGATCAGGGTCTAGTATCTAGAATATATTCTTTAAAAACTCTTCCAAGTCAACAATAAAAAAATTTTAAACGGGCAAAAGACTTAAATAGTTCTCTAAGGAAGAAATTCAAATAGTCAACAACCACATAAAAAGATGCTACACATCATTAGTTGTTACAGAAAGACAAATAAAAACCACAATGAGATCCCATTTCATAAAAAACCCAGAGAGTAACAAATGTTGGTGAGGATGTGAAGAAATTAGAACCCTTGTACATTGCTGGTGGGAATGTAAAATGGTGCAGCCACTGTGGAAAACAGTTTGGTGGTTCCTCAACAAGTTAAAACTGAATTACCATATGACTCAGTATTTCCACTTCTAGGTACATACCTGAAAGAATTGAAAACAGGTGTTCAAACAAAAACCTGTACACAAATATTCATATGAGCATTATGCATAAAGCCAAAAGGTAGAAAGATCCCAAATGACTATGGACTGATGAATAAATAAACAAAATGTAATATACCCATACAAGGGAATATTATTCAACCATAAAAAGGAATGAAATAATAGGAACACCTGGCTGGCTCAGTCAGAAGAGCAGGCAACTCTTGTCAAGGTTGTGAGTTTGAGACTCACATTGCATATAGAGATTACTAAAAACAAACAAACTTTTTAAAACAAAGGAATGAAATACTGATACATGCCACAACATTATTGAATCTCAAAAACATGTGAAGTGAAAAAAGCCAGACAATAAGGTAATGTAATGCATGATTTCATTTATATGAACTATCTAGAATAGGCAAATCCATAGATGAAAATGTTTTGGAACTAAATATGCAACATCATGAAGTTACTTAATTGTGCACTCTAAAATGGTATAATGTTATGTGAATTTTATCACAATAAAAGGTTACCAGGTTAAAACACAGAAAACAATGTTACTTCATTTCTGTTAATGAAAAAAATAGCCCTGAAGAAAGGAGAATTAAAGGCTCACTACTGCAACAACTTAACCTCAACATTTCCTAAATCAAATATCTCAGGACAAGTTCTACCAAAACAATTTAAAATGGCATCAAATTCTACTCTCAAAGTTTTGGAAATTTCTGAATGAATGCTTTTATAGATGTCCTTTACAATCATCAAATATTTCCTAACAGTGCCATAATTTTTATGATCTCAAACAAAAAATGGAAAAAACCCACCTCTCTGAAAGTATAATGGACTTTAGCCAAGAGACATAATCAAGTAAATCTGCAAACAGAGCTGGTCTACTTATGCTAAGATGGGGTACTGAAGGGTTTTTTTTCCTTGCACACAATACCCTCCCCCACAAACATATACACAAAAATTTAGACCCTCTGTTAATTTTTAAAGTAAATTATCTGACTAGAAATCTTATAGTAATATAACAATTCTCATTTATTTCTATTCTGGTTCTATGCAACCACTGGCTTTATCATTTACTGGCTAAGTAATATACACCTTAATGAAAAATTCCTGTACTTTATGGAAGATAATTAAAGTTTGAATTACAGAAATTTAACTCCTAAAACACCATGGAATAATTACATAAAAAATGCAGACTTGTGATATGAGGATCAAATTGGTCTAGAAGTCAAAATTCCAGGGTCCACCACTTACTTAATAGAGCAGGTCTTATCTTTCTGTGCTTTATTTTCTCTCTTAGGTATAAAAAAAGGCAAATAACTTTCCTGCTGCCTACCAACAGAAGCACAGTAATTAAAATATGTACAAGGTATGATGGGACCACTAAAGAGGGGCATCTAATGTAGCTTAGTGGAAGCTGCTAGGGAAAGGAAAAAAGACGGGGGGAAAGCAGGAAAGGCTTTCAGGAATAACTAATGACAGAGGTTAGTCTAAAAAGGAGGAGCTCAAATTCAAAGGGAGGGGGAGAGAACATTCCAGGTTGGGGGGGGGATGGGGGCGGGTTGGGACATCAGAAGCAAAGGCAGAGAGATGAATACCAAAAATCTGCTTACGTTATTCCCCTTCTTAAATAGTCAAAGGCTCCAAATCCGGCAGGGCAGTCCTTCACCCCAGACTCAATCTAAGATTCCAGCCTTATTTCAACCCACTCTCCAGATATACCAAACTTAAACTTCCTAGCCTCAAAACCTGAAAGTTCTTCCACTCCAAATATCTAGTTCAAAACTGGGAGGCTACCTTGCTGCCAAAGTTGGTGCAACATTCCCAGGCTCTCATGGTGCTTTTATACTTCTACTCTATTGCTTAATACACTAAGTATTCATTTTAATCTATGAGAATAAGAACATAGTATCAGATTTTGTATTTAAATTCTGGGTAGCCAAAACAAGGATTACACTCTTTCCAACATCAAAGCAGAATAAAAGAAAAAGGGCATGGAAAAAAAAAAAAAAAGAAAAAGGGCATGGGAATGTTCTCAAATTTGCAACACTTCCAAGATAATGAGTATGTCAGTAAAGTTTGTAGAAAGTAACCATGAACAGTTACAAATCCATAAACTATTAATCTTGACCCAGAACAGAATGAGACCATCACAAGGTATCCTTACCAAAAGATAAGTAATGTATTCGAGAACAAAATGTCCTAGTAATCTGCTACAATTTAAACTCACAGGAAAAAGCAAGTGCCAATTTTCAAACAAGGTAAATTCAAAATGACCAAAAAAGATCACGTATAATTATTTTAGCATTCAAAATCAGCTTTAGTACATTTTAGCTATCCTTTAATGCAGAGTATGCTTTCCTTTAGGCTCCTGACTTTAAACAATTTTTAAATTCAACAATTTAAAGGTTAGAGACTATCTAGATGACACCTGATGCTCTGTCATATACTGAGATCTCTTCAAAAGTTATCTTGATTGTTACAACTTACTGTAAGTGAAAAACAGGTAACAATGCCTCCCAAAGTTGGACGCAATCACTACTACACAGAAGATTTTCACAACTTAAAAGAGTATTTATTCATGTAATTGCTTTAGTCAAAGGCAACTCTTAAGAAGGAATATCCATACCACTCGCATCTGTTTTGAGGGTTCAATTTCATTTTAACAGGGTCTATCCGGATGCCTGGGTGGCTTCGTGGTTGAGCGTCTACCTTTGACTCAAGGCATGATCCCGGAGTCCCAGGATGGAGTCCCCCATTGGGGCCCTGCATGGACCCTGCTTCTCCCTCTGCCTATGCCTCTGCCTCTATCTCTGTGTCTCTCATGAATGAATAAATAAAATCTTTTAAAAAGAAAAAAAAAAAAAAACAGGGTCTATCAACTCCCAAGATAGGGAAGGATTTCCACCCACAGCCCACTCCATAAATGTTTCACCTTCTTAACTAGTCAAACAAAACCTCTTTCAGTACAGTGAAGTCACCTCACCACTTTTATACTAAACCATACGATTCCATCCCCACCCCCAAGCTGTCAGTCACAGAAAACACCACCCGTTCCCAAATAACACCTCTCAGTCTCCTTGAATCTAACCCACTTACACAGACAGTAATATTCCCTCACCTGATCCAGTCCTATCGACTTTCACACATCAAATGAATCTCTAAATTAAATCCACTTTCCCCTACCCCATTACCCACTGAAACTCAACTTCCCACACCTGAAGCGATCTTCTCTTTCAGCAGCCTCAATCGCACTCAAACGATCACTCAGTCCTTTGTCAACCATCTCCCGGTCCCCCTCAAGTATCCACCTCACCTTCCCCATTCCCTAGTCTTCTTCCATCAACTCCCAAAGTTGCCACCCTCAACAAAAGCAGCAAAGAAGACAAAAAATGCACCTCAACCCCAAACCTGCCCTTCCCCACTTGTCTCCCTTAGAATTTCTCTCTCTGCCCACTCGCTCGAACGGACAGCGGCTCCGACAACCTCGAAGACCCAAGCCCGACCTCGTCCCATACCTCTTGGCGACAGCAATCACCCAGCCTCGGTCAAGCCGCCCCCCCACCCCCACCCCACTAGGGCGCTTACTCGGAACAGACTCTTGGCCGCTGCTGCCTCCCTCCATTCATCCCGGGCCCATTCATCTCTCAGCCGGATCCCAGACACGCCCCCCGGCCTCCTCCCTCTCTCCCAGAGCCCTGGCCGGCCCGGGACCCTCACCAGATTAGAGGCTCTCACGGACAGAGACTCGGACTCTTTTCGCTTCTCCCTCGCCCTCTTTCAAGCCTCCGCTCGCCCCTCGACGAGCCACACGGTAGAACACACACAGATACACACACCGCCTCCTCCTCTATCGCCTCCTCCGATGCTTCTTACTCCCCTCCTCGATGTCTCGAGCTCCGCTCCGCGTTGTGTGCGCGTGCGCGCGCGAGCGTCTCCCGCGAGCCCACCGGGCCAGCTACAGCCGGTAGGTAAAGAGCGGGCGGGGTTAGGGGAGCGGGGTATGAGCAAAAGCTCGCGCTCTCCCGGGAGCAGAGCAAGCGCACGCGTACTCCAGCCAGGGAATTCTGGAGAGGAGAGGAGGGTGGAGGGGGGCGGGGAAGGGAGGGGAGGAAAGAAGAGGGGGAGGGGCGGAGAAAGCCGACGGAGCAGCCCCAACTCCGAACAGCCCCTATCACTGCGAGGTGCTGAGTGGCTAGCCAACTAGGGCGTGCGCACTCCTCCCCCGCCCTTTTCAACGCAGCGGGAGAGAGGGATGCGCGTCGAGCAGGATAAAGGCTTCTCTCCTTTGCAAAACACGCGTGACACCTCCTGTGTGTTCAAAAGCTCTCTCTCCACGGCTGCTTTACCTTCTTCCCCTCCAAAAAAAAAAAAAAAGTCTAAGCACACACTACTTCCCAGCCACCCACCATCCACTCTGTTATCCACAACCCTCTAAATGCAAATGTGGAACCCGCCAACACCTTTTCACCCACCACCCCTAACTCCCTTTTTCCAACTCCCGTCTTTTCTCGCGAGACCCATACCTGCCGGCTTCGGAATTAGAAATCGAAGCACAGATTTACAAATACCGGTCTCCTGGTTACGTTGCGAGGGCAACGGGCACGGCATGTCCCCCCCCCCCCCACTCAGAGCCGCAGTGCGCGCGCGCGGGGGCTGGGCAACAACGAAAGTGGGGATGGGAAAGGGAAGCTATGAAACGGAGTTTTGGCGGCCTGTAACCGCTAGGCCTAGGCACGTGCATTGCGCCTCGCAGGCGGGTGAGGTGTACCCTGGGAATTGTAGTTTTTGTTCCCATCTCCCGTCTCCTTTCCATCCTCAGCTTTACTTAGGCCTCTGGCCCGGAGGGAAGTTACCGACGCCATTTTGCTGGGAACAATGGCCTTCGGCCTAGGCAGCGACGGGTGGGGGAGGGAGTAACGTTTTAAGGGTTCGGTTAACCTCCTCTGGCCCCTCGGTGCCATAGCAACCCCTTCAGAAACCTAGCCCCGCCCCTTCTCTGCTCTGCTGGTCTCCTTGACTGCTCACATGCGGGGGGAAAGGCCACCTCCCCCTAAAGCAGGCTCTCGCCATCTCCTCTCGCTCACCAGCCCTCTCCTCTAGTTGGTAGTGAATGCTACCTCCTTCAAGCTTTCACTACACGTTAACCTTGGCACAGCGGCTTTAAGATCTGTTTCCTGCATTGTATCAGGCACTGTAACGGAATTGTTTCTGTCATTTTTTCATGAATAATCCTGGCTCCACAGGGGAAGAAACTGAGGCTCAGGAGGGGAAAACGGCCATGACTTGCTCAACTTCACACAACTATGTGTGGAAGAGTCAGAACTTGAACCCAAGTGTACTCACTCCAGAGCCTGTGGCTTTTCAATCCCCTAGGCTGCATCTGGTATCTGAGCCACTGAATGACTTCTCCTAACCCTAAGGGCCAGGATTTCCTTCAAACGCCCCTCAAGCCTTAGCAGGATGCCTTGAGGGTAGGAGGCTGTGTGAAAAACGCAAGGCTAGTATTTCCAACTGCCCAGCCTCAGAGCCCTAGTAATGGGTTATATCAATCTCTCTCCACATTTTTTTTTTCTTTTCCTACCATAGGCCTCATAACCTCAGCCTTTTCGGCTCTTTAAAAAACCATCAATAAATTTAACTATGAAGTTTCCAGAATCCAAATGGAGTGAAACAGTGAGAGGCCATGTAGCCCTCTTTATTATCTTTACATCTTTTCTCTTGAAAGTCATTTATTGATCCAAGGATTGCCAAAACATGTATGAAAACCAGACTATGCCCTTAATAAATTCAAATCTCCATCTTCCACTTTTGACAATGGAAATAGACTACATGAATGAAATTCAGGGCTAGGAGATCCAACTACTTCACCTGTGGAGATCTTCCTGGCAAAATTTGGAAGGGCAGGGTGTGATTTCTCCAAATAGTACCAGACTCTAAAAGATCTCTGCATTCCAAATTAGCGCTATAGAATGAATGGGGTCTCCTAAACTCCTTTTCTCACTGCCCCTAAAGATAGTCCCTTTTCCCTGTTGAATTGTTGCCTACAATGTAGAAAACAGGAGACATAGCCAAGTAACCATTGAAGGACTATTTCAAAGGTTACCAAGTTATTATAAGCCTTTTTATCCCCCTGACTCCCACTGAGATGATAACTAGAAACTTGTGCTCACCATTTTCTTTAATTGAACCACAAGTTTTACTTCTGGGTGGTACCCTATTCCCGCCACCACCACACCTTTAGGAAAATCAACAGGTAGGTACCTCCCTTAGTTATGGCCTGCTCCTCTTCCTTAGTCTCCAAGTGCCATGATGTAATCAATACAGAGCAATATCTGAAAATGTTAGCCCTTCAACCTGCTCAGATATTAACCCTCCTGAGAAGTCCCTCTTTGACAGTCAAGGTGTGCTAAATAAATGTAAAGTAGTGTGACTTTTACAACCTTCAGATATTAGGAAATCAGTCTGTTCCCTATTCAAGCACAGGCTCTTCTCAGTTTAAACCTTTTATTAACACACATGCCCTTCTATTTGAAACAACCTGTCCATAACTCAGAACAAATGCCACTATAGACAGAAAGGGGAGTGGTCAATTATAGCTAGTCAACAATGGATGGCAGAGAATATTCCTTTCTAACCCACTGGTTTCCACTGACTGTCAAGTTGCATTTGTGATGTTCCTATACATCAAATAGAAAATTTGATTTATATTAAGTATGTGAAACTTGACTTTATATTATTCTAGGAAAATATTCTTCCAATAATCTAGTTCATCTTAAGTGAAGGCTCTGGTGCCAAGAAATTACAAAAGCTTTTGCTGGAACCATTTTTAGACCCCAGCATCCCACAGGGGTGGGGCTGGGGGATATTTTCATGGCCCTTCTAGCTGTTGATCTCCTCCCTACCATACAGAAGTTAACTCCTTCAATTAACAAGATGGAATGGAGATGAATCTCAAAATTTACAGCTGACTGCTACAACCATAGGTAGAGTTGTGACTATTCCTGAAACTCAGTTTCTGACCCTCCTTTTACTAGGTTATTGGGCAAAAAATATGTCATTCCTAATGTTCTTTTCTCTCATCCCAGGTGATGCCACAGTTTGGGGATCTTATGTAGTACCCAGGCATGGGGGTAGAGAGTAGGGATAGGTTAACGATATATGCTTCCAGGTCCTTTAGAGGCTGTCAGTTACAGCTCAACCGTCTGCCCACATGGGTCCTTTCAGGTGCTATAGTTTTCTCCAATGTCTCTGCCATACTTGGAGCACAAAATTCATTGCCAAGGTCACCTATTGGTCCATCCACCTAGACATTGCACACAGCCCTTCCTCTCTTGAGTCTTTCAGTAACCAAATGTTGCTCCTGGCAGTTTGTGCTGGTTGATCTCCCACAGAGCTCTGTTTGCTCCCCCTCCCAAGCACCAAGGAGAGGGGAGTGAGGAAGAGAAGAATATTTTTTTAGCCTTATGCAAATCTTTCTTTCTTCTAGTTTTCTGGCCCAGATACCTTATCTTTCCCTCTGGACATTAAGCCATTCCCAGGGCTTCCACTTTTGGAACACAAAAGCTAGAGAGACTAACAGAGTATTTGTTTTCCTGCCTCACCACCTCCTTTCTCTGAAATATACCACAAAGCTGACTACTTTTTTTTGGGGGGGGTAAGAGAAAGTGGGGGGAAATACAGGAAAGAAAAAATCAATTTAGGTCTCAAAATATTGCAGCCACATTCTCCCTCTATTAAATCTTAGCATCGGGCAGCCCGGGGGGCTCAATGGTTTTGGGCCACCTTCGGCCTAGGGTATGATCCTGGGGACCCAGGATCAAGTCCCATGTCGGGCTCTATGTATGGAGCCTGCTTTCTCCCTCTGCCTGTGTCTGTGCCTCTCTCTTTCTCTGTCTCTCATGAATAAATAAAGTCTTTTTTAAAAATCTTAGCATCTAGGGCAAAGAAAATGTACTTCTTTTACTGAAAGGATACAGAAATACAGATTTGAAGGTGTACACGCACCCCAATGTTTATAACAACATTATCAACAATAGCCAGGGATCCCTGGGTGGCGCGGTGGTTAAGCGCCTGCCTTTGGCCCAGGGCGCGATTCTGGAGACTCGGGATCGAATCCCACGTCGGGCTCCCGGTGCATGGAGCCTGCTTCTCCCTCTGCCTGTGTCTCTGCCTCTCTCTCTCTCTCTCTCTCTCTCTCTCTCTCTCTCTGTGTGACTATCATGAATAAATAAAAATTTAAAAAAAAAAACAATAGCCAAACTATGGAAAGAGCCCAGTGTCCATCTGCTGATGAATGGATAAAGAAAATGTGGTATATATAATATACGTATATATAATAGACTCTTATTCAGCCATCACAAAGAATGAAATCTTGCTATTTGCAATGATGTGGGCGAATGAAGCTAGAGTATATTATGCTAAGCAAAATAAGTCAGTCAGAAAAAGACAAATACCATATGACTTCACTCATATGTGGAATTTAGGAAACAAAACAGAAGAACATATGGGAAGGGGAGAAAAAAGAAAAAGAGGGAAGCAAACCATTAGACACTCTTAATGATAGAGAACAAACTGAGGGTTGCTGAAGAGGAGGTGGGCAGGGAATGGGCTAAATGGGTGATGAGTATGAAGGAGGGCATTTGTTATGATGAGCACTGGGTGTCATATGTAAGTGATGAATCACTAAATTCTACTCCTGAAACCAATATTACACTATATGTTAACTAACTAGAATTTAAAGTTTTGGAAGAAAAAAAAGAAAATGTACTTCTCTTACTTAAGCCCCCTGCTCAAGACAGTAATTCCCAGGGCTTGGATCCTGGATGATCTTTTCTCCAGGCAAGCCTTGGTACTGGGGAATTTCTTACCTGAATCATCTAGGGTCTGTTAATATCCTCCCAGGAGGCTCTCTTTCCTTCCAGCAGAAGTTGAGTGTCCCCTGAGTAAGAACAAACATCACCTAGCTCAAAAATGAGCAGATCTCTCCAACTTTCAAATTAAACAGTACGGGGATCCCTGGGTGGCGCAGTGGTTTAGTGCCTGCCTTTGGCCCAAGGCACGATCCTGGGGACCAGGGATCGAGTCCCACGTCGGGCTCCGTGCATGGAGCCTGCTTCTTCCTCTGCCTGTGTCTCTGCTTCTCTCTCTCTATCATGAATAAATAAATAAAATCTTTTAAAAAAAACAAATTAAACAGTACAATTTCTGGATCCTTACTATGGAATACAATCTCCTCTTCTAGACACAGTCTTTCCTCATGTGCCCCAGGCCAGATAACAGGTAGAGGGGTAAATTTAAGATAAATGCCTTCACCTTGACAACCTGAAAAAAAAAGAGCAAACCTAACCTGCATCATTTCTCTAAAACTTACTATCTGAAATCTTAATTCCTCTACAAAGTCCCCATGTGGACAGGATACAGAGCCTGAGTTTGGCATGCTGAAACAACCCTTTCCCTCTCCAGGAGATCATTTCTGTAGAAATGTGAAGTCCAGGGGGTGCTTGGGCAGCATAGTCAGTTAGGGGTTTGACTCTTGGTTTCAGCTCAGATCATGATCTCAGGGTCATGAGATCAAGCCCCATGTTGATCTCCATGCTCTGCTTGGGAGTCTCTCTCCCTCTTCCTCTGCCCCTCCCATTTGTGCTCTCTCTCTCACTCTCCAAAATAAATTTTAAAATCTTTTAAAAACAAAAATAAAAGGGCAGCCTGGTGGCTCAGCAGTTTAGCGCCGCCTTCAGCCCAGGGCCTGATCCTGGAGACCCGGGATTGAGTCCCACGTCAGGCTCCCTGAATGGAGCCTGCTTCTCCCTCTGCCTGTGTCTCTGCCTCTCTGTGTGTGTGCCTCTCATGAATAAATAAATAAAAATCTTAAAAAAAAATAAACCCACAACTATATAGTCAATTAATCTTCAACAAAGCAAGGAAGCATATCCAATGGGAAAAAGACTGCCTATTCAACAAACAGTGTTAGGAACGCTGGACAGCAACATGCAAAAGAAAGAAACTGGACTATTTTATTACACCATACACAAAAATAAATTCAAAATGAATTAAAGCCTTAAATGTGAGACCTGAAACCATAAAAATCCTATAAGAGAGCATGGGCAGTAACGTCTTTGACATTGGCCCTAATAACTTCTTTCTAGATATTTCTCCTGAAACAAGGGAAACAAAAGCAAAAATAAACTATTGGGACACCATCAAAATAAAAAGCTTCTGCACAATCAACAAAACTAAAAGTCAACCTACTGAATGGGAGAAGATATTTGCAAGTAACATATCTGAAACAAATATTTTAATGTTTTCTGTAGTTACTCCTTTTAATTTCTGTATCTTACTCTCACACCCTTTTGCCCCCATACCCAGGTTTTATTGCCTCAGGACAAGGGAATGTGGTAGAACAAAAAGCAGATTTCACTTGCCAATCTCTTTTTGTGTTTCAAAAGCCCAAGTCCTTAGGGGATGAGGATTAGGGGCAAAGACTAAGTGTCTTGGCCAGAAAATATGAAGGGCAAAGTATTTTACCCAGCTTAGAAAGAGATTCTAGCACTTCCTGTCCCTAGAGCTGAGGATAATGTAATGCTATCAGGGAGACCCATGGGTCCTGGGTAGAAGGGACATGCATTTTGCTTCCTGGCACCATCTCTGGATAGACAGGAACACTTGAGAAAACAGGGGCTGTTCTGGCAGCCTTAACAAAAATTCCCAAGCCACTGGCAGGATCCCAATATAACAAGGTCATAAAGGAATACTGTGGACAGAGGCAATAGACCTCTGACTGCTAAACTGTGTTGCCTGATGGCCAAGGACTTAACGGGCTTCTGCTCCCAGGCCTTAGCACTTGTAATAGCCCAGAACTATGGCATGAGCCTAGGGTGGAGAAATGCCAAGAAGAATTGAGGTTAAGTCACATAGTGAAGGAAGCAATCAATAAAACAAAAAGACAACCTACTGAGAGGGAGAAGATTATTACACATCTGATAAAGAGTTAGTATCCAAAATATATAAAGAACTGATAGAACTCAATACCCAAAAAACAAATAATCCAATTTGAAATGGGTGGAAGACATGAACAGACATTTCTCCAAAGAAAACATACAGGCCAACAGACACATGAAAAAATAATCATCACTTATTATCAGGGAAATACAAATCAAAATGACAATAAGATATTACCTCAAACCTGTCAGAATGGGTAAAATAAAAGACACAAGAAACAACAAGTATTGGTGAGGATGTGGAGAAAAAGGAACCCTCTTGTACTATTGGTGGGAATACAAACTGGTCTAGTCACTGTGGAAAACAGTATAGAAGGTACTCAAAAAATTAAAAAAAGAACTACCCTATGATCCAGGAATCACACTACTGGGTATTTACCCAAAGAATATGAAAACAGTAATTCAGAGGGATACATGCACCCTTACGTTTATTGTAGCATTTCTTAAAATAGCCAAACTATGGAAGTAGCCCAAGTGCCCAAAAATTGATGAATGAAGATGTGATATATATATATATATATATATATATATATATATATATATATATATATATATATAATGGAATATTATAAAAAATAAATATATATATATAATGGAATATTACTCAGGCATAAAAAGAATGAAATCTTGGGGCGCCTGGGTGGCTCAGCGGTTGAACGTCTGCCTTTGGCTTCGGGGGTGATCCCGTGGTCTCAAGATCGAGTTCCTCATCGGGCTCCCTGCATGGAGCCTGCTTCTCCCTCTGCCTCTGTCTCTACCTCTCTCTCTTTGTGTCTCTCATGAATAAATGAATAAAATCTTTTTAAAAAAGAATGAAATATTGCCATTTGGAACAATGTGGATAAAGCTAGAGAGTATAATGCTAGGCAAAATAAGTCAGAGAAAGATAAACACCATATGATTTCACTCATTATGTGAAATGTAAGAAACAAGCAAAGGAGAAAATAAGAGAGAGAGACAAATCAAGAAACTCTCTATTTTTTAATATTTTATTTATTTATTCATGAGAGACACACAGAGAGAGGCAGAGACATAAGCAGAGGGAGAAGCAGGCTCCCTATGGGAAGCCTGATGTGGGACTTGATCCCAGAATCCTGGATCATGCCCTGAGCCAAAGGCAGACAGACACTCAACCACTGAGCCACTCATGTGCCCCAAGAAGCTTTATTTTTATTTATTTATTTATTTATGATAGTCACAGAGAGAGAGAGAGAGAGAGAGAGAGAGAGAGGCAGAGACACAGGCAGAGGGAGAAGCAGGCTCCATGCACCGGGAGCCCGACGTGGGATTCGATCCCGAGTCTCCAGGATCGCGCCCTGGGCCAAAGGCAGGCACCAAACCGCTGCGCCACCCAGGGATCCCAAGAAACTTTAAATTATAGAGAACAAGCTGATCATTACCAGAGGGGGAGGACTGGGGGATGGGTTAAATAGGTGACAGGGATTAAAGAGTGCAATAGTCATGATAAGCACTGAGTGATGTATAGAAGTATTGAGTCTCTATATTATACCCCTGAAACAAATATAAGTGTACATTAACGAATTACAATAAAAACTTTAAAATTAAGAAATAAAAATAAGTATCTGTTTCCAATCTGTGCAAAAGGGATAGTTTCTTCAATAATTGGTGCTTCCAAAATTGGTCATCCAACTAGAAAAAAAAACCCAAAAATTTCTACCTAATGCCACATACAAAAATAAATCCCAGATGAATGACTATTTCCCTGTTTCCATCCATTGCTGATAGAAGTAGGACTCACTATTACCTTTTTTGAAAGTAATCTGAAGAATCTAATAAAATTCAAAATCTACAGTATTAGTTCAGAATGGTTTGGGCTTCAAGTGACAGAATATCTTACTAATAGTGGCTTAAACAAATAGAGGCCTGTTTTTCTTTCTCACATATCAAGAAATATGGAGGAACACATATGCTAGCATTGGGTCAGCTGCTCAACAACGTCTCAAGAATCTAGGCTTTTTTCTAAAAGGCTTTTTTCTAGGCTTTTTTCTAATCAACCATCCTTCACATATTGCCTTTTTGTCCTTAGGCTTTTTACTTCATGTAAGATGGGCTGCTGAATCTATATATCACAACTGAATTCAAAGGTAGAAAAGGAGAATGGCAGTGGCCAGGTAAGCAAGGGATATGCCACTCTCCTTTTTTGAAAGAAGGCAGTTTTTTTCCAGACATCCCCCACAAACTTGCCCAGGCATTTCCTTTGCCATACATGTCACATGTAGACCATGTCACATATAGATCAGGGAGCAGGACTACCTTCCTTGAGGTCAGAGTTCTCTGCCTAATACCTGAACAAAATTAGCATTCTGTTAACAAGAAAGAAGTGGGAAAATGCCAGCTGATTGTGTCAGCTACATACATTCACCCTTTGACCAAGCTGTTTGAAGTCTATCCTACAGAAATAAAAGCACCAAGAAACCTGCATGCCCATCAATAGAGGAATATTTGAATAAATTATGGTATAGCCACACTAAATTATATTATGAAGCTATTAAAGATGATGAGTTATGGGACATCCCTGGGTGGCTCAGTGGTTTAGCACCTGCCTTTGGCCCAGGGCATGATCCTGGAGTCCCAGGATCAAGTCCCACATCAGGCTTCCTGCATGGAGCCTGCTTCTCTCTCTGCCTGTGTCTCTGCCCCTCTCTCTCTCTCTCTCTCTCTGTCCCTCGTGAATAAATAAAGTATTTTTAAATGATGAATTACATTGCTTTTGATATGCATAATTTTAAACCATGCATGCCTTTTCAAGAATGTATCCTTGCATGTGCCAAGGAGTACTTATAATTACCTCGGTATACTATTTCTGTTAAGAATGCTGATTAGTGGAATAGTTAAAAAAGAGTATTGGACTGAGAGTCAGGAAACCTGGACAAAATAATTACACAAATGCTGCCACTTGGGAAAAAGAGAAGCACACAACTACAGTCCCTGCTTAAAGTGGACACAGACTACAGAGGAAGAGATAAGGCATCAACAAGTGAAAATGAAAATAATAATTCGAGAATTGTTACAGGATACTGAAGAACAAGTTAACATGTACATATTTTTTATAATAAGTGCTACAGGCATTCATTCATTCATTCATTCATAGGATTTTAGTGCATAAGCCAAGATGTCAGACCTTGCCAGGCAAGGAAGCTTCTGCTCTTAAAAGATTATATTGCTTCCAACAAGAAGTCTGCTATCATCCTTATCATTGTTCTGTACATGAAGTATCTTTTTTTTTCACTTCAGAGAGAGAATCCTCAAGCAGACTCCCTGCTGAGCCTAATGCAGGGCTTCATCCCAGGACCCCCAAGATCATGACCTGAGCCAAAATCAAGAGTCACTGATTAACCCACTGAACTATCTAGGCACCCCCATAAAGTATCTTTTTAAAAATAAGTTGCTTTAAGATTTTCTTCGACATTGGATATTGCAGAAGAAAAGATTAATGTACTTGAAAATATAACAATAGAAACTATCTAAAGTTATGGGGTGCCTGGGTGGTTCAGTTTGTTAAGTGGCTGGCTCTTGGTTTTGGCTTAGGTCATGATCTCAGGGTCCTGGGATAGAGCCCTGAAGAGGACTCTGAGCTCAGTGGGGAGTCTCCTTGAGTACTCTCTCTATCTCTCTCTGCCCTTCCCCTTGCTCAAGCGCGCGCGCGCACACACACACACACACACACACACACTCTGTCTTTCTCTCTCAAATAAATAAATAAATAAATCTTTTTAAAAAGAGAAAAAAATATTTAAAAAAAAAAAAGAAACTATCTGGTGCACCTGGATGGCTCCATGGTTGACCTTCTGCCTTTGGCTCATGTCATGATCCCAAGGTCCTGAGATCAAGCCCGTGGGAGGGAGCCTGCTTCTCCCTCTGCCTATGTCTCTGCCTCTTTCTGTGTGTCTCTCATGAGTAAATAGAATCTTTTTTAAAAAAAGAAAACTATCTAAATTTAAACAGAAAAATACTGAAAAAAATGAACAGAGCATTAGTGAGCTGTGAGACAACTTCAAGGGGCCTTAATACACATGTCATTGGAGTCTCAGAAAAGGGGGTGCTGTCAAAAAATATTTGAAGAGTTATTGGCTGAAATTTTTCCAAATTTGTTGACAATTAGAAAACCACAGATCCAAAAAACTAAATAACAAAAGCAAAAACAAAACCCCAAGCAAAAGAAACATGCAGAAAACTACACTAAGGCATGTCAATAATGAAATTTCTTAAAGCCAATGATGAAGAGAAAATCTTAAAGCAGCTTGTTTTTAAAAAAGATAACTTATGTACAGAACAATGATAAGGATGATAGCAGACTTCTTGTTGGAAACACTATAATCTTTGGGAACAGAAGCTCCTTTCACAAGTAAGCCTTACACTTGAAAGCATTCTACTTTCAAGAACTGTATTATCTCTTCTATGGACCTCAGCAAATATTTGTTGGAAAACAAATACATTACATTAATTAATTTAATACTTTGTGCTCAATTTACAGTGAGAACCCAGAACAAGTTAGGCCAAGTCCTAAGACTTGAGCTTACGATTTAGTCAGGGGCTGAAAAAAAGGTCTGTGGTTTTATAATCTTCAACAAATTTTGAAAAAACATTGGCCATTAGTTCTTCAAACATGGTTTGATTTTATCTTATTTTTTTAAAGATTTTATTTATTTATTCATGAAAGACACAGAGATAGAGACAGAGACATTGGCAGAGGGAGGGGTAGGTTCCCTGCAGGAAGCCCGATATGGGACTTGATCCCGGGACCCTGGGATTATGACCTGAGCCAAAGGCAGATACTCAACCACTGAACCACCCAGGCATCCAAACATGGCTTGGTTTTAATGTTGGGAAGAAGGACTTGTTGATAATGACTTTCAAAAGATTAAGCAGGGAATTTTCATATTGACTTTGAGGTATCTTTTCCACTCTCTCTTTTTAAAGATTTTATTTATTTATTTGAAAGAGAGAGAGAATGAGTGGGTGGGGAGGAGCAGAGGGAGAGGGAGAAGCTTGCTCCTTGCTGAGCTGGGAGCCAGACACAGGGCTCTGTCCCAAGATCCTGAGATGGTGACCTGAGCTGAAGATAGATGCTTAACTGACTGAGCCTCCCAGGCACCCTTCTTTTCAACTCTCTTAACAAATTTATTTCAAGGAAGTTGAACACTAATCTTCTTTTTTCATTTGATAGCACTGTACATAGTAAGTTGTGCCCTAATCAATAGCTCTGTGGAACTGTGAATTTCTCTGATTCTAGAAGCCCATATATATACTAGTACTCTATACTGATTCTCAGTCTAAAATGTAAAAAAAATTCTCAATTTCCTTCATCATTACACTGTACCTTTTTTGACTCTATTTTCACTGATGTATTTTCAATCATCTGTATATACTCTTTTACCTTATTGTTTTTCCTTCATAATTGAATCCCCTGTTGACCAGCTGCTCTAATATGTTTGTCTCAAGTCACTGCTTTTGACATGTTTGATGTTATTAGCCTTTGTCTAAATTGTAGTATTAGCCCTTTCACTTTTTTGGCTTCCATTTGTATTTTTATAAAATAATAAGAAAAAATATAATACTTGATCACTGTGCAAAATCTGCTTTGCCAAGAGGGCTTCATTGTAGGAATTGGAGGGTTGGGTGGCAGGCAATAACTTGAAATATTTGTTGTCTGATGGATTCAAGTTCAAATTCAGTCAAAAAAGATGGTTTGGGTATGTTGATATATAATATATGACTGTGCAGATGCTATAAAAGTAAATTGCAAAAGCTGAAAACCTCCTGTGAAATCAAATAACCCTAATACAAAGTAGAAAATAATGTGTGGGGACAGCCCAGGTGGCTCAGCAGTTTGCGCCTGCCTTCTGCCCAGGGTGTGATCCTGGAGTCCCGGGATTGAGTCCCACGTCAGGCTCCCTGCATGGAGCCTGGTTCCCCCTCTGCCTGTGTCTCTGCCTCTGTGTGTGTGTGTGTGTGTGTGTGTGTGTGTGTGTGTGTGTCCCATGAATAAATAAAATCCTTAAAAAAAAAAGAAAATAATGTGTGCTATAAAGAGATACCAACTTAGAAGAGCTGGGAGGTTATGAGGGACTGGGTGGAAGAAACATTGATGCGGGCCTTAAAATATTAGTAGGATTTAGACAGGCCAAGATGGTGGGAAGGGACATTCTAGCTGAAAACAAAGGCTTAGATTTTGGAAGTTTGTAACTTACTTGGGTTCATGGGAAGAGTTCAAGTTTTCCTTATTCCCATCTACTCCCAAAAATGGAGACCTTGTAATAAAGTTCAAGGGTACATAATTGAAGTGTTTTTTTTTTTTTTTTTTTTAAGATTTTACTGGGACGCCTGGGTGGCTCAGTGGTTGAGCATCTGCCTTTGGCTCAGGGTGTGATCCTGGATTCCCAGGATCGAGTCCCATATCAGGCTCCCTGCATGGAGCCTGCTTCTCCCTCTGCCTATGTCTCTTTCTCTTTCTCTCTCTCTCTCTCTCTCTCTCTCTGTGTGTGTGTGTGTGTCTCATGAATAAATAAAATCTTAAAAAAAAGAAGCTCTGTTTCTTGTTACTGAAAATTGGTACTGAGTGGTAGTAGGGATGCTCATGACTACTGGAGTGGTATTACTCCAATGCCCTCTCAACTGACACCTGTATACATGCTATTTCTTTTTTTTCTTTTTTAAATAGTATTATTTTTTATTATTTATTTATTTATTTATTTATTTATTTATTTATTTATTTATTTATTTTATATGCATATAGATAGAAAGAGAGAGAAAGAGAATGAGCAAGCACAGGGAGGGGCAGGGGGAGAAGCAGAGAGAGAATCTCCAGTAGACTCCTCAATGAGCACAGAGCCAGATGCAGGCTTGGTCTCAGGACCTTGAAATCATGACCTGTGCCCAAATCAGGAGTCGACCGCTTAACCAGCTGAACCACCCAGACACCTCTTTCTTTCTTCCTCTCTTCCTTCCTTTCTTTGTTTTCTTTGTTTTCTTTCTTTTCCTTCCTTCCTTCCTTCCTTCCTTCCTTCCTTCCTTCCTTCCTTCCTTCCTTCCTTCCTTTGTCTTACAGCACTAGCTAGGATTTCTAGTATAATATAGAATGGGAATGTTCCTAGTTTTAAGGCAAAGATATGACTTCCATATATGTTCTATGCTTTCAGTTAGACTTCAAACTAAGCTGATGTACATCTTTTTGGTTTTTTTTAAGATTTTATTTATTTATTTATTTATTTATTTATTTATTTATTTATTTATGAGAGACACAGAGAGAGAGAGAGAGAGAGAGAGAGAGAGAGGCAGAGACACAGGCAGAGGGAGAACCAGGCTCCATGCAGGGAGCCCGATGTGGGACTCAATCCCGGGTCTCCAGGATCAGGCCCTGGGCTGAAGCCGGCGCTAAACTGCTGAGCCACCCGGGCTGCCCGATGTACATATTTTTGGCTTATGTTCTTCCCATGGTGAATTTATTCTCTTACTATTACCTTCCCACATATTATATGATTGGCTTATTAATATGTTATTGCCGCCATAGGGCAAGGATCTTTGTTTTGTGCACTGATGTGTCCCAAACACCTTCCTGGCACATATCCAGGCACACACAATAAATACTTGTGGAATGAATTGAACCTCTTGAGTTGTTTTGGGTACCACTTATTTGTTTGTTTGTTAAATTTTACTTATTCATGAGAGACCCAGAGAGAGAGAGGCAGAGACACAGGCTGAGGGAGGAGAAGCAGGCTCCATGTGGGAACCCTGATGTGGGACTCAGTCCCTGGAATCCAGGATCACACCCTGAGCCAAAGGCAGACGCACAACCGCTGAGCCACCCAGGGATCCCTCAAGGGCACATCATTGAATCACTGTTCTGGGGGTGAGGTTTTATGAGGTAAGAACTGAGAGGTTAAAAGCTGTTGCTATGGGGATCTCTATTTTGGCATATCTCTGTCTTGACTTGTCCTCATTTGGACATCTTTCTTTCTCTAGTTAACCTGTTGAACTATGCCTTTTTTTTCCTGTGCAGGTAGTAGGGTAGAAATGCTCATCCCAGACCATCATTCTTCACTGAGCACACTAAGAGGGAACATAAATGGAGTCCAAAAGATTGGAGGCCTGATAGAAGTGAGACATATTCTGCTCTAAGTCCTATAAGCCAAGGTTTTTCAACTTTAGTACTATTGACATTTTTTTGTTTGGAGAGCTGTTTCATATGTTGCGGAATGTTTAGTAGCATCTTTGGCTTTTACCAAGTAGATGTCAGTAGTACCTCCCCCAAAGACACTTGTGACTACCAAAAAATGTCTCCAGATGTCCCCAACGTGCCCAAATGCCAGATGTCCTCTGGCATGGTGGAGGGGGAGGGAACAAAGGCATCCCTGGTTAAGAATTACTACTTTGAGCCTTATGAAAAGGTTTTCTAGGGGCATCTGGCTGGCTCAGTCAGGAGAGCATCTGACCCTTGATCTTGGGGTTGTGAGTTCAAGCCCCACATTGAGTGTAGAGATTACTTTTTTTATTTGACACAGACAGAGAAAGAGAGAGCACAAGCAGGGGGAGTGGCAGAAGGAGAGGGAGAGGCAGGCTCCCCACTGAGCAGGGAGCCCCGTGCAGGGCTTGATCCCAGGAACCTGGGATGGTGACCTGAGCTGAAAGCAGACACTTCACCAACTGAGCCACCCAGGGGCCCCAAGATTACGTTTAAAAAAAAAAGTTTTCTCTGCCTTTTAATGCCCATAGTCTGGATAGTATGACTGAGAGGAACAGAGCCTGGGGTATAAGCCCAGAGGGAAAGTGACCAAGTTGCTTTATTGACCAGTCTGTAGTTTAGACCTTGAGCTGGAAAAAGTCATCCCTTTTAGATTCCTTGTGGCTCATGCATGTTCTAGTTCCTCTTATTGGGGTAAGACCTAGATATTTTACTGATCTTGCATTGCAAAGTTTCTTCTCATGGAGCACAATTAACATCTAATGTGGCTCAGTCACCTATGGTTGATATATACACACATTATGTGGTGATGCCAATACCACTACTTATTGTTTGGGGAATGGTAGTGGATACCTCTCAATATCCTGTGGAGGTATAGAGGGTAGACAGAGATCATTGGAAGGGGCCAAATGATCACTCGCTGGCCAAATGATCACTCGCTGGCCAGTTTGTAGATCTTGGCATTTGACATAGAGTATAGAAAGCCAGGACAGCCCTAAGGTTCATCTCAGCAAGAGTAGATCTCTCCTCTTCTTGAGGACTTCTTTCCAAAGCCAAACAAAACAAAACAGCAGCAGAAGACATCCCAGGACATGACAACAGAATTAGGAATTTGGGCTTCCACCAGGCACCATGTGAGATTCCTCTGACTGAAAAAAAATGAGAGATAAGATGCTTTGGATATATTCGGGGCTTTAATTTTTCTTCGGGAAGAAAGAATCATTTGTTTATTGAAAGGACTTGATATTATTTTTTAAAAATTTTTTTTTAATTTTTATTTATTTATGATAGTCACACAGAGAGAGAGAGAGGCAGAGACACAGGCAGAGGGAGAAGCAGGCTCCATGCACTGGGAGCCTGACGTGGGATTCGATCCCGGGTCTCCAGGATTGCGCCCTGGGCCAAAGGCAGGCGCCAAACTGCTGCACCACCCAGGGATCCCGATTTTTAGGGCTTATTTATTTATGACAGAGAGAGAGAGAGAGAGAGTGGGGAGGGGGTGGGCAGAGGGAGAGGGAGAGAGAAACTCTAAGCATACCCTGTACTGAGTGTGCGGAGCCTGATGATCCCAGAACCCTGAGATCACAACCTGAGCTGAAACCAGGAGTTGGATGCTTAATCAACTGTGCTACCCAGGTGCTGCAGGGCTTGATAGTATTAATTTATATTAGGCATTGTATAAGTTATTGTAGTTACTCGATGCATATTGTGAAATCCAATATGTAAAGCTGATTCATTGCTTTCTTTTTTCTAAGATTTTATTTATTTATTTGAGCAAGAGTGAGGGAGACAGAGAGAGAGAGCACAGAGGAAGAAGAAGCAGACTTCCTGCTGAGCAGGGAGCCTGACATGGGGCTCAATCCCAGGACCCTGAGACCATGACCCAAGCCAAAGTCAAGATGCTTAAAGGACTGAGCCACCCAGGTGCCCCTGGTTCATTGTTTTCCATTGTCCGACTCCCCATACTCACTTCTTACAAAACCTTCCCATTGCCCCACTGAATGGCCAATGTGCCATTGTCACCTCATTCCCAGGCTGCAGCTGATTGGACCAGGATAGACTCCTAGGCTAAGCTAATCAGCTTCTCTTCACTAAGATTTTAGAAGGGGACTCAGACCCTTCAGTTAGTTAACTACAGGTGCTATATTGATAAGGATATAAATCTGTAGTTTTGGAGGTCATATTTGGTCTACATAAACTAACGAGCTGGCAGAGAAATGGAATCTTCATCCAGTCCATTTAGTGTCTGTCTCCTCTATAAGAGTATAAGCTACAAGCACAGGAACTTCCCCTTTTTGAACACTATAGTAGTCTTGGAGTCTGGTACTGTGCATGGTATATAATAGAGACTAAGGAAATGCTCATTGAATGGAGTTATGATCCACTTTACCACTTAAGAGTATAAATAATGGTTGTCTTCTGTCCCTGATGAACTGTTTAAGCACTCATCTGTCTTTATTCATAGGAAATTACCATCTCCCTTTTGAGGCCTCTGTCCCTGCTAACTTGGTAAAGAACCTAAGTATCTATTCATTCCAATGTGTTGAGTTCTATTTCTAACCTCTAGGCAGAAAGAGAGAGAACTAGAAAGTCCACTCAGTCCACTAGCTCTGTTGCTTCTCTTGCCATCTCCCCTTATCCCACACAGTGCAAGAGTTTGGAGTGCTAAGGTTACAGCTCTTTGAGTTGATTCTTCATGCTCAGCTGTTGACTCTCAAAACACACCACTATGCCTGCCAGGTTCAGTCCAAGGGCTTTATACTTTAGAACCAGCCCAACCCTCAAGAACCCTTAGGTTCTGGTATTGAGATAAACAGCTTGAATAACCAGCCTAGATTCTTGCTGCCTTCAAGGTAATTTCTCCTTTGGCACACTGGCATTCTTTCTTACCACTCCAAAAGTTTTCTAAAACCTTAAATCTAAGCAAGAAGGTATTGAATGCTCCCCTCCTTTGCTCTATGAAAGCACCTTGCCTTCTTATGCAAATTGAGTCTACTTCCTCCCAAAGACTCTCCAGAACTCTGAATAACGTTGCTAAAACACAGAAAAAAAGATCTTGTTATTCCTTAGCTAAGATTAAAAAAAAACAAAACAAAAAACGAAGTGACCAGAGTGAATCACAGTCTTTATGACATAAAGAGATTGGGATAATTTTAAATTCCACTTTACTAGATATCTGATTATAAAAGAACAAACAGAGGTGCAGTTATTTGGAATGTGTTTCAGCATAACTCAGGAATCTGCAGAGGTAGTACGCCAAGGACTTGGGCCATCAGTGATCTGACTGTTTTCTGAAGTGCCTAAAAACATGCCAGGGCAAGAGAGAGGAATATCCAGTATGACCTCATCTTAACTTGATTACAATTGCAAAGACCCTATTTCCAAATAAGGTCACATTTACAGGTACTGGGGGTTAGGACTTAGATACATCTTTTTGGGGGACACAATTCAACACAGAGTAGAGGATAACATCCACCATGACAACACCAACATCTGCATGAAGGGTTGTGTCTCTTGTTGCTTCCAATCTTTGAATTGCTAGAGATATCCTGCATTCTGTGTAGAACTAAAGACAAGTTTCATTTTCTCCACTTTGTGTCACCTTTTGTCTCCCTGTGTCTGATGGCATCCCTTATAAAATCAACTTCTTATATCCTGCTTGAAACCTCTTTTTCCACAAGGTTTAGACACCAGTCCACAGTCCACCAGTCCACCAGTCACAGGGTTACTCAGGTGACAAATATAAATAGAGTGGTCAAGAATGTAGACTCTGGAGTTAGACTTTCTGGATCTGCTAGCATGTATGAGGTTGAGTAACTTATTTTTTAAAAAGATTTTATGATTTTTAAAAATTTATCTCTATACCCAATGTGGGGCTCGAACATACAACCCTAAGATCAAGAGTTGCATGCTCTACTGACTGAGCCAGTAACACATCCCTCCAATGGATGTTTTTATATGTTTATTTTATATGATACTAGCCATAAACAATATTCATTTTGTTTTTGCATAAATGGTCTAATGGTGCATGTATGATTTTGCAGCTTATATATTTTTAAGATTTTATTTATTTATTCATGAGAGACACACAGAGAGAGAGGCAGAGACATAGGCAGAGGGAGAAGCAGGTTCCATGTGGGGAACCCAATGTGGGACTCGATCCTGGGACTCCAGGATCATGCCCTGGGCCAAAGGCAGGCGGTAAACCACTGAGCCACCTAGGGAATCCCCCATATTTTAAACTCAACCTTGAAATCTTTATTTATTTCTTTTTATTTTTTTAAGATTTATTTATTTATTCATGAGAGAGAGAGGCAGAGAGACACAGGCAGAGGGAGAAACAGGCTCCTCGTGTGGAACTTGATCCCGGGACTCCAGGATCACGCCCTGAGCCAGAGGCAGGCGCTCAACTGCTGAGCCACCCAGGCGTCCCAAGAGGTATTTTTATTTTATTTTATTTTATTTTATTTTATTTTATTTTATTTTATTTTATTTATTTAAAGATTTCAATGTTGGGACGCCTGGGTGGCTCAGCGGTTTAGCGCCTGCCTTCAGCTCAGGGCATGATCCTGGAGTCTCGGAATCGAGTCCCACATGAGGCTCCCTGCATGGAGCCTGCTTCTCCTTCTGCCTTTGTCTCTGACTCTCTCTCTGTGTCTCACATAAATAAATAAATAAAATCTTAAAAAAATAATAAAATAAACTCAACATTGTTTTCCAGATTTATTCAAGTTGATTCATGTAGATCTAGTTCTACTGTATGTTATGTTCCATTGTATGTATGAATAAATCACAGTTGCTCTATCCATTCCTTTACTGAGGAACAGATGAGTTGGTTCCACTTTTTTACCAGTACATACAGTGCTGTAGTGAACATCCTTGTACGTATCTACCTATATTCATGTTTGAGATTTTTCTGTAGGGCAAATATCTAGAATTGGATTGCTGGGTAACATGGGATATGCATCTTAAATTTTCTCACTAATTAAATTTTTTTTAACTTTGCATATACCTTTATTTCAAAACAACAATCAAGGGCAGCCTACTTATCTTGTGTTAATTTAATGTTTGCTTAATAAATAAATTACATCAATAAATAATAAAGATACTCCTTATACTAATGATCTATTGGGGGCAGGGAATTAAATGCTATAAGAAAAAGGGAAATATTACAGACTTATAGTTTTTTGTCCGATGACTCTAATGTTCTGATAATCAGAAGACCCAAATTAAACTCATATTTTCTGAATAAGTCACTTGCTTCCAGAAGGGAAATCACTTTATCCCCATGTCTCCTATTAATGAAATGGAGCTCTTTCTACTTCTAAATATGTAACACATGGCAGAATAAACAAAATTGTGTAAGCTGTGATGTGATGGCAATTAAGTGAGAAAATAAACTGAGGATACTTACGGAGACAATTTCCAAAGAGGATAAAAGATCAAACCTTGGAAACAGTCTTGTATCTCAGTTTACTACATGTGGGACTCAGGTAACTTAATGATGCCTCAATTTTGTAAATTGTAAAATGGGGATAATAAAACTATCTTCCCACAGGAATGCTGTGAACATTGAGATAGTGCATGCAAAGTGCTTACAACAGAAGCTGGTACAAAAATGTTCAATACATATTAGCTATTATTGTTTTTCTTAAGTTACAATATTTTAGAGGATACTATTTGCCTCCTCCCAAAGCATTGGTTTGGTTATTTGGGCAAGAAAGAGGTTTCAGAATCTCTTTGTTTAAATATGCAGTAACAATTTGTAATGGCAAAGTAACATGAGCTCTTTAGAACAACTCAAGTTGGCCTATTAACTAGATATCTCGCCAAGGTCGTCTTCCGGGATCCGTACCGGTTTAAGAAGCGGACGGAGCTGTTCATCGCCGCCGAGGGCATCCACACCGGCCAGTTCGTGTACTGCGGCAAGAAAGCCCAGCTCAACATAGGCAATGTGCTCCCGGTGGGCACTATGCCCGAGGGCACCATCGTGTGCTGTCTGGAGGAGAAGCCTGGTGACAGGGGCAAGTTGGCCTGAGCCTCCGGGAACTACGCGACCGTCATCTCCCACAACCCGGAGACCAAGAAGACCCGAGTGAAGCTGCCGTCCGGTTCAAAGAAGGTCATTTCTTCCGCCAACAGAGCCGTGGTGGGTGTGGTCGCCGGAGGTGGCCGCATTGACAAGCCCATTCCCAAGGCTGGCGGTGCTTACCACAAGTACAAGGCAAAGAGGAATTGCTGGCCACGTGTGCGGGGTGTGGCCATGAATCCTGTGGAGCATCCTTTTGGAGGTGGCAACCACCAGCACATCGGCAAACCCTCTACTATCCGCAGAGATACCCCTGCTGGCCGCAAAGTGGGTCTTATTGCTGCCTGCCGGACTGGGCGTCTCCGGGGAACCAAGACTGTGCGGGAGAAGGAGAACTAGGCTTGAGGGGCTCAATAAAGTGTGTCCTTCTGCCACCAAAAAAAAAATTATGAATATATTATGAAAATTATATATTATGAAAATTTCCAAACATACAAAAAAGTTGAAAAATTGTACAGTGAATTCATATGTATCCACCACCTAAATTCTACAATTAATGTTACTCTACATTTTTAAAAAATACAAATTCAGTTAGCCAACATATAATACTTCTCTAGTTTCAGATGTAGAGTTTAGTAATTCATCAGTTGCATATAACACCCAGTGCTCCTCATATCTCACACCCTCCTTAATGCCCATCACCCAGTTACCCCACCCCCCACCCACCTCTCCTCCAGCAACCCTCAATTTGTTTCCTATAGTTAAGAGTCTCTCATGGTTTGTCTCCCTCTCTGATTTCTTCCCATTCAATTGTTTCTCTGGTTGACTTATTTTGCTCCACATAAACCCTCCAGTTCCATCCACGTTGATGTAAATGGTAAAATCTCATCCCTTTTGATGGCTGAGGAATATCCCATCCTATATATAATATATTCTTCATCCATTCATCTGTCGACTGATATCTGGGCTCTTTCCACAGTTTGGCTATTGTGGACATTGCTGCTATAAACATTGGGGTGCAGGTGCCCCCTTGGATCACCACATGGTATACTTGGGGTAAATGCCTAGTGCAATTACTGGGTCTAGGGTAGCTCTATTTTTAACTTCTTGAGGAACCTCCATACTGTTTTCCAGAATGGCTGTACCAGGTTGCATTCCTACCAACATTTACTATACTTGTTTTATCATATGTAACTATCCATCTACCCATATCTCCAATAATCCATTAATCCTTTTATTTTTTAAAAAAGATTTTAATGAATTATTTATTTCAGAGATTGAGAGAGTGAGCAGGGAGGGGCAGAAAGAGGAAGAATCTGAAGGAGACTCTGTATGGAGTAGGGAGCCCAATGTGGGGGATGAGGGCCCCGATGCAGAGCTTGATCTCACAACCACAAGATCATGACCTGAGCTGAAACCAAGAGTTGGCCACCTGACTGAGCCACCCAGGCACTCTTCATCCATCTCATTTTTTTGATGCATTTCAAAGTTACAGATATCAATACACTTCATTCCTAAATATTTCAGCACACACATCATTAAATACAGTTGAATATTTATGTTTTCTTCTTTTGAGGTAAAAATTTACGTGTAATAAAATACACATGTAATTAAATATAATCTTAAGTGGTAATTCAACAGATTTTGACAAATGCATATATTTGTATTTTCGAAACCCCTATCAAGACACAGAGCATTAGCATCAGCCCGGAAAGTTCCTTCACATTTCTTCCCAAACAATTATCTCCACCATGGGCAACCACTGTTCTGCTTTTTGCACTATAGATGGGCAGTTTTACTTGTTATAAAACTTCATATAAATTAAATTATGCACTATATATTCTTTTGTGTTAGGCTTCCTTCACTCAGCCTTTTTACTACTGAGTGTATTTTATTGTATGAATACATCATAGATTGCTTATCAATTTTCCTATCAATGGATGTCTAAACTGGGTGGGTCTGTTATGAATAAAGATACTGTGGTAGACAATCTCTAAATGGCCCCAAGTGGATGCAGCAAAAGCTGTTCTAAGATGTTTCTAAGAAGTTTATAGCATACAGGCCTAATTTAAAAAGCAAGAAAAATCTCAAATACACAACCTAACTGTATACCTAATGGAGCTAGAAAAGGAAGAACAAACAAAACCCCAAACTACTAGAAAGAAGGAAATAATAAAGAGTAGAGCAGAAATAAACAAAATAGAGACTAAAAAAGCAATAGATCAGATCATTGAAAGTAGGAGTTGTTTCTTTGAAAAGATCAACAAAATTGATAAACCTTTAGCTAGATTTATCAAACAGAAAAAAAACAGGATTAAAATAAACAAAATAAGAAACAAAACAGGAGAAATAACAATCAATACCACAGAAATACAGAGGATTGTAAGAGAATATTATAAGAAAAATATATGCCAACAAATTGGGCAATCTAGAAGAAATAAATTCCTAGAAACATATAACCTCCCAAAACTCAATCAGAAAGAAAAGAAAAATTAGAACAGACTTATGAAGAGCTATGAAATTGAATCAGTAATCAAAAAAAAAAAAAAACTCCCAACAAACAAAAATTTAGGGTCAGATGGATTCACAGGTGAATTCTACATTCAAACATTTAAAGAAATGTTAATATTCTCTTCTCAAATTATTCCAAAAAATAGAAGAGGAAGGAAAACTAAATTCGTTCTATGAAGCCAGCACTACCCTAATACCAAAACCATATAAAGACACCCCAAGAAAAGAGAATTACAGGTCAATATCCCTCATGAACATAGATGCAAAACTCCTCAACAAAATATTAGCAAACCAAATCTAACAATATATTTAAAAAATCATTCACCACATTAAAGTAGGATTTATTCTTGGGATGCAAGAGTGGCTCAATATTTGCAAATCAATTGTGATACATCCTATCAATAAAAGAAGGATAAAAACCATGTGATCATTTCAATAGAAAAAGAATTTGACAATGCACAGTCAAGATTTAGTATATGTGCTGCCGAAGCGAGCACCATCTAGTCAAGATTAAAAAAAAATCAACATAAAAAAATCAACAAAGTAGGTTTAGAGTGAACATGCCTCACTCAACATCATAAAGGCCATATATAAAAAACCCACAGCAAACTTCATACTCAATGTGGAAACACAGAGCTTTCCCTCTATGGTCAAGAATGAGAGGGGGGCAGCCCTGGTGGCTCAGTGGTTTAGCGCCGCCATCAGCCCAGGGTGTGATCCTGGAGATCCAGGATTGAGTCCTACATCAGGCTCCCTGCATGGAGCCTGCTTCTCCCTCTGCCTGTGCCTCTGCCTCTCTTTCTTTCTCTGTATCTTTCATGAATAAATAAATAAAATCTTAAAAAAAAGAATGAGATAGGGATGACCACTCTCATCACTTTTATTCAACATAGTACTGGAAGTCCTAACCTCAGCAATCAAACAACAGAAAAATTAAAGGCATCCAAATTGATAGGAAGAAATACACGTTCAAAAATTTTTTTTTAAATTAAAGAAATACACATTCACTTGCAGATACCATAATACTATACATAGAAAACACTAAAGACCACCAAATAACTACTAGAACTGACAAATGAATTCAGTGAGGTCACAGGATACAAAATCAATGTATAGAAATCCTTTGCATTTCTATAAACCAATAATGAAGCAACAGAAAGAGAAATTAAGAAAACAATCCCATTTACAGTTGCACCAAAAATAATAAAATACCTAGGATTAAACCTAACCAAAGAGGTGAAAGATGTGTATTCTGAAAAGTATAAAACAGAGACGAAAGAAATTGAAGAAGACACAAAGAAATGGAAAGATATTCCATGCTCTTTAATGGAAAAACAAATATTGTTAAAATGTCTATACTACCCAAAGCAATCTACAGATTTAATGCAATCACTATCAAAACAACATCATTTTTCACAGAACTAGAACAAACAGCCCCCAAATTTGTATGAAACCACAAAAGATCCCAAATAGCCCAAGCAATCTGGAGAAAGAAAAGCAAAGCTGGAGGTATCATAATTCTAGATTTCAAAATATACTACTACAAAGCTGTAGCAATCAAAATAGTATGGTACTAGGACGCCTGGGTGGCTCAGCGATTGAGCATCTGCTTTTGGCCCAGGGCGTGAACCCTGAGTCCCGGGGTCGGGGTCCAGTCCCACATTGGGCTCCCTGCAGGGAGCCTCCTTCTACCTCTGCCTCTCTCTCTCTCTGTGTCTCTCATGAATAAATAAATAAAATCTTAAAAAAATAGTATGGTACTGACACAAGATAGACCTATAGATCAATCAAACAGCACAGGACCCAGAAATAAACTCATGATTATACGGTCAATTAATATTCAACAAAGGAGGCAAGAATATGAAATGGGAAAAAGTCTCTTCAACAAATGGTATTGTGGAAACTGGACAACTACATGCAAAAGAATGAAACCAGACCACTTTCTGACACAATACACAAAAGTAAACTCAAAATAGATTAAGGACCTCAATGTAAGACCTGAAACCACAAAAATCCTAGAAGAGAGCACAGACAATAATTTCTCTGACATCTGCCATAGCAACATTTTTTTTCTAGATATGTCTCCTAACAAAAGAGAAACAAAAACAAAAAAATATTGGCACTACATCCAAATAAGTCTTCTGCACAGCAAAGGAAGCTATCAACAAAACTAAAAGATAAACTACTGAATGGGAGAAGATATTTGCAAATGATACATCCAAGAAAGAGTTAATGTCCAAACTATATAAAAACGTATACAATTCAACCCCCCCCAAAAAACCCCCCAAATAATCCAATTAAAAATGGGCAGGAGACATGAACAGACATTTCTCCTAGGAAGACATCCAGATGGCCAACAGACACATGAAAAGATCAACATCACTCATCATCAGGGAAATGCAAATCAAAACCACAATGAAATATCACCTTACATCTGTCAGAATGGGTAAAATAAAAAACATAAGAAACAAGTGTTGCCAAGGATATGGAGAAAAAGGAATCTTCATACACTGTTGGTGGTAATGCAAACTGATGCAAACACTGGAAAACAGTATGGAGGTTCCTCAGAAACATTAAAAAGAAAAGTTCCATATGATCCAGTAATTCCCCAATTGGAATTTACCCAAAGAATATGAATACCTTAATTAGAAAAGATACATGCACCCCTATGTTTGTTGCAGCATTATTTACAACAGCCAAATTATGGAAGCATCCCATGTGTCCATTGATTGGTGAATGGATAAAGAAGAAGTGGCATATATACACAACGAAATATTATTCAGCCATAAAAGGAAATGAAATCTTGCCATTTGCAACAATATGGATGGATCTAGAGGGGAATGCTGAGTGAAAAAAGTCAGAGAAAGACAAAACCATATAATTTCACTTATATGTAGAATTTAAGAAACCTAAGAAGGGAAAAAAAGGGACAAACCAAAAAATTGACTCTTAATTACAGAAGACAGACTGATAGTTACCAGGGAGAAGGTGGGTGGAAGGATGAGTGAAACAGGTGAAAGAGATTAAGAAGACACTTATCATGATAAGTACTGAGTAATGTATAGAATTATTGAATTACTATTTTGTACACCTGAAACTAATATAACACTGTTAACTATACTGGGGTTAAAATTTTTAAAGGTTAAAAAAATAAAATAAAAATTTTAAAGGATTAATAATTAAAAAACAAAATTACCCCAAACAATCTCTGCCTCCTGGTATGCGTGACCTTTTGTAATTTGCTCCCTTTAGTTGAGGTTTCAGAGGAAAGCATAGCCACAGATGATGCATTAATTGCAGCTCTGTGAGAGACCTGGAGGCAGAGGCATTCAACTAAGCCATGCCTGAAACTGCAGAAACTATTAGATAATATTTGTTGTTTTAAACCACTAAATTTTGAGGTAATTTGTTATGTAGCAATGGATAACTAATACAGTAGCTATGAACGTTATTGTAGAAGTCTTTTTGTGAACATGTGTTTTGATTTCTCTTGGACATAAATATTTAATTTTACTAGGTATTTCTGAGTTAACATCCAACGTAGTTGTAGTGATTTATACTGCAACCATTATTGTATGAATTCCTTTTTCTTCGCATTTTTACCAATAGTTGATATAATCAAACCTAATTAACTTTTTAAATTTTACTTAATTTTTGACAATATGATTGTTGTGAAACATAGGGGTATAACCAGGAAAACTGGAAAGGCAGTAGTTAAAAAGCTTTAAAGAGGTATTGGTTATTTCAGTGAATCACATTTCAGAGTCTGGTCCTCAGACTTGCAGGTGCAACATGGCTAGATAAGTTTTAGGTGAAAGTTTGGTGGCTAAATTTTTATTGAAGTATTACATATATAGAAAAGGGCACAAATCTTAAATGTAGGGTTTAAAGAATTTTCATTGGGACCACAGCTGTGTAACCAGCATCCTGATCCTAAAAAAGTACATGGCCAGTTCCCTAGAAGCCCTCCTCATGAGCACTCCCAGTCACTATTCATCTCATAGATAACCACTATTCTGAGTTCTAACACCAAAACTTAATTTTGCCTCTTTAAAAACTTTATATAAGCTTTACATAAATTGAATCATGCAACATGTACTCTTATGTCTGGTTGGGTTGGTGAGATCCCTATGTATTTTATGTAGAAATAGTTTATTCATTTTCATTGCTGTATGTTATTCCATCGTATGAGTATACTACTCTTTATCCAGTTACTCTTTCTTTTTTCTTTTTAGAAAATAGTGTCTAATATCCAAGATCTATAAATAACTTATTAAACTCAGTATCCAAATACTCTTGATGAGCATTTGGATAGTTTCCTTTTGGGGCTATCATTAAGTAGTGCCTCCATAAACATTCTTAAATATGTTTATTGATAAACAGATATATATGTTCATTTGGGGTATATACCTGAGTGGAATTGCTATAGTTGTTTAGCTTTAGTGATTAATGCATTTTCCAAAGAGGTTACCATTTTATGTTTCCCAATTAGTTCCACGTCTTTGCCAACATTTGATATTGTCAGTCTTTCCCACTTTAAGCATACTGGTAGATGTAGAGTAGAATTGCATTATGATTTTAATTTGCATTTCCCTGATGACTTATGAAGTTGAACATTTTTTCATGTTTATTGGTCATTAGGATATCTTCTCTTGTGATGTGTTGGCTTTACGTAATTTTTCAATTGGATTGTCTGCATTTTTTTACTGCTTTATAGGAACTTGTTATATATTCTTAACATGAATCCTTTGTTTGATATATGTATTTCAAATATCTTCTTCCTTTTTTTGTCTTGCCTTTTCACTCTCTTAACAGTGTATTTTGGTAAACAACAGTTCTTTATTTTAAGGAGTCCAATTTTTCCCCTCCACAGTTAGCATGCTTTTTCTTAAAGTTTTTCTTTATTTTAGCAAAGGGGGAGCAGAGAGAGAGGGAGACAAGCAGAATCCCTGCTGAGAGGGGAACCCGACATGGGGCTCAATTCAAAGACCCCAAGATCATGACCTGAGCTGAAACCAAGAGTCAGGTGCTTAACCAACTGAGCCACCCAGGCTCCTGGTTAGCATTTTTGGAGTCCTATTTTGAAAACTTTTGCTTATCTTCAGTTATTTTGAAATATTAGAGTTTTTTCTTCCTGTATTTCATCCTTTCCTTTTCTTACTTTCTGGAAGATTGTGGACCCTGTACTTTTTTACCTTCTAAGAAGTATATGGCTGAGCTGAAAGCAGGTCAGCTTGCAAGATAGTTGAACTTCTTTTCTAAAAGCCCAAGCACATAGGAGAATTGGGTTAGAGGGAGAATGGGACTTTCATCAGATTCAAAAGCAATGTCCCACGGGCCAGGGAGCAGAAAGGTGGGAGAAGTCAGCTGGCACCAGGACCTTGCTTTCCATGCCTCCTGGTGAGGCCCCAGAAAGGAATATCTGCTTTAATAAACTTGAGGGACTGAAATGGAAGGCCTGGGGTTACAAATATTATAATGATTTCTATGTTCTAAAACAAGCACAGAAGCCACAGAGAGACCACCAATCTGAAGATGCCAAGTGGACATTGTCCCTCAGTTATAATCTGTGAAGACAAATGATCCTCCTCAATACCTATTCAAGATTTGGCATTGCGTAAGAACCCAGAACCAGTTAGGAAAACCCCAAGGGAAAAAAAAAAGGAAAACCCCAAGAATGTAATGGAGACTGGTTCCCCTCTAGCACCAATAGAAGTAGTTCTATCTACTTCTTTATGTGACAGTTTCTGAAGTTGGATATTGATTTGAGAAGGGAGAGCACTAAAAACTATTTAAAGATGTAGACGTGGAACATGGATGGAAATTACTTGATGTGAACTGCAGATGAATGTATAATCTTCTTAATAAATTCCTGTTTTAGCCAGCATAGCTTCCTGAATGATCTAGGATTAAAGTAAAACCATAGTTTAAAATGGAAGACTTTTTTTTCTTTTTCCCTGAATTGTATTCCTTTTCTTGATCCTCTTAGGAACTCACCAAACTTTTCTCCCTTCTGTATTTTTCCTTTCCATTTAAAAAGTGAACTTGGCTGTTTTCTTTAGATGTAAAAAAAAATGCTTTTAATTTTCCATAATAAAATGTAAAAATGCTCCTCATTTGTTTTTTAAAATGCTTTAAGTGAAGTAATATTTGATGCATTTAAAAGAATGTTTGTAACTATGTCTGATTTATAAATCTTAATAATAAAACACTCATGAATCTACCACCCAACCTAAAAACTAGAAATTACCAATAACTTACATTTATCTGTATGATTCTTTCTATCCCACACCACCTCTCCACATAACTAACCACTATTTTTAATTTTATATTTATCATTTATTTTTTAAAGTTCCATTGCCTATGTATGTATTCATATTCCTTACTTCTAACTCTGTAAGTATAATATCATACTCTCCATAGTCTTCTGCACCTTGCTCATTTCACTCAATATTATGTTTTTAAGATTCATTCATTTTGTTATATGTAGATGTCATTCATTTATTTCCAAAAATATATAATATTTCACTGTATGCACTTATTTATTTATTTATTACAATTTATTTTTCTCTCAACAGACGCTTCAGTTGTTTCCATGTTTTCACTATGACCAATAGTGTTGCTGTGAACATGCTTCATGGGGCACTTTTCCCAGGGCATATACCTAAGTTTGAAATGTCCAGATTGTAGGATATGGGTATGCTCAACTTAATTAGTTAGGTAATGCCAAAATGTTTCTAAAGTGGTTGCCCCAGTTTATGTTCCCACTAGTAGCATATAAACATACCCTTCTATTACTTTGCATTGGCAGACTTTATTTCTTTATTCATGAGAGACACAGAGAGGCAAAGAGCCTGATCCAGGACTCCAGGATCATGCCCTGGGCTAAAGGCAGGTGCTAAACCGCTGAGCCACCCAGGCATCCCGATTTCTCACTTTAATGGCATGTCTTTCGATAAACCAAAATTCTTAATTTTAATGTGGCCTATATTAGATACTTATCAATATGTAATAAATTCAAAACTTAGGAGCTTTAAAACAACAAACTTTGATTCCACATTTTCTGTGGGTCAGGAATTTGAACATGGTTTATTTTCAGGCTCAGGGTGTATCATGAGGTTGTAATCAAGCTGTCAGTTGAGTCTGTGGTCTTATCTGAAGCCTTGACTGAGGGAGGACCACTTCCAAACTCACTTATGTGGTGATTAATGGACCTTGGTGTCTTGTCATGGGTGTCTCTCCATAGAGCTTTCTCATGACATGGCAAATGGCTTTTCTCAGGGTGAGCAATCAAAGAGGGAGAGTGAATGAGAAAATGGGTAGAATATCTTCTACCCAAGATAGAAGCCACAGTCTAGATGACCTAATCTCAGAAGTGAAATCCTATCACTTCTGCCCTATTGTATTCATCAAAAAGCAATTTAGTACACTCAGGCCACTTCCAACAATAGGGATTACACCAGAGTGTGAAAACCAGAAGGGGGGGACCATTAGGACCATATCAGAGGCTGCCTACCACACACTCAAATTTATCAATTTTATTCTATATTTAACAACATTAACATGCTTTTGTGTATTATTTAAGAAATACATCATACCCCAAAGTGCTAAAAATATTTTTTGCTAAATATTGCTCCAAGATTTTTTGCTAAAGGTTTTTAAGTTGTCAATGTCCTCTAGTCAAAGAGGACTTAAAATTTAGCAAGTTGAATTTATTATTCATTGCAGCAAGGAAGAACACACACCATGAGGAATCCAGGGGTATTTCAGTAAAATTAAATTAGAAAAAACCTTTTACTGGAATTGAACTTCAGTTGAATGATTTAGAGGAAGTCCTAAGAAAGTGGGAGATTGTTCTAAATTGGATGCCAACAAAAAGTGAGAGGGGGCAATTCTATGATCAGGTATCTCAATAAATCTTTTCTATATATAGAGAAAAATAGCATAAGGCTAAGATTATAATGGTAAAGTAGAAGTCACTCATTTTGGCCAAGAGAGGGGGCATTTGGTACTCTGTGAGTGGCACAGGGTTTAGACAAAATTATGAAATGACCTTGCTTTGTCTTAATTTATTATGGCCTCAGAGTAACCTTGTCTGAGGTGGGTGTTCTGTGTTTATGTCTAAATATGAGGATAACATGGCCTAGAAGCTGCCAGGCCAGCTTCTGAATGTCAAGGGCTATTCTTTTTTTTCTTTTTCAAAATATTGTCTTTATTTTTAAGTGTCTAAGAAGGCTAGAGTTAGATTTTGTATATGGTATACTATTAGCCTCCAATTTCAGTTTTTTTTTTTCATTTGTATAACCAATTGTTTTACTATCCTTTGTGGCCAAACCTCTGATCTTTAACTCCATGTTTTGAGAGCTTTTAGTAAATGTTATGAGTTGATTGTTTTACTAATACTTGAGAGTAGGATATATTACAGGTATATTCAGTGTGATACGTATTTACCTTTTCTCCTCTTTAAACAGATTTGGGGGGAGGGGTTCATGTGGTGCTTTTCAGAGCCGGAAATACTTGATTCTTTGAGGACCTCTACTAATAAATCAGTGTATCTGAGTTTACTTCAAAGGGGTTCTCTGGAAGAAATAATCACCAAAACCTATTGAGTAGTCAACTGGAATGTGTTTAGAAAGGAGAAATGAAAGCAACAAAATGATTGAATCACCTAGATATTTGGTGCCATAATAGATGATTATGTGGTGTTTTAACTAATAGAGGGCTAGATAGGGACAGAATATCACAGAAGGGATTATAATAAGAATAGTTTTTTTTTTTTAAAAGAATAGCTTTAGGGATCCCTGGGTGGCGCGCAGCGGTTTCGCGCCTGCCTTTGGCCCGGGGCACGATCCTGGAAACCCGGGATCGAATCCCACGTCGGGCTCCCGGTGCATGGAGCCTGCTTCTCCCTCTGCCTGTGTCTCTGCCTGTCTCTCTCTCTCTCTCTCTGTGTGACTATCATAAATAAAAAATAAAAAGAAGGCTCAGACCTCACCTCCGACGGGGTCTTATTAAAAAAATAAATAAATAAAAAGAATAGCTTTAGACAGATATGGATCAAATATGAGGAAATTTTTTGTGACCCCAATAAGCTTATTAGAAGTAGTCAGTGTTCACACAAGATGCTTAAAATTGGGATTGAGGGGTGCCTGTCTGGCTCAGTTGGTAGAGCATGCAACTATTTTTTTTTAAGATTTTATTTATTCATGAGAAACACACACATACAGAGAGAGAGAGAGAGAGAGAGAGAGAGAGGCAGACACATAGAGGGATAAGCAGGCTCCATGCTGGGAGCCCTATATGGGACTCGGTCCCAGGACTCTAGATCCTGCCCTGAGTCAAAGGCAGGTGCTCAACCGCTGAGCCACCCAGGCATCCTGAGCATGCAACTCTTGATCTCAGGGTGAGTTTATATTGGGCCTAGAGCTTACTTTAAAAAATTAGGATTGAATTTAAATCCTATTAAAATCCTTGGGATCCCTGGGTGGCACAGCGGTTTAGCGCCTGCCTTTGGCCCAGGGCTTGATCCTGGAGACCCGGGATCGAATCCCACGTCGGGCTCCCGGTGCATGGAGCCTGCTTCTCCCTCTGCCTATGTCTCTGCCTCTCTCTCTCTCTCTCTCTCTGTGTGTGACTATCATAAAAAATTTTTTTTAAATTAAATAAAATCCTTTAAAGCCAATAGCTCAATACAAGTTGTTTGTTGTTGTTTTTTAATAAACATAAAAGGGGCCTTAAAGATGAGGTTAAAAACTGGAGTCCAGGAAAGTGAAGTAACTTAACTGGGTGCATTAATTGCTAAACCTGAATCTAAACCTTGAGTAGTATAATATTGTTTTATTGTGAGCTACCATTTATGGACAATTTACTATGTGCTCAATGCTTCACTTATAGGCCTGTTTAATCCTCACAGGGGCCCTGTGAAAATTAAATAGTCTTATTATCATCACTGTTTTACTAATGAACAAAGAGGCTCAGAGAGATGGAGTGGCTTGCACAGGATCACACAGCTGATAACTGGCAGGAGCTAGAATCAAATCTAGGCATTCCCCCATGAAACTCTATGCTCTTGATCACAGAGCATTATGGCTGCTTTAGTGGTAGAAGAAGCAGGGACTTTTAAATCAAAACAGCAGAGTTCAAGTTCTGCTTCTTCTACTTAATAGTTGTGCCACTCTGGTCTAATTATCTACCCTCTCTGAGCCTCAGTTTTCTCACCTGTGAAATGAGAATCATACTTAACCATGGTGGGTTGCTGTGAAATGCCTGGTTAGCCTGTGTAGACATTTGAACCATATTGGTTCGATTGTTTCCTTCTTCCCTTTGCATCCCTGCTCAGTATTCTTTTCATTGAACCCTGATGCCTCCTATTTGATATAACATTAAACCAGCAACTAATGTAATCTCATATCTGGCCCTTCAAATTCCAGTGGTTTCTGTGAGTGTGGATGTGTGTGTATAAAATTCCATGATTTCACCCATTTCAAATTTGAGTAAGTTGCCATCCACATAGGTTGGAACATATTCTATGTCCCTGAATTTCTAGAAATATTTTGTTTTAGTTTGTTTATTTTTAACTGAATAACACATGGCCATTTATCTGTGGCAGAAATTCCAATCCAGAGATCTGTCTGAAGGCTAAAAATGAAATACCAATCAGACCTACCATTTCTTTAGCGCTTATTAGGAGCCAGGCACTGTTTTATGTCATACAGATTAATTTTTATATATTTCACAACAACCTATTTTTACTTTAAAAATGGGAAACTGAAGCACAGAGAAGGAAAGTCATTTGCCTAATATCACACTACCAGCAAGTGGCTAAATCAGAATTAGAACCAGGCAGTCTGACTCTAAAGTCTGTCTTAATCCGTATGGTATTATGCACTGTCTCTCAAGAAGAAATAAGGATCTTGGTTAATATTCACTGAACTCAGATGGTGCCAGATGAGAGCTATTGTCACATTCTTTTCCCTTCTCAACACATTGTGAGTAGGTGTTGGTCCCTACTCCCATAAAATTGTCCTTGGCAAGGCCACAAGTGAACTCTAGGTTGCCAACTGCATTCAGTACTCCTTTATCCTAATTTTACACAACAACTTCCAACTTTTGACACTGAATGTGTCCCCTCAAAATTAATCTGTTGAAATCCTAATCCCCAATGTGATGGTTTTAGGAGGTGGGGATCTTTGGGAGATGATTAGGTCATGGGAGTGAAGCCTTCATGAATGAGATTGGTGCCCTTATAAAAGAGGTCCCAGAAAACTCTCTTGCCCACTCCACCATGGAAAGATAAATGCAGAAAATGGTTGTGTGCAAACTGGAAGAGAGTCCTCACCAGAACCCAACCATATTGGCACTGTGATCTTGGATTTCTACCCCCAGAACTGTGAGAAATAAATTTCAATTGTTTATGAACCATGAAGTCTGTGGTATTTTATTTTAGTGGCCCAAACTGACTATGACATCAACATCCAACAGAATTAATAATTTCATTTTTACAACACTTTCTTCTCTTAGTTTTTATAAGACTGAAACCTCATAGTGTTCCTTTTATCTTTTTTAAAAGGACTTTATTTACTTATTTATGAGACCATGCAGAGAGCCTGATGTGGGACTCGATCCCAGGACCCTAGGATCACACCCTGGGCCAAAGGCAGGCACTAAACCACTAAGCCACCCAGGCACTCCGTGTTCCTCCTATCTCACTGGCTGCTCTTTCACATTATCTTATGCTGACTCCACTGTTTTTCCCCCAGCCCTCAAACTTTAGAGTGTTTATGGCTCATTCCTCAGATATTTCTCCAGACAATCTCATACTAGTCCTTGCACTTTAACTACCATCCATTTATATACTAATTACTCCCAAATAGTCAACACTATCCTATACTCCATATTTGTGTATTCAACTGTCTACTTGAACTTCCCACTTGGCTGTCTTATAGGCTTCTTTAATTTAGCATGTCCAAAATAGAAACTTGATCTTCCCACCACCACAAACCTGCTCTTCCTGCAGTCTTCTTCATCTTGGTTAATGACAACTTCATCTTTCTAGTTGCTTAGACTAAAAACCTCAGAGCTATCCTTGATATCTCCTCTTCCTTCACACTACAACAATCTATCACCAAGTCCTCTCAAGCCCAATCTCCAAAATGTATATTAAGTCTGTCTACTTCTCACCATTCACACTTTGAAGTCTTAGGAATCATTGAAAAGGGGCAGCCCCTGTGGCGCAGCGGTTTGGCGCCGCCTGCAGCCAGGGGGTGATCCTAGAGACCCTGAATCGAGTCCCATGTCGGGCTCTCTGCATGGAGCCTGCTTCTCCTTCTGCCTGTGTTTCTGCCTCTCATTCTCTCTCTGTGTCTCTATAAATAAATAAAATCTTTTAAAAAAGGAATCATTGATAAGAAAAGAAGGAGAATTTGTATTTTCCCTAATCAGAGTACAGCACTTTTTTTTTTTGTACCCATGGCAAATGAGCCAGGGGTGGGGAATGAAAAACGTTATAGTGACTGCTGCCATTAATCATAATTGAAGTCCACAGTGTGATAGGCTCACTAATAGCCTCTTTATTTACTTATTCAGAGGAATTTTTTAAAACTCCTCAGGAGCATCACACACCTTGCTTTCTAAAGAGTGTTCTCCTTATGCCTTGTATGTATGTGCACTTTCTCTCACCTGAAATTAATTATCTCTTCACACTTGTCTATCCAACCAACTCTTAACTCCTTCAAGTCTTAGACTAAATCAACTTTCCTTTTAATAACTATTTATTAAATTGAATCTATAAACCAGGCTATGACCTTAGGTGTTAGAAAGATAAAGATGAATGATACTCTGTCCATTTTCAAGTAACTTCACAAGTTGATACCAGAGAAAGGAACATAAAGGAACAAATAAAATGAAAGTTATAGGTGTTATGACAGAAGTCTGAATGGATTTTTTTAAAAAGATTTTATTTATTTATTCATGAGAGATACACGGAGAGAGAGAGACAGAGACACTGGCAGAGGGAGAAGCAGGCTATGTGGAGGATGCCCTATGTGGGACTTGATCCCAGGACTCTGGGATCATGCTCTGAGTCAAAGGCAGACGCCCAACCTCTGAGCCACCCAGGCTTCCCTGAATGGATTTTGATATGAGCAGATCCAGTTCTGCCTGAGGGTATCAGCTGAGTCTGGAAAAATATAGCTGTTTACCAGGTGCAGAGAGAAGCAAGAAAAAAGATACAAAGGTGTGAAACAGCCTGGTAAATCCAAGAGTTGTGAGCCATTCAAAATGGATAGATAGGACATTAGGGAGATAGTTTGGGCAGTTTGAGAGATAAAGCTAGTAAAGTCTATAGTGGCTAATTCACAAAGGAATATGAATGCTGAGCTGAAGAACTTGGGTTTTATCCTGTGGGTATGGGAGAGTCATTGAAGTTTTAATCAAGGGAGTAACTTGGTCAAATTTGCATATTACAAAGATTCATTTATACCAGTGGTTTTCTGCAGCTGGCTCCTACCAGCTCCCAAGACAGATGATTCTTACAATTTTAGAAATTTTGCAAGCCAACTGATATGTTAGTAGCTTAAAATCAGTGATGATGGGAATATTTACGTAATGGGTGTCAGCAAATGCTACAAATTAAAACCTCTTTTCCCCTAGAAAGCCTGTTGTTAAACATTTACCAGGACATAAATGCCAATGGCCATTGTGGCAAGTAGACTGAAGGATGAAAACTGTACTGAGAGAGGCAAATGCAATAATCAAGAAGAGTGATGTTGAGGCTAGAAATAGGGAGATGGCCATAGGGATAGAAAAAAGGGTACTGATTTGATAGACCTTTAGTTGTAGAGTCAAGCCTTAATTGGAGGAATTTAGCAAGGAACAGGAGAGATTATTGCTTAGTTCCTGACTTAGGTCATTTTGCAGATAACAATGCCACCAATTAAGGTAGTGAACATAGAAGAAGAAACAAGTTCAGATAAGAAGATGGCAACTTTGGTGATATTTGTTGAATTTGAGGTGCTTATGGGATATTTACAGGGAGATGTCCGGTAGGTAATTGGAGACCTAGGTCTGAAGCTCAGGGAAGAAATTTGAGCTAGAAATAAAGATTGGGTATCATATTCATAAACAGCTATGATCCATATATTTGTTTGGTTCACTGACTTATTTAAGAATTTCACACTAGGGCAGCCTGGGTAGCTCAGTGGTTTAGCACCGCCTTCAGCCCAGGGTGTGATCCTGGAGACCTGGGACTGAGTTCCACGTCAGGCTCCCTACATGGAGCCTGCTTCTCCCTCTGCCTGTGTCTCAGCCTCTCTCTCTCTCTCTCTCTCTCTGTTTCTCTCATGAATAAATAAATAATTTTTTTTAAAAAAAGAAGAATTTCACACCAGTTCTGGATCTTAGGAAAATACACATCAACCCAACTGGTAATGTATTTAATTGCACTGAGAATAGCAAATACAATAAATATCTTTGGGAAGAGGAAGATGGCAGCAGAGTAGGAGCCTCATCCCCTGAACACCACTAGATAACTACGAAATCATTCTAAATACTCTAGAAATCAACCCAAAGACTGACAGAAAAAGCTCCACAACTAAAGGGAGAAAAGATGCCGCATTGAAGAAAGTATGAAGTGCAGAGTTGAAATTTAGAGGAGAAAAGGACTACAGATGCCAGGAAGGGGAGGGAGCCTTAGTTGTGGAGAAGGGTGAGAGAGATAGGAGTACATGGGAGAATGCACAAAGAGAATATTTCCCAAAGCCATTGGCTTGGAAAATGAAAGGAGCTGAATTTTGTGAGTTCTTGCAACCAGCAGGGCTTAAAGTGTGGAGTTTTAAAGGTCAGTGGGTTTGGCTAGGATAGAACCCAGAGGGCACTGAGTTGCTCCTGGAAAGAAGGCAGGCAAACAACTCAGAGGCAGACAGCAAGTAAACAACAATCTGAAGAGCATCTGGGACATGCAGGAGGGAGATTATTTGCTCTTCTCAGAGTGAATCCCTGGGAAGCAGTATTCAAGGAGATATCTCTCCAGGAACAAAGGAATTGCCTGGCACCATTTCCCTCCCCTGCCCCTCAGTATAAACACAGAGCCATCTCAGGGAAGCACCACAGCACTGACACTGGTTGCCTAACTTGTTTTTTTTTTAAGATTTTATTTATTCATAGAGACAGAAAGAGAGAGATGGTTGCCTAACTTGTTTACAACAAGGCCTATCTACCTTGTACTCTTATGGGACTGCCATTCTAGTCAATCTTGCTTCAGTCCCAGCAAGGCAGGCCCCTCCCCTAGAAGACAAGCACAAACACCTGCCCACCTGACAGGAGAGTTTTTTCAGGGCCTCAGTTCTGCTGGAGGTGGTGACAGGTCTCATTTCACAAGCAGATCAGAGCACGCCTAGTTAAAACTTGCCATATTTCAGGCCACGGACCAAACAAACACTGCCCATAGTAGGTGAGGAGAGCCTATGCAGATGACTGGCCTTAAGGACAGAATGGCCAAAACACAAAGCACAGTGCATGCAACACATACCAGAGACACTCTGAAGCACCAGGCCCTGGACATTACATGATGCCTTCATAATAATGCCATTGCTTTCAGGAGCAAGAGACATAACTGGCTTTTCTAACACAGAAAAGACAGAGACAGACAAAATGTGAAGCTAGAGGAATTTGTCCCAAGTGAAAGAAGACAAGGCCATGATCAGAAATCTAAGTGAAACAGATATAAGTAACATGCCTAATGGAGAATTTAATATTTTTTTTCCTAATGGAGAATTTAAAGTGACAATCATAGGGATACACATTGCAGCTGAGAAAAGAATACAAGATCTCAGTGAGGGCAGCCCTGGTGGCTCAGTGGGCAGCCCTGGTGGCTCAGTGGTTTAGCGCCACCTTCAGCCCAGGGTGTGATCCTGGAGACCCAGGATAGAGTCCCGCGTCGGGCTCCCTGCATGGAGCCTGCTTCTCCCTCTGCCTGTGTCTCTGCCTCTCTCTCTCTGTCTCTCATAAATAAATACATAAATAAAATATTAAAAATAAAATTAAAAAAAAATAAAAAAAGACCCCAGTGAGACCTGCACCACAGAAATAAAAGACTTAAAAATGAATTAGAGATGAAGAGTCCAATAAACAAGATTAGAAACAGGCTTGATGCAATGAACAGCAGGCTGGAAGAGGCAGAGGAACAAATTAATGATCTAGAAGACAAAGTAATAGAAAGTGATAAGGCTCAACAAAAGAGAGAAAGAAGGATTACACAACATGAGAATAGACTTAGGGAGCTCAGTGACTCCATCAAATCTAATAACATTTGTATTATAAGAGTCTCAGAAGAAGAAGAGAGAGAAAAGGGGACAGAAAATGTATTTGAAGAAGTAATGGCTGAAAAATTCCCTAATCTGAGGAAGGAAAAAGATATCCAGATCAAGGAACCAAAGAGAACTGTGATCAAAATCAATAAAAGCAGGGCAACACCAAGACATATTGTAATTAATTTTGCAAAATATAGTGATTAAGAAAAAATGTAAAAGCAGCAAGACAAAAAGAGTCTTTCCTTACAAGGAAAAGCCCATAAGACTAGCTGGAGATTTCATGACAAAAACTTGGCAAGCCAGAAGACAGTGGCAAGATATATTCAGAGTGTTGAATGGGAAAAATCTGCAGCCAAGAATACGCTATCCAGCAAGACCATAATTTGGAATACAAGGAGAGATAAAGAGTTTCCCAGACAAACAAAAAACTAAAGTTCTCTGCAAGAAATCTTTTTTTTAGATTTTATTTATTTGTTCATGAGAGACATAGAGAGAGGCAGAGACATAGGCAGAGGAAGGAGAAGCAGGCTCCATGCAGAGACCCCAACCGGGCACTTGATCCTAAGATTCCAGAATCATGCCCTGAGCCAAAGGCAGACACTCAACCACTGAGCCACTCAAGCATCCCTCTGCAAGAAATATTAAAGAGAACTCTTAGAGTGGAAAGTAGAGACCAAAAGTGACAAGGACAAGAAAAGAACAGAGGAAATCTCCAAGAAACAATGACAAAAATGTAATAAAATTGCAATAAATTAAAAAATTGCAATAAATATGTATCTATCAATAATTACTCTGAATGCAAATGTACTAAACATTCCAATCAAAAGGCATAGGATGGGGCAACCCCGGTGGCTCAGCAGTTTAGCACTGCCTTCGGCCCAGGTCATGATCCTGGAGACTCGGGATTGAGTCCTGCATTGGGGTCCCTGCATGGAGCCTGCTTTTCCCTCTGCCTGTGTCTCTGTCTCTTTTTCTCTGTGTCTCTCATGAATGAATAAATAAATCTTTTTTAAAAAGGCATAACATTACAGAATGGATAAAATAAAAAATAAAAGACCCATCTATATGGTACCTAAGAAGGACTCAATATATATCTAAAGACACTTGCAAAAAAAAAAAAAAAACACTTGCAGATTGAAAGTGAGGAGATGGGGAAACATTTATCACACAACTGGATGTCAAAAGAAAGCCAGAGTAGCAATATTTATATTAAACAAATTAGATTTTAGAAAAAGACGTAACAACGGGACGCCTGGAGCTCTCTTGGTTGAGCTTTCAACTCTTGGTTGCAGCTTGGTTCATGACGTCAGGGTTATGGGATCAAGCTGTGTGTTGGGCTCTGTGCTCAGTATAGAGTCCCCTTAAGAAATCCTGTCTCGAAGCATTTGACAAAATACAGCATCCATTCCTGATCAAAACCCTTCAGAGTGTTGGGATAGAGGGAACTTTCCTCGACATCTTAAAAGCCATTTACGAAAAGCCCACAGCTAATATCATTCTCAATGGGGAAGCACTGGGAGCCTTTCCCCTAAGATCAGGAACAAGACAGGGATGTCCACTCTCACCACTGCTGTTCAACATAGTTCTGGAATTCCTCGCCTCAGCAATCAGACAACAAAAAGACATTAAAGGCATTCAAATTGGCAAAGAAGAAGTCAAACTCTCCCTCTTCGCCGATGACATGATACTCTATATAGAAAACCCAAAAGCCTCCACCCCAAGATTGCTAGAACTCATACAGCAATTTGGTAGCGTGGCAGGATACAAAATCAATGCCCAGAAATCAATGGCATTTCTATACACTAACAATGAGACTGAAGAAAGATAAATTAAGGAGTCAATCCCATTTACAATTGCACCCAAAAGCATAAGATACCTAGGAATAAACCTAACCAAAGAGGTAAAAGATCTATACCCTAAAAACTATAGAACACTTCTGAAAGAAATTGAGGAAGACACAAAGAGATGGAAAAATATTCCATGCTCATGGATTGGCAGAATTAATATTGTGAAAATGTCAATGTTACCCAGGACAATTTACATGTTTAATGCAATCCCTATCAAAATACCATGGACTTTCTTCAGAGAGTTAGAACAAATTATTTTAAGATTTGTGTGGAATCAGAAAAGACCTCGAATAGCCAGGGGAATTTTAAAAAAGAAAACCATAGCTGGGAGCATCACAATGCCAGATTTCAGGTTGTACTACAAAGCTGTAGTCATCAAGACAGTGTGGTACTGGCACAAAAACAGACACATAGATCAATGGAACAGAATAGAGAACCCAGAAGTGGATCCTGAAATGTATGGTCATCTAATATTCGATAAAGGAGGAAAGACTATCCATTGGAAGAAAGACAGTCTCTTCAATAAATGGTGCTGGGAAAATTGGACATCCACATGCAGAAGAATGAAACTGGACCACTCTCTTTCACCATACACAATGATAAACTCAAAATGGATGAGAGATCTAAATGTGAGACAAGAGTCCATCAAAATCCTAGAGGAGAACACAGGCAACACCCTTTTTGAGCTCGGCCACAGTAACTTCTTGCAAGATACATCCACAAAGGCAAAAGAAACAAAAGCAAAAATGAACTATTGGAACTTCATCAAGATAAGAAGCTTTTGCACAGCAAAGGATACAGTCAACAAAACTAAAAGACAACCTACAGAATGGGAGAAGATATTTGCAAATGACATATCAGATAAAGGGCTAGTTTCCAAAATCTATAAAGAACTTCTTAAACTCAACACCAAAGAAACAAACAATCCAATCATGAAATGGGCAAAAGACATGAAGAGAAATCTCACAGAGGAAGACATGGACATGGCCAACATGCACATGAGAAAATGCTCTGCATCACTGGCCATCAGGGAAATACAAATCAAAACCACAATGAGATACCACCTCACACCAGTGAGAATGGGGAAAATTAACAAGGCAGGAAACCACAAATGTTGGAGAGGATGCGGAGAAAAGGGAACCCTCTTACACTGTTGGTGGGAATGTGAACTGGTGCAGCCACTCTGGAAAACTGTGTGGAGGTTCCTCAAAGAGTTAAAAATAGACCTGCCCTACGACCCAGCAATTGCGACTGTTGGGGATTTACCCCAAAGATTCAGATGCAATGAAACGTCGGGACACCTGCACCCCGATGTTTCTATCAGCAATGGCCACAATAGCCAAACTGTGGAAGGAGCCTCGGTGTCCATCGAAAGATGAATGGATAAAGAAGATGTGGTTTATGTATACAATGGAATATTACTCAGCAATTAGAAACGACAAATACCCACCATTTGCTTCAACGTGGATGGAGCTGGAGGGTATTATGCTGAGTGAAATAAGTCAATCGGAGAAGGACAAACAGTGTATGTTCTCATTCATTTGGGGAATATAAATAATAGTGAAAGGGAATATAAAGGAAGGGAAAAGAAATGTGTGGGAAATATCAGGAAGGGAGACAGAACATAAAGACTCCTAACTCTGGGAAATGAACTTGGGGTGGTGGAAGGGGAGGAGGGCGGGTGTTGGAGGGGAATGGGTGACGGGCACTGAGGGGGACACTTGATGGGATGAGCACTGGGTGTTTTTCTGTATGTTGGTAAATTGAACACCAATAAAAATTAATTAAAAAAAAAATAAAAAAAGAAATCCTGTCTCGGGTGGCTCAGCCGTTTAGCGCCGCCTTTAGCCCAGGGCATGATCCTGAAATCCTGGGATCGAGTCCCATGTCGGGCTCCCTGCATGTAGACTGCTTCTCCCTCTGCCTGTGTCTCTGCCTCTCTCTCTGTGTCTCTCATGAATAAATAAGTAAAATCTTTAAAAAAGAAAAAGAGAGATTCTGTCTCCTTTTTTCTCCCCCACCCGTCCCCCAACATGTGCGCACGCGCGCGCGCACACACACACACACACACACACACACACACACTCTCTAAAAGTAAATAAATAAAATCTTCAAAAAAAGACATAACAAGAGAAAAAGAAGGGCACTATATCATAGTAAAGGGGAAGATCCAACAGAAGATATAACAATTTAAAATATTTATGCATGCAAGAAAATAGATGAAACAATGACAAAAATAAAGGAACTAATTAATAATAATTAATAATAATACAATAAAAAAATAATAATACAATAATAGTAGGGGATTTTAACACCGCACTTTAACACTACATCAGTGGGCAGATCATGACCTAAGCAGAAACAAACAAGGAAATAATGACTTTGACACAATGGACAAGAAGGACTTAATAAATATGTTCATATCATTCCATCCTAAAACAGCAGAATATCCATGCTTCTCAAGTGCACATGGGACATTATGCATCACATACTAGGTCACAAAACTGGCCTCAACAAATACAAAAATATTGAAGTCATACCATGCACCTTTCCTGACCACAATGCTATGAAACTAGAAGTCAACCACAAGAAAAAATGTGGAAAGACCGTAATTACATGGAGGTTAAGCAACATGCTACTAAGCAATGAATGGGCCAACCAAGGAATCAAAGAAAAAAATTAAAAAGTACATGGAAACAAATGAAAAAGAAAACACAATAGTCTACAACCTTTGGGATGAAGCAAAAGTGGTCCTAAGAGGTAAGTATATAGCAATACAGGTCTACTTCAAGAAGCAAGAAAAATCTGAAATAAACAACCTAATCTTACACCTAAAGGAGCTAGAAAAAGAACAACAAACAAAGCTTAAAGCCAGCATATGGAAGAAAATAATAAAGATGAGACCAGAAATTAAGGATCTAGAAACTAAAAGAACAATGGAACAGATCAATGAAATAAGGAGCGGGTTCATTGAAAAATAAGAATGTTTAGGACGCCTGGGTGGCTTAGCGGTTGTGGCTTCTACCTTCAGCCCAGGGTGTAATCCTGTAGTCCCGGCATTGAGTCCCACATCTGGCTTCCTACATGGAGCCTGCTTCTCCCTCTGCCTATGTCTCTGCCTCTCTCTCTGTTTGTCTCTCATGAATAAATAAATAACATCTTTTTTTAAAAAAAGAATGTTTATCAACATTCTCTAACCCTCTAACCAGACCTATCAGAAAGAAAAGAGAAAGTATTCCAATAAATAAAATCACAAATGAGAGAGAAGAAATAACATCCAACACCACAGAAATACAATTATAAGAGAATATTATGAAAAATTATATACCAACAAATTAGATAGCCTAGAAGAAATGGATAAATTCCTAGAAATTTATAAACTACCAAAACAGAAACAGGAAGGAATAATAAACTTGAACAGACTATTAACCAGCAAAGAAATTGAATCAATAATCAAAAAACTCCCAACAAACAGAAATCCAGGGCCAGCCAATGGCTTCACAGCAGAATTTTATCAAACATTTAAAGAAGAATTATTATTTATTGTTCTCAAACTATTCTAAAAAATAGAAAGGAATGAAAACTTCAAATTCATTCTGGCCTTCAAATTCTTTCAGGCACCTGAAAGAGAATGTTTTTTAAGATTTTATTTATTCATTCATGAGAGACACAGGGATAGAGGCAGAGGGAGAAGCAGGGTCCATGCAGGGAGCCCAATGTGGGACTTGATCCCAGGACCCCAGGATCATGCCCTGAGCCAAAGGCAGACACTTAACCACTGAGCCACCCAGACGTCCCAACAGAAAGAGAAATTAAGAAAATGAATCCATTTATAATTGTATAAAAAAGCATAAAGTACCTAGGAATAAACTTAACCATGGATGTTAAAGACTCATATTCTGAAAACTATGAAACATTGATGAACGAAATTGAAGATGACACAAACAAATGGAAAGATATTCCATGCTCATGGATTGGAAGAACAAATATTATTAAAATGTCTATACTACCAAAGGGACCTGAAGTTTCAATGAAATCCCTATCAAAATACCAACAGCATTTTTCACAGAACTAGAACAACCCCAAAATTTGTATGAAACCACAAAAGACCCCAAATAGCCAATGCAATCTTGAGAAAGAAAAGCAAAGCTGGAGGTATCATAATTCAATTTAACATTTTTGAAATGGCAACCTTTTACAATTTGAGGACAGATTAGTGGTTGCCAGAGTGGGCTTGGGGAGCGGGTGCAGTAGGGAGGTGGAGGTAGTTAAAAAAAATTTTGAGGGATTCTATGGTGATGGAACTGTTGTGTATCTTTTCTGTGGTAGTAGGCACATGAACCTATACAGATAATAAGATTGTATAGAATTTAATATACACTTACACTCACCCATACACAGGTATTAGCAAGACAAAATCTGAATAAAATCAGTGGATAGTTGATACTCAACATTCTGGGCATGACATTATACTTTTGTATACTTTTGCAAACTGTTGCCATTGGAGGAAACTAGGTAAAACATAGGGAGGGATCTCTCCATTATTTCTTACAACTGCATGTGAAACTACTTATATAAAAACACTTTCCATTGAAATGAAAGTTTAAAGTAAATGTACTAAGAATCTGCTGCTATTATTTGTCATGAATTTGGGAGTGATCTTCAACATGAAAAATCAATTCTAACCTTTTTTATGAAAGGGAGAATAAAAAACATAAGCCTAGCTACTACATATGTAACAAACTATTTAGAGTTGCATTTAGGTTAACTGCAGACTTGTATCAACAGGACCTTGTCATTCTCAACTCTAGCCTATAAGTACTCATCAGCACTAGAAAATTAGGGGGATTATATATCTAATATATATACATGACTGTTCTAAGACTAGGGGAGTGGTATGGTCTTGAAAGCCCAAACTAACTGTAGGCTTCAGACAGTGATGTAGATAGTAGATACTAAAAATTAAAATGGTCTTTTGAATAGTTCAAAACAATCTTGAAAAAGAAGAACAAATTCAGAAGACTCACACTTCTTGATTTCAAAACTATGCCAAGTAAAGCAGTATAGTAATGGCATAAGGGTAGATATACAGATTAATGAAATAGAATTTAGAGTCCAGAAATAAACCCGTATGTCTAAAGTCAATTTATTTTCAACAAAGTTGCCAAGACCATTCAATTGGACAAGAACAGTGTTTTGTTTTGTTTTGTTTTGTTTTGTTTTGTTTTGTTTAGAGCAGGGAAAGGGGCAGAATGAGAGGGAGAGAAAAACGTTAAGCAGGCTCCAAGCCCAGCATGGAGCCTGACTCAGGCTTGATCTTACTACCCTGAGATCATGACCTGAGCTGAAATCAAGAGTCAGATGCTTAACTGACTAAGCCACCCAGATTCCTCTAGAACATTTTTTTAAACAGAGGGTGCTGGGAGAATGGGATATTTATATGCAAAAAGAATGCAGTTAGTCACACCTTATCTCATACCATACACAAAAATGAACTCAAAATGGATCAAAGTCCTATGTAAGAACCAATATAAGAATTCAAACTATGAAATAAATTCTTTGAAGAAAACATAGGCACAAATCTTCATAATCTTGGATATGGCAAAGTTTTCTTGAATATAATATGGAAATCATAAGAAACCAAAGAAAAAATTGATAAATTAGACTCATCAAAATTGAGAATTTTTGTGCATCAAAAGACACTATCAAAAGAGTGAAAAGACAACTCCTAGAATGGGAGAATATATTTGCAATTTATATATCTGATAAGTGACTAGTATCCAGAATATGTAATAAATTCCTGAACTCAACAACAAAAAGACAAATAATCAAAAATGGGCAAAGCACTGGAATAGATATATATCCAAAGAAGATATATCAGAGCAAATCAAAACCACAATAAGGAGGAGGAGTTAAGATGGCAGAGGAGTAGGGGACCCTAATTTTTTTTAAATTTTTTTTAGGGGACCCTAATTTTGTCTGGTCCCTGGAATTCAGCTAGTTATCAAATCATTCTGAACACCTGGGAAATCAATTGAAGATCTAAGAAAAGAAATGCTGCAATTCTAAAAATAGAAAAGCAACCACCTTTTGGAAGGTAGAGGTGCAGAGATGTGAATCTAGGGTGATATATCCAGGATAGAGCGAAGGGAAGGGACCAGATTTAGGGAGGCTACCACAAAGTATTATAAGCACTGGAGGGCAAAATTGGAACTTTTAGAAATCTGCCTCAGTGGGGGATGTCCCTGGCTTAAAGGTGCTCAGGTAGCAAAGCAGGGCAGAATCCCAGGTGGGACAGTGTGGTCTCAGGATCCTCGGTGATCCTAAGAAGAGTGGAGGTGCCTCAGTGCCGCATGGTTCGCAGTCATCAGAGTGGGGAAGCCAGCTAAGCCAGCTGAAAATGTTGAGTCTAGGTGCTGGCTTTCTGCTGTGTGTTGCCATAAACCGTGAGCCGCCGCACAGAGGTTCAACTACTCTCCTGGCAGGTGCCCAGCAAAAGGCAGAAGCATGGCGAGACAATGCCTTCCGTCTCTCCCCGCCCCAGGAATGGTGTGGGTCTGTGCCGCAGGATTCTGTAAAATTTGGAGACGTGAAACTCAGTCGTGCGCCTGAGATAAAATCATTCAGTCATAGCCGGGGTGAACACAGAGTATGGATGGAAACCAGGGAAACAAAAGTGGTTGACTGCTTTTTTCTTGTAAGGGCTCACTGAAGTCAGGGCCTGAACTTTTAGCTCCAGGGCAAGAAAGCGGGTGCTGCCATTTTAATCTGCCCATCAGTGCTGAAAGCCTTCAGAGAGCAAAACAGCACCACATAGTGCAATTCGGAGACCTTTACCCTGAGCCTGGCCCCCTGGCAAGGGAGGCACAAATCCACCAGGCAAAGGCACCTGGGAATCAGCGCAACAGGCCACTCAGCCAGAAGACCAGCAGAAACAACTGCTCACACCAAGTTTACTCATTTAAAAAAATTTTTTTTAAATTTATTATTTATGATGGTCACACAGAGAGAGAGAGAGAGAGAGCGGCAGAGACACAGGCAGAGGGAGAAGCAGGCTCCATGCACCGGGAGCCTGATGTGGGATTTGATCCCGGGTCTCCAGGATTGCGCCCTGGGCCAAAGGCAGGCGCCAAATCGCTGCGCTACCCAGGGATCCCAAGTTTACTCATTTTAGACTGCAAAGCTTCAGCTCTTGGGGAAAACAGTATATAGAGTATATAGCATTCGTGGGGTTTTTATTATTATTATTATTCTTTAGTCTTTCAGTGGTTATTTTTTCAATTCTTTTTCAATTCTTTTTAATTTTATTTCTTTTTAAAGATTTTATTTATTTATTTATTTGAGAGAGAGAGAGAGAGCACAAGCAGTGGGAGGGGCAGTGGGAGAGGCAGAAGCAGACGCCCCATGGAGCAGGGAGCCTGACACAGGACTTGATCCCAAGACCCTGAGACCATGCCCTGAGCCAAAGGCAGATGCTTAACTGAATGAGACACCCAGGTGTTCTTAATTTTTATTTTTATATATACGTTGTATATATATATATGGTTACCTTTTATTGTATTTTATTTTATTCTTGTATGTATATGAGTTTTTCTTTCTTTACTATTTTGGGATGTAGTTTCTCTGAATAAGCAGATCCAAATACACCCAGGATCTAGTTTTTTGTTTTGTCCTGTTTTGTTTCTTACTTGATTTTTTCTTATTTTGGTTTGTTTTTGTTTTCTTCTGATTTCTGTTTTTGTTTTTGTTTTTTTTTTTTCCTGTTGTTGTTGTTGTCTTCTCTCTCTTCTTTTCTGGGCAAAATGAAGAGATGGAGAAATTCATCCTAAAAGGAAGAACAGGAGGTAGTACTTACTGCCAGGAATTTAATCAATACAGTTATTAGTAAGATGTCTGAACTGGAATTTAAAACAATGATTAGGGGCAGCCCTGGTGGCTCAGCGGTTTAGCGCTGCCTTCAGCCCAGGGCATGATCCTGGAGACCTGGAATCGAGTCCCACGTCAGGGTCCCAGCATGGGGCCTGCTTCTCCCTCTGCCTGTCTCTCTCTCTCTCTCTCTCTCTCTCTCTGTGTGTCTCTCATGAATAGATGAATAAAATCTTGAAAAGTAAATAAATAAAACAATGATTATAGGGCAGCCCGGGTGGCTCAGCGGTTTAGCGCCGCCTTCAGCCCCGGGGTGTGATCATGGAGACCCAGGATCGAGTCACACATCGGGCTCCCTGCATGGAGTCTGCTTCTCCCTCTGCCTGTGTCTCTGCCGTTCTCTCTCTCTGTGTCTCTCATGAATAGATGAATAAAATCTTGAAAAGTAAATAAATAAAACAATGATTATAAAGATACTAGCTGGACTTGAAAAAAGTATAGAAGACACTAGAGAATCCATTACTGTAGAAATAAAAGAACTAAAATCTAATCAGGCCAAAATTTAAAATGCTATTAAAAATGGAAGCTTTAAAAGTGAGGATAAATGAAGCAGAAGAGAGTCAGTGATAGAGAAGAAAAAATGATGGAAAATAAGGAGCTGAAAAGAAGAGAGAAAGACAACTACTGTAATATGAAGGGAGACTTCAAGAACTCAGTGATTCATAAAGTGAAGTAATATCGGATAAAAGGGGTCCCAGAAGATGAAGAGACGGAGAGAGGGGCAGAAGGTTTATTTGAACAAATTCTAGCTAGAACTTCCCTAATCTGGTGAAGGAAATAGGCATACAAGTCCAGGAAGCACAGACAACCCACCTCAAAATAAAAAAATTGGTCAATACCTTGACATAACATAGTGAAGCTTGCAAATTTCAAAGATAAAGAAAAAATCCTGGAAGCCACTTCAGACAAGAGATCCTTTTTTTTAAAGATTTTATTTATTTATTCATGCGAGACACACACACACACACACACACACACACACACACACACAGAGGCAGAGACACAGGCAGAGGCAGGCTCCATGCAGTGAGCCCCATGTGGGACTCAATCCCGGATCTCCAGGATCAGGCCCTGGGCTGAAGGCGTCGCCAAACCGTCGAGCCACTCGGGCTGCCCAAGAGATCCTTTAAGTCCAGAGTAGACATATAAGGCTGGCAGCAGACCTATCCACGGAGATCTGGCAGGCCAGAAAGGACTGGCAAGATATATTCAATGTGCTAAATGGGAAAAATATGCAGACAGCCAAGAATACTTGATTCAGCAAGGTTGTCATTCACAAAGAAGGAGAGATAGAGTTTCCAGGACAAACGAAAACTTAAGGAATTTGTGGACATTTAAACCAGCCCTGAAAGAAATAGCAAAGAGCAAAGATGGAGCCCAAAAGTAACAAAGCCCAGAAAGGAACAGAGACCAACTATAGGAACAGTAACTTTACAGGTAATACAATGGCAGTAACTTCATATCTTTCAATAATTACTCTGAATGTAAACGGACTAAACGCTCCAATCAAAAGACACAGGGTATCAGAATGAATAAAAAACAAAACCCATCAATATGCTGTTTACAAGAGACTCATTTTAGACCCACAGACACCTCCAGATTGAAAGTCAGAGTGTGGAGAACCATTTATCATGCTAATAGACATCAAAAGAAAGCTGGAGTAACAATTCTTTTTAAATTTTTTTTATTTTATTTATTTATGATAGGCACACAGTGAGAGAGAGAGAGAGAGAGAGGCAGAGACACAGGCAGAGGGAGAAGCAGGCTCCATGCACCGGGAGCCCGATGTGGGATTCGATCCCAGGTCTCCAGGATCGCGCCCTGGGCCAAAGGCAGGCACTAAACCGCTGCGCCACCCAGGGATCCCCTGGAGTAACAATTCTTATAGCAAACCATACTTTAAACCAAAGACTGTAATAAGAGATGCAGGACACTATATCATAATAAAAGGATCTATTCCACAAGAAGATCTAACAATTGTAAATATTTTTGCCACCAACTTGGAAGCAGACAAATATATAATCCAATAAATAAAAAAGTTAAAGAAACCCATTGGTAATAATACAATAATTGTAGGCAAATCTAACACCCCATTAACAGCAATGCACAATTCATCTAAGCAGAAGATCAACAAGGAAACAAGGGCTTTAAATGACATACTGGACCAGATGGACTTAACAGATATATTCAGAACATTTCATCCTAAAGCAGCAGAATACACATTCTTCTCAAGTGTGCATGGAACATTCTCCAGAATAGATCACTTACTGGGTTGCAAATCAGGTCTCAACTGGTACAAAAGATTGAGATTATTCCATGCATATTTTCAGACCATAGTGCTTTAAAATATGATGTCAACTACAAGAAAAAAATTGTAAGGACCACAAATACATGTAGGTTAAAGAGCATCTTACTGGGCAGCCCCAATGGCCTAGTGGTTTAGTGCCTGCCTTCGGCCCAGGGCATGATCCTGGAGTCCCAGGATGGGTCCCACGTCGGGCTCCCTGCGTGGAGCCTGCTTCTCCCTCTGCCTGTGTCTCTGCTTCTCACTGTCTCTGTATCTCTCATGAATAAATAAATAAAATATAAAAAAAGAATGGGGGAAAGAATATAGGAAGTTGATATTTGAAAAAAAGAGCATCTTACTAAAGAATGAATGAAAATAAAGGAAATAAAGACAAATTTAAAAAATACATGGGAGAAAATGAAAATGAAAACATGACAATTCAGAACCTTTGGGATGAAGCAAAGGTGGTTCTAAGAGGAAAGTATATAGCAATACAGGCCTTCCTCAAGAAACAAGAAAAGTCTGGAATACACAACCTAACCTTACACCTAAAGGAACTGGAAAAAGAAGAGTTAAAAAATAAATAAATAAAAAGAAGAGCAAATAAAATAAATAAAGCAAATAAAGCCTAAATCCAGCAGGGAAAGAGAAATGGTAAAGACTACAGAAGAAATCAAAGCTATAGAAAACAAACAAACAAAAAAAAAACCAGTAGAACAGATCAATGAAACTAGGAGCTGATTCTCTGAAAGAATAACATTGATAAACCCCTAACCAGACTTGTCAAAAAGAAAACAGAAAGGACCGAAATAAATAAAATCATAAATGAAAGAAGAAAGATAACAACCAACACCAAAGAAATACAGTTATAAGAGAAATTATGAGCAATTATATGCCAACAAATTAAGCAATCTGGAAGAAATGGATGCATTCCTAGAAACATATAACCTACCAAAATTGAAACAGGAAGAAATATAGAAGCTTAACAGACCTATAACCAGCAAGGAAATTGAATCAGTAATCAAAAATCTCTCAACAAACAAGACTCCAGGGACAGATGGCTTCCCAGTAGAATTATACCAAACATTCAAAGAAGAATTAATACCTATTCTTCTGAAGCTGTTTCAAAAAATAGAAATGGAAGGTAAACTTCCAACCTCATTCTATGAGGACAGCATTACCTTGATCCCCAAACCAGACAAAGACCTAGACCAATATCCCTGATGAACCTGATGTTGGTGAGGATTCGGAGAAAGTGGAACTCTCTTACACCATTGGTGGAAATGCAAACTGGTGTAGCCACTTTGGAAAACAATATGAAGATTCCTCCAAAAATTAAAAATAAAACTACCTTAGGATCTAGCAATTGCACTACTAGATATTTATCCAAAGGGTAATTGTAGTATTTTAAAAGGGCACATGCACCCCAATGTTTATAGCAGCAATGTCCACAATAGCCAAAATATGGAAAGAGTTCAGATGTCCATCAATAGATGAATGGAGGGCAGCCCCAGTGGCACAGCGGTTTAGCGCTGCCTGCAGCCCGGGGTTTGATCCTGGGGACCCTGGATCGAGTCCCATGTCGGGCTCCCTGCATGGAGCCTGCTTCTCCCTCTGCCTGTGCCTCTGCCTCTCTCTCTATCTGTGTCTCTATGGATAAATAAATAAAATCTTTAAAAAAATAGATGAATGGATAAAAAGTGATATATATACATATATATCTATATAATTCAATATGTAGCAGAATATTACTCAGCCATCAAAAAGAATGAGATCTTGCCATTTGCAACAACATTGAAGGAACTAGAGGGTATCATGCTAAGCAAAGTAAGTCAGAGAGAGATAAGTACCATCTGGTTTCATGAATATGTGGAATTTAAGAAACAAAACAGATAAGCATGGGGGAAAGGAAGGGAAAATAGACCAAAACAGGGAGGCAAATCATAAGATACTGATAAGTATGTGAAACAAACTGAGGGTTGCTAGAGGAGAGGAAGGTGCGGGGATGGGATAATTGGGTGATGAGCATTAAGCAGGGCACTTGAAGTAATGAGCACTGGGTGTTGTATGCAACTGATGAATACAGTTGCATACATCTAAATTCAGTTTTATAGAATCCAAATTCTCTGTCTGAAACTAATAATATAGTATACGTTAATTAAATTGAACTTAAATAAAAAAACAGAATGAGATACTACTCTACTTCATACCTTCCTGGATGGCAATAATAATAATAATAATGATGATGATGATGATGTTTTGGTGAGGACATGGAGAAATTAGAACCCTTATACATTTCTGGTGGCAATATAAAATGGTGTAGCCAATGTGAATAGTTTGATGGTTCCTTAACATGTTAAACAGAATTACCACATAAGCTAGAAATTCTACTCTTAGGTGCATACCCAAAAGAAAAGAATTTATTTTCAAATAAATCCTTGAACATGAATATTTGGAACAAAACTATTTACAAGTGCCAAAAGGTGGCAACACCACAAATGTTCTTTTTTTTTTTTTTTTAAGATTTTATTTATTCATGAGAAACACAGAGGAGAGGCACAGGCAGAGGGAGAAGCAGGCTCCCTGCAGGGAGCCTGATGCAGGACTTGATCCCAGGGCTCCAGGATCACCACCTGAGCCAAAGGCAGATGCTCAACCACTGAGCCATGAAGACGCCCCACCACAAACGTCCTTGAACTGGTAAGTAGATAAACAAAATATAGTATATCCATTCAATGGAATATTATTCAGCCATTGAAAAGTAGTGAACTACTGATACATGCCATGACATGAATGAACCTTGAAAACATTACACTATGTAAAAGAAGCCAGATGCAAAAGGCCACATATCATCTGATTCTAAAACCATAGTAGAAATGTAAAGATGAATGCACTAATGCTTCAACAAGGCTTGACTTTGAACAAATTTTTCTCTTCCTCATTCTTGAAGCCTTCTCCTCTCCTTCCTTTTTTTTTTTTAGAATCCTTTGTTCTAGGAACTCGGTATCGATATTGACATCTTGTTGACCTCAATGTATAGTTAGTAAAGAGACTTGGGCAGCCGGTGCCAGACTCATCATGAGATCATACTGAAAACGTGACAAATGGGGCTGGCAGCACATACCAGATTCCAATTGAAACTGCCTGGGTCCTGTATTTTCCTACAAAACCCCTCACCCTTTTATGCTTGGTAGGTCTGCAGTTTTGAAGGCATTAGAGCATGTAGCCTCTTTTGCCTGGCAAAGTAATAAAACTATTGTTCCTCTTTATCCCCAAGCTCTTTGTGTTATATTTTGGCTCCAGAGCACGTAGGTTGGTTTTTGACTACAATTCTATTTATGTGAAATACTCAAAATAGGTGAATTAAAACAGCTAGAAAGCATATTTGTGGTTTCAGCAGTTAGGGACAGAGGGATAGGGAGTGACTGATTAATGGACATGGGGTTTCTATTTAGGGTAATGCAAATGTTCTGGAAATAGATACTGGTGATGGTTATACTTAATGCCACTGAATTGTGCACTTTAAAATGATTAAAATGGGGACACATGGGTGGCTCAGCAGTTGAGCTTCTGCCTTCGGTTCAGGATGTGATTCCGGAGTTCTGGGATCGAGTCCCACATCGGGCTCCTGCATGGAGCCTGCTTCTCCTCCCTCTGCCTGTGTCTCTGACTGTCTCTGTGTCTCTCATGAATAAATAAATAAAATATTTTTAAAAATAAAATGATTAAAATGGTAAATTTTATGTTATGTAGTATTTTACCACAATAAAAAGTGAAAAAAAGAAAAAAAAAGAAATAGAGATCTTACCAAAACAGCTAAATTAAATATATTGTCCTCTAAACCACAATACGAGATGCTCTCTGATATACCATATAGAGTAAGGAATTGCCTAGATACCTGTGAGATTGCAGAAGTGATAAAATTGACAACATAAGCAAAGTCTCAATGATGAAGATGTAGGAGCTATCGGAATGAAGATGGGACCACCCCCCCCCCCACTTTAAAAAACAAACAAAAAACCCTAAAAATACTCATGTATGTGCCAGGAACTGTTTTAAGACCTTTACAAAATTAAACTCAGGTATCCTTATAACAACCTTATGAGGAAGATGCTAATATTATCTCCATGCAGTACCTTGTCCAGATTGATGATGAAGTCACTAACTGGGGAATATGACTGCATTGGTGTTCTACTGTTGTGTAACAAATTACTAAAAATCCAGTGGCCTAAAACAACCCATACGTTTATTATCAGTTTCTATGGGTCAAAAGTCTCTTCATAGTTAAGCTGAGTTCCCTGTGTCAGAATCCCACCAGGTTGCACTACAGGTACTAGCTTCTTTAGAACCAACAAGGAAGAGTCTCTCTGACCCCAGTCTTGTTAGGTGGAGTCATGTATAACATAATGTTATGGGAGTGACCAACCTATCCCCTTAGCCATGTTCTATTGGTTAGAAGCAAATTACAAGCTCTGTCTGCCTAAATGCATGAACATCAAGAGGTAGAAATCTTTGGGGGCTCATCCTAGGATCTATCTGCCACATGACTGGGCAAATAAAGTCCCATTCTGGGCCCCAGAAAGCCAGGATTTAAAACAGTTTGAAAGAACTTAAAAAAAATTTTTTTTAAAGAAAAGCAAAATTCCCCAGAAGAGATTCATCTTCATCTTGGTGGCAGGAGTACTCTGCAGACCTCTTGCTTCCTTGCCCAGCTTTGACACTTGCTCTGCAGGCATGGCCTTACATTTCCTGCCAAGATGGCCATAGTAGTCAGTACCATTTAGGACCTCATCACCTCCTTGTACTTCCTTATAGCAATTGTCCAGCAATTGCTTTAGACTGAGCCTCCTGCTTCATTGCCTAAAAACATGACAGTTGTTGTTTTTTGGGCTATCCAGTTTCATACTTTCCACAGTGTGTAGTCTTGGCAGGAGGGGAATTCCCAACACCTGCTCCCCACTACTGGCTCCCATTACAAAAGCCAAGCCAAGAGGGCCAGATCATTTTTTTTTACCTCCCCCTGGTATAGACACCATGTGGGCACTTGACCCAAATTTGGCTCTCTTTTAAGACTGAATCCTGAGTGAGTAATGCAGTGATGGAAGAGACTTTGAAAGTGAGAGCATTCACTGCAATTCCAGTGATGTCACAAACCTCTTTTTTCTTCCCACTTCTCAGGATCACTAATCAAATAAAAATGTGCTCTGGGTACTAGTTTGGATCCTGTAGAACTGAGGGTATGCTGTCTGTGATGAGGAATCAGGGATGTGGATATCTGGAGGAAAAGGAATCCAGGCAGAGAGAATAGCAAGCACAAAGATCCTGAGATGAGATGGACTTGGTGTGTTTAAAAAACAGCAAGAAGTCTAGTGTGTCTAGGATAAAATGATGAGGAAGAGAGAGGTGAGAGTTGAGATTATAGAGGTATTGGGAGATGAGATCATGTAGGGCCTTGTAGGACACTGTAAGGACTTTAATTTTTACTCAGAGTGAGGTAGAAGCCATAGGAGGATTGTGAACAAAAGAGGGATGTGATTGACTTAGGTTCTCAGAGGACCCCTTTGGTTGCTGTGAGAATAGATTAGAGGAGGCAAGGGTGAAAGCAAGAACAAGGTTCCTGTTCAGGTGCTATTTGCCTGTCAATGTGTGAATTGGTAAAAGGTGCCATCTCCAGGTAGACATGGCCTTATGGCACTTGGCTTGGGAAAAAGGGCCTTTGTATAAGGAGAAATATGCCCCTTCTTCCTGCAGATGCAGCCCCACATCAGCATGCATGAGTTAGCACCAGAATACAGGCTAGATTTCAGCCCCTACTGGGCCCCTCAACCAGATGCCCTTGTGCAGTGCACAAACCACACAACTGTCTACAGTCATCATCAAAGAAACTAGTAGGAGGCTGTTGCAGTAACTCAGTGAGAGAGGTGATGGCTTGGGTCAGGGTGGAAGCAGGGTAGTGGGAGGAAAATGTACAAGGGATATGCTGAGGAGATCCTTAGCCCTGGGTCTCAGCCCTAGCCTCTAGAAGAATAGAGTATTATTGCTTTCCTAAGAGCAGCTCTAAGGTCTCCCAAACATGAAGGCTCAGACTCATTCCAGCCCTGAACAACTACCCCAAGGGAGGGGTGGGGTGGTTAGTACTTCTCTCCCCATGGAAAGAAGCTATAGCTCCCAGGAAGCTTTGATCCCCAGGAAGAATAACAGCCAATAGGCTGCCCTCCCAAAGGAGTCCAGAAGCAGTTGTACATTTGTGCAAATCATGAGAAATGAGACTATTAATCCCTCCTTAAGGTTATAAGGTTGTGAAGATCAAATATATGTTCAAAGCAGCATTACTAGGCCTGGTGCTTAGTAGGCACTCAGAAGACCTTGGCCTTAGTCCTAGTCCCTCCACAAACACACTGAGAGATCTGAGACATATCTCTTTCACTGTCTGAGACTCAGTTTCCTCATTTGTGAAATGGGTATAATATTCCCTGTAAAGAAAAAATTGTTGGAGCCAATAGAATGAAACACTGAATGTGAGGGAAGCCTTTCGAAAGGTGGCCATGAGGTAACTGGTGACATCATGATATCTCAGCCCTCCTTTCTCTTTAAACTGTCCCACTAGGAACAGAGCTCTTTGCCAGAACTTGTGAAAAATCCTTCCAGCTAGTTACCTCTCCTTTAGTCTCCTTGTTGCCTGACTCAGTTTTCCTGAATCTCATCTCTAGGATCTGCCCTTGTTCCCAAACCTGTATTAGTTCCTTAAAGTCCACTGGATTTGTACAGAGAGGTGACAGCTAGGTGCCCTGCAAGCCCTGCGAGGACTTGGATGTGAGAGAAATGAGATTACCCTAAGAAAGCCTAGCAGAGTGGTACTCAGAAAATGGTGATCATTCCCTCAGGGAGGTTAGAGGAGTTAGTTCCTACCACTTTTCTTCACTCTTTCTTGTCTTCCTTTATTTCTCTCTCTTTCCCCTAGTCTTTCTCTGACTTTTTCTCCTTCTTAATCCCCTGTGAGCCTCTTCTCTTCCCTGTGATTCAAATTTCTGCTTTTCTATTTCTTTTGTCTCTCTCTTCTCTTTCCCTCCAATGGATTGGCCTTTGGGTCATCTAACTCTCCACCCACCTCTCAGCTATCTTTCTTGTGACCACCCCACCCCCTCTCTACCCTCCCCCCTCCTCCCAGGTTTAAGGATGAGCAACTTTCAAGACTCAGGAGCTTTGGAAGCTATTCTAAGCCACTGGGGCCTCCCACCCCCCAGGTCTGAATAAGGCTGACCCTCAGGAGTGGCAGAGGGGGAGAAGTAGCAGGAAGAAGGAGGTGTTGTTACACTTGTAGTCTTTTTTCTTGCCATTCATTTTGGAAGGGAAAAGTAAAACAAATGAGGAATTAAAAACTCTCTTTTGTCTTGCTCCAGATGCAACTAATGATGGTCAAAGTTTGGTTTGACTCTCTAGGGAAAAAAAAAAAAAAACTCTAAGAAACTGCATCGTTGAAATGCTAGGTTTGCCTAGACCACAGCATCTGATAAGACAATGAAAAACAAAAAAGGCTTTTTTATATAAATTTATTTTTTATTGGTGTTCAATTTGCCAACATATAGAGTAACACCCAGTGCTCATCCCATCAAGTGCCCCCCTCAGTGCCCGTCACCCAGTCACCCCCACCCCCCGCCCACCTCCCCTTCCACCACCCCTAGTTTGTTTCCCAGAGTTAGGAGTCTCTCATGTTCTGTATCCCTCTCTGATATTTCCCACTCATTTTTTCTCCTTTCCCCTTTATTCCCTTTCACTATTTTTTATATTCCCCAAAGGAATGAGACCATATAATATTTGTCCTTCTCCGATTGACTTATTTCACTCAGCATAATAATACCTTCCAGTTCCATCCACGTTGAAGCAAATGGTGGGTATTTGTCATTTCTAATGGCTGAGGAATATTCCATTGTATACATAAACCACATCTTCTTTATCCATTCATCTTTCGATGGACACCGAGGCTCCTCCCACAGTTTGGCTATTGTGGACATTGCTGCTATAAACATTGGGGTGCAGGTGTCCCGGCGTTTCATTGCATCTGTATCTTTGGGGTAAATCCCCAGCAGTGCAATTGCTGGGTTGTAGGGCAGGTCTATTTTTAACTCTTTGAGGAACCTCCACACAGTTTTCCAGAGTGGCTACACCAGTTCACTTTCCCACCATCAAAATCCTGGAGGAAAACACAGGCAGCACCCTTTTTGAACTTGGCCACAATAACTTCTTGCAAGATACATCCACGAAGGCAAGAGAAACAAAAGCAAAAATGAACTATTGGAACTTCATCAAGATAAGAAGCTTTTGCACAGCAAAAGATACAGTCTACAAAACTCAAAGACAACCTACAGAATGGGAGAAGATATTCGCAAATGACGTATCAGATAAATGGCTAGTTTCCAAGGTCTATAAAGAACTTATTAAACTCAACAGCAAAGAAACAAACAATCCAATCATGAAATGGGCAAAAGACATGAACAGAAATCTCACAGAGGAAGACATAGACATGGCCAACAAGCACATGAGAAAATGCTCCACATCACTTGCCATCAGGGAAATACAAATTGAAACCACAATGAGATACCACCTCACACCAGTGAGAATGGGGAAAATTAACAAGGCAGGAAAAGGCTTTTAAAACCAAATTAACCCACACACAAATGTAGTTCTAAGGAAGAATCAATAGTCTAGTGGATCATTTTTCCTGCAACTCCTTGGAGAAGCTTAAAGAGACTTTCAATCAATGGTGTGGATAGTGAATAAGATGTTCTTTTTGAAATAAATTGAGTTGAATTAAAGATGAAGATTAAATAAATAAGAACAAGGTGATGCTTGACCTTGGCAAACATTCTAAGGTACTTCTCCAGTGGCTACAAACACTGATCTGATGAAAGCAATATATAGTGCAAGGCAGCCAAGTGCCAACAGAAATTCAACAGGGCCATGAACACATCTGAAGGAAAAACTGGTTCCCTGGACAACCACGCTCATCCTTGAAAAGGAGAGATGTAGAAATTAGAAGAGTGTGTCCAATGGTCAGTAGTCCTGTCTAGGTAAGAGAGATGTGGGGATATTGCTTGTTGATTTATGGTTGCCCAAACACACTTCTTCCCCTTCATTTGTCATCCTTGGGGAATTCTCTCTGACCCACTGTAGCAGGCCTTGTCAGTCACCTCCCTCCTCTAGGCTGTCAGGGCCCTGCTTTGGCTTCAGGGGCCCCCTCATCCCCTGTGTGACTCAGGACTAAGGCCTGATTGATTTAAATCAGTGGTTCTGAAGGTATAGTATGGGACTCCTGGGGACCCCCAAGACCTTTCATACTGCAAGGTCAAAACTCTTTTCATTATGTTCTTTTCCTTTTTTGTTCTCATTACTTTACAAGTATATGACGGAGTTTTCTAGAGGTTATATGACACATCATGATGTCATCACTCTGACAATGAATAGAACGTGTCTTTGTTATTCTCATATTTTCTAGAATTTTCCAGGGTTTAACATAAATATATGTGTTTTTACAGGTTAATTCAGTTTAATCTCAGTATTTTTGGTTTTTTTTTTTAGTAATCTCTACACCCAAGTGGGGCTCAAACTTATGACCCTGAGATCAAGAGTCACATGTTCTTCCCAGTCAGCCAAGCACCCCTCATTACTTTTAAATCCTGAAGTTTTTAAAATATTTTATTTATTTATTCATGAGAGACAGAGAGACAGAGAGAGAGAGAGAGAGGTAGAGACACAGGTAGAGGGGGAAGCAGGTTCCATGCAGGGAGCCTGACGTGGGACTCGATCCCAGGACTCTGGGATCATGCCCTGGGCTGAAGGCAGGTGCTAAACTGCTGAGCCACCCAGGCATCCCAAATTCTGAAGTTTTTCTTACATCTACATGGAAACACACACAAGAGGTTAGTACATTTTGTTGTTTTGATTTGCAACCATGTTTTAAAATTTTTTCAGTCTTAATTTTTAATATTCTAAAAGTTGTCAACTATTGCTCATATATTGTCAATGATTGAAGTCAATAATTTTAAGGGTATAAAAATGCTCTGAAGCCAAGAAATTCAAGAACTATTGGTTTAAGCCAATCATAGGGCTCCCATTCCTCTTTCCAGAAATTGGTTGAAGAAGGAGAATGTGACACTGTCCTGACTCATGGGACAGACAGGTCCTCTATGTGGTGGTATTATAGGAAAGGTTTCCTTGATCTGAAAAGGAAACACATGAAGAAGCAACCATTCCTTGGTTTGTCTTTTAATATTGTCCTGTATGGAAGTGATGCAGGGACTCAGCAGCCAGCAGAACAAGGTAGCCTCTGAGAACAAAGTCAATGCACTGAGTTTCACATAATGGTGAGGTAGGAAGGACTGGGTCCTTAAGGTACTGAATTAACCAACACACAGGCCTCCCCCACTCACCTAGGACTTCTTGTTTTGTGAAATAATACATTATCTCTTTTCTCCCTAGTGTGTTGAGTGGAGTGGGCTTATAAACTAAGTTTAGCCAGCCAAATGCTATCTTTGAATCATGGGCAAAGGATACAAGGATGGAAGGCAGAGTGTGAAATTATTCATTTACCTTAGCATTCCAGCAGTCCCTGTTCCCCTTCTCAACCTGGTCTTGCCTCTCTCTCTGTGTCTTCTCACGAATTTATTTATTCTCATGAATGAATAAATAAATAAAATCTTTTTAAAAAAGGTAGGGGAAGTGCACCAGGCGAAGACAACCATATCTTTTTTTTTTTTTTAAGACAACCATATCTTGTCAAAGTCCACAGGTGGTACATTCAGGGAAAAGAAGAAATTCCTGGTTGTTTGGGGCACAAAGTGAGGGGGACAATGGGCCAAATGAGGCTAGAGAGGTGACAGAAGCCAGAAGTGACTTTGTAGGCCAGCCATTCTTTTTTTAAAATTTTTAATTGTGGTAAAATGCATATAACATAAAATTTACCATCTTAGGGGCACCTGGCTGGCTCAGTTGGAAAAGCATGTGACTTGATCTCGGGGTTGTGAGTTCGAGCCCCATGGGATGTGGAGATTACAAAAACAAAAACAAAAACAAAACAAAAACAAAAACAAAAACAAAACAAAACAAAAAAACCTTGAAAAAAATTTACCATCTTAACCATTTTTAAGTGTATGTTTCAGTGGCATTAACTACATTCACATTGTAGTGCAACCATCACCACCATCCATCTCCAGAACTCTTCCTCTTGCAAAACTGTAACTCTGTACCCATTGAACAATAACTTCTCATTTCCCTCCCCTCTCCAGTCCTGGGAAACTACCATTCTACTTTCTGTCTCTACAAATTTGCTTGTTCTAGGTACCTCACAGGAGAGGAATCACACAACATTTGTCTTTATGACTGGCTTTTCTCACTTAGCATAATGTCCTCATGGCTCATCCATGTTGTAGCATGTGCCAGAATTTTCTTGGATCAGCCCTTCTTAAACTGTAATTCTGCTGCTCTTTGGGCTTACTTTGATTAGCAAAGTTGTAGGCCGTTTTAAAAATCTCAGGATACAGGGATGCCTGGGTGGCTCAGCAGTTGAGTGAGTGTCTGCCTTCGGCTCAGGGTGTGATCTATGGACAGGGGATCAAGTCCAGCATTGGGCTCCCTATGAGGAGCCTGCTTCTCCCTCTGTCTACGTCTCTGCCTCTCTCTGTGTCTCTCATGACTAAATAAATAAAATCTAAAAAAAAATCTCAGGATATAATCTTGCAATCCTAATATTTGTGCTTGTCTTTTTTCCCCTTACCTTTCCTAACTCTTCTACCAGGAGACAAGAGCATCCATATTTGTATTGGTTTCTTGGGGCTGCCATAACAAAATAATACATACTGAATGGCTTAAAACAACAGATATCTATCCTCTCACAGCTCAGGAGGACAGAAGTTCAAAATCAAGGTGTTGGCAAGGCTAGTTCCTTCAGGAGGCCCTGAGGGAGACTCTGACCCATGCCTCTCTCCTAGTTTCTGGTGGTTGCTGGTAATCCTTGATGTTCCTTGGTTCATAGATCAAACATTCCAATCTCTGCCTCCATCTTCACATAGCCTTCTCCCTGTGTGTCTGTTTTCTGTATGTCTGTGTTCAAAATTCCCTTTTCTTTGAATATAAATAATAGTGAAAGGGAATAGAAGGGAAGTGAGAAGAAATGGGTAGGAAATATCAGAAAGGGAGACAGAACATGAAGACCCCTAACTCTGGGAAACGAACTAGGGGTGGTGGAAGGGGAGGAGGGCGGGGGGTGGGGGTGAATGGGTGACGGGCAGTGAGGGGGGCACTTGACGGGATGAGCACTGGGTGTTATTCTGTATGTTGGCAAATTGAACACCAATAAAAAATAAATTTATTATTATTAAAAAAAACAAAATTCCCTCTTCTTGTTTTTTAAAAGATTTTATTTATTTATTTATTTATTTATTTATTTATTTATTTATTTATGAGAGACACACAGAGAGAGGCAGAGACATTAGGCAGAGGGAGAAGCAGGCTCCCTGTGGGGAGCCCAATGTGGGACTTGATCCCAGGATCCTGGGATCACAACTGGAGCTGAAAGCAGGCACTCAACCACTGAGCCACCCAGGTGCCCCAAAATTCCCTCTTCTAATAAGGCCACCAATCATTGAATTTAAGGCCCATCCTAATCCAGTATGACTTCATCTTAACTTGATTATATCTGCAAAGATAGTATTTTCAAATGAGGTCATATTCAAAGGTTCTAAGTGAACCTAATTTTGCAGGGAGGAAACCATTCAATGCAGTACATTATCATCTCTAAGGGAATTAGGAATTAAAATTGTTAGAGAAGAAACAAACACAAAGGGAAAGTAGATAATGCTCAGTTTTTTGTTTTGTTTTTGTTCCTAACTTAGACTTTTGTGCAAAGTTAATGAATTTTGTGCAAAAGAGAAATCCTTGATTAGAACAGAACATATTATAATAAAGATTAGAAAGAGAAGAGAGGAGAATAGAGGCCATCTCCCCCCACCAGATGCCAGATACTACTTGACAGTTATTTAATCTGGTATGGGAAAGGAAAGAGTAGTGGCAGTGAATTTAGAGGAGGTTAAGAGGCCTAAGGAGAAAGGATTGAATGGGGGCAGGGACCATGAAGAAAAGCAGGCACAGGGTATTAACAGTGCCGAGAACTGTTGGTGGCAGCTCAGGGAAGCCCCAGTAAAAAGGACTGCTTCTGGTGTATGTAGCAATGGGAGTGGCTATGGCACCTAGCAGAAAGTGCAGAGTAGCAGATGGGCCGAGAATAAGTAGGAAATCTGGCCAGGGTAAATGAGATTTTCCAAGAGTCTTCAAAAATATGAGGGGAGATACTGGATTTTCCAAGTGGCTAGGATTTCAGCTATTTTATTAGAATGTTAAAGAAATAAGAGACAATATTAGGCTGTACTTTTTGGGTATATCTAAGCAGAAGGCATTTTGATGACTTTTGACCAGTATCATTGCCTGTTTTGAAGCCCCACAACACTGATATCCCATCACATTCATTATTGGAGAAATATTTGTTGAGCACCTATCATTTGCTAGGTTCTGGGGATGCAGGGATGAATAAGGCAAGCAAAATCTCTGTCCTTCTTGGTATTTTCTTGTCTTTGGGAAGAAAGACACTGAACTAATAATTACATAAAAACACATGTAGACTGTATGAATAATTTTATAAGTCTCGAGGTGCAAGTAGAGTCTTATCTTTTGTATTTCTCCAAAATAAATGAAAATAGACTTGAGCCTTCATGGGCCAGATTAGCAAAAAAGTTTAACACCACCTGCTTTGGCTCTTCTCTTCCTCTGGCTTATTCAGAAGGATAAGTCCAGAAAGGGCTAGACCATAGTCCACAAAGGAGGTCAGCCTGACGTCTATACCTCAGCGTAGAAAAACCGCCACTCCCATGCATGCATTGTGCCTCATTGCCACAATGTATCACTACTGAACATTGCTCTGTTTCCATCTGGCTCCGCTGTTCTACTCCAGAACAAAGCTTTGCTGTTTCCACCTTCCAGGGAAGTCAGCATGGTCCTTCAAATATTCTCCAAATTGCAATTCTAAGTAACCAGTGTTTCTGGGCGTACACTTAGCTCTTCTCAGAGACTTCACTGCCTCAGAGGCACAGGTTTCAGACTGAATCAGGTATTTGCCCATCACAAACCCATTCCCTAAGGATTTATCCCAGGCCTTGTGAGGCTTTCCTTTTCAAGCCCCTGAAATTCCCTTTCATAGGCAAAGTAACTTCATTGCCTGCAAGGTGGAACCAGATCTAATGAACACACAAAGTTTTATTAACCCTTCCTGGGGGAAAATATCTTCCAAACCTCACCTTCCCAAAGAACACCAAAGGTGAAGTGGTTATTTATTTGGTTCTTTGCTACTCAGCATGTGTTCCCCATTTGTTTGGTAATAGCACTTTGATTTGGGAAATCTAAATGATAACTTCCCCCACTGGAAATAGTCTGGCAGGAATGTCAACAATAGTATATGCCCGCCTCCAGTCAAGGGATGGGCAGGTTACCCAAACTAGACCAGCTGAATCTTGAATGGGACAGGCTTCTCTGAACTCTATATGAATCACTTGGGAGTCTTGCAGGTTCTGAGTCAGTGGGCCTGGAAATCCTGCATTTCTAAAAAACTCCCAGATGTTGCCAACAGGTCACCCTTTGGGCAAAAAGAGCAGAGCGGGCAAACAGCTGGAATACCTTTACTCAAAGGCAGCAAACCTTAAAGACTCAGTCTAGAGCTGCTCTGGATCCTGTCCTCTCTTCTAGAGAAAGGAAGAAGAGGGAAATCCAGAGGGAGGGAAATAGAAAGGGAAGGATGTAGGGAAGGAGAGTGAGAGAAATTTCCTTTCAACATGCAGCTAGGTCAGGGAAGCCTGGGTGGCTCTGTGGTTGAGCTTCTGCCTTTGGCTCAGGGCATGATCCTGGAGTTCTGGGATCGAGTCTCACAAAGGGCTCCCTGCATGGAGCCTGCTTCTGTCTCTGCCTGTGTCTCTGCCTCTCTCTTTCTGTGTCTCTCATGAGTAAATAAAATCTTAAAAAAAAAACATGCCAGGTCAAAGTGCCATTGTCTCTCCCTATAGCCAGCACCTAATTTTCAGCCTTTGTGTGCTGTGATGTCATCAAAGACATTTTATTTTGTGAAACCTTTGGGAGACAATAAAGGCCCTTGGGCATTTTCAAGGTGGTTGAAAATTTCTTTGTCCAGCAACAACTGGAAGAAAACTTTGGGAAACTATGTGCAAAGATGCTTGACTATTTATCTAGTTTTGCTGCTTTGGTAAGAAGCTTTTGGTAAGGAGCTTTTGGTAAGAAGGTCTGCACATCACTAAGATTCTTTGCATTGGTGTCAAAGTCTCCATTAATAATTGTTTTGGTTCATTAAGTTGCTGGAAGGCCATATTCAAAAGATTTGGCATTACAAAATGCAGTAGCTTATTAAAGGGTTTGTGGCGGGAGGGAGATATGGTTAAGGAGTGAATATGGTTAAGCTTGACGTCCCAAACTCCCTGTTCTCTTCTCACTACTCAGGTCCACAGGTACAAGACAAAGTACAAGTTGCCCAGTGTGTACCCAAGATATTGCTATCAGCTGATAAGGACAATTCAGAAATTTCCTCCTTAAAAAAATAAAAATAAAAACAGCCCTAACTTCTCTGTGAGGGTTAATCTTTGACTAAAACCTTCAAATGAAGCCCTGGTTTCCAGAGATGGAACGAATGCCCAAGGACATAGGCATTATTGTAGATGAGGCCCAGCAGCTGGGAATTCCAGGAACTGTTCGGCTCTGGTTTCTCCCTAGCAAGGTAACAGAACACTCTTATGGGATTTCCATCTAGGGCCATATTTGGTATGGAGCAGATTCTATGGTGGTGTAAGCAAAAATATGGGTGCGTTTTGCTTGTTTGCACTGTTCTCACAATCGATAGTTCCGTCTTGCCCAATATTTTACCCAAGCCTCCAGAAATTTTCTGACAGCGAAGGGGATAAGGAATTATGTTGACTCAAACTTTAGTTTACTATAGGTTTATTATTCCATATCACATAGTAATTTATTAGAGTCTGCCCATAAAGAGCAAAACTTGAGGCTCTAAGACTTCATTCATTAGTATTCAGAATGCTATTTGAGGGTCTCCCCTCAAAATCATTCTTGTAAGGTTAGTGGAAGGCCAGCCCGACTTCATCTCTCCACTTCTAAATGTGGGTTTTGATCAGGATTCTTTGGCTGCAAGTAAAAGAAAGTAAGAGGGATGCCTGGGTGGCTCAGCGGTTAAGCATCTGCTTTTGGCTCAGGGCATGATCCTGGAGTCCCAGGATCGAGTCCCACATCGGGCTTCCTCTATAGAGCCTGCTTCTCCCTCTGCCTGTGTCTCTGCCTCTCTCTGTCTCTGTGTCTCTCATGAATAAATAAATAAAATCTTTAACAACAACAAAAAGAAAGTAAGAGAAATTCACAGGATTGAAAGGAACGTTGGACAGACCAAAGCCCTTCAGCTAGCAAGGGAACTTGATAATAACAGAAAATTATTAACAGGTTCCCCCAGGTACCACTCCTTGAAGAAATGAATGAACACCAATAATTTTCCCCATCTTTGCATTGCTGGATACAAAGCCCCAACATCCCAATAGAAAAATAAGCAAGGGATATGAACAGACCATTCACAGATAAGGAAATATGGTGCAGGAATGAGTGTGAGAGTACACTGTAAGAAACATGAGGTGATCAGAGGTGGTCTCTGCCCACAGGGGGTCACATATGCTATAAGGATGTGTCCCCTAGGTCAGGGCCCAGGTCCCACTCCCCTCTCTGGGCTCATCAAGTGCTTTGCATTAAGTAGTTCTTTTAATCCTCAAAATAGCCCTTTAATTTAAGTATGATTATGTCTCATTTGTCCAATGAGGAAACTGAGGCTCAGAGAAGGAAGGTGGCTGGCTTTAGGTTGTCTAGCTGGGAGATGGCAGGGATAACACTGCCTCATAGTGGTTATTTCCCCCTGCACATGCCACTTTGGCTACTGTATATGGTTGCGTAGTTTATGCACTTATAAATATCCAATCTAGAGGATAACTGGGGGCTGGGATGAATGCAATCTCACCTGTGATCCACTCAACAAGGCAGCAATGCCTTTGTGAACCTGTGCCTATCCAGTGGAAGAGGCTCATTTGCCTAACTTGTCCAGCCAGGGGAGTGCCTCTCTCACTATGTTCAGAGAACAACACTATATGGGCTAGTAGCAGCCTTACTTGCTGCATCTCCCTGGGGTAGGTTGTAGAGAGGACACATAGTGGTGGCTGGGAAGGATGAGACAACATAGGATACGAGGCTGTTAGCTTGAGAAAGGCTGAGGGAAACAAGGTGAAACCTTGCAGGAGATCCAGGTGGGTACTTAGGGCAAGAGATTATGTATGGAAAAGGACAAGTTAGGGGCATGTCCTCTCTCTGGGAATTTACTCAGGCCTATGTGAGCTTCTTGGTTCAGTCAAGGGGCTTGATTTAGGGGGCATCAAATATATGGGGCTCTACCTTAGGATCTCAATTTTAGGGCTCCATTTAGGGGGGCTCAGTTTGTAAGACTCTCCTGGATGGCTATGTCCTAGATGTAGATGGCCCATCATCATACTGGCCTATCACTTCTCTGACTTCCTCATTTCCAACCTTCTTCTCCAGCCACCTCAGCCTTCTACTTTCACTGTCACAGCCTAACCCTCATCCTCAGCAAAAATGGAACCTCCTCTCCAAATCTCAAGTTCAAACATACCATCCTCTAATCATCATTTCCTGGTCTTCTAGCTGATTTATTTTTATACCTATCCTGCATGAGAATTCTTCAAATGCATCTCAATGTCTGATTCTTTCACCCCACTATCTTTTCATTGCCCTGTACTTCCCTTATGCTCTCACTTCCTTCCTCACCTAGTGTGGGAGGCAGAACTCTAAGATGGTCCCCATGATCTCTACCTCCTGGTATTATGCCTTATATAATCCCTTTCCCTGGAGTATAATCAGGACTAGTGACTTGCTTCTAACCAAGAGAATATGGCAAAGGTGACGTGAGATATTTCTGTCTATCTATCTATCTATCTATCTATCTATCTATCTGGTTTCATCTTGCTATCATGCAAGAAATTCAACTGCTGGCCTTAAAGAGGCAAGCTGCTATGTGATGAACTGCCTATAGTGAGGGCCACATGGCAGGGAACTTTGGGCAGACCCTAGGATGTGAGAACCTCAGTTCTATAACGACAGAGAACTGGATGCTGCCAACTACATGAGACTGGAAGAGAATATGAAATAATATGTGGCTTCATATGAGACCTCAGCTCTGGCCAACATCTTTATTGCAGTCTGTGAGACCCTGAACAGGGAACCCAGGTAAGCTATGCCTGGACTTCTCACACATAGAAACTGTGACATAATAACGGTGTGTTATTTTAAATTGCAAAGTTTGCGGTAATTTGTTCTGTAGCAATAGAAAACTAACACACTCAGCTTAGATTTCATTATCCATCATTATAATCAACTCCCTTACAAGCATCCTTACTATTCTAGCCCTTGTGGCCAACAGACCCTAAGGCAACTCCCAGTAATCCCCACTACCTGGTGTTCATGCCCTGTGTAATCTCCTCCCCCTGACTGTAAGCAGAATCTGTGACTTGATTTTTGACAATAGAATATGACAAAAGTGATGGAATGTCACTCCCTTAAGACCACATTTTAGCAGTTTAGAATTAGAGACACTCTTGCTGCGTTGAAGAAGTAAACTGCCTTGTTGTGAAAGGGCCTATAGAGAGGATCATGTGGCAAGGAACTTCTAGCAGTTGAGAGCCATCCCTGCCTGAAAGCTAGCAAGAAAATGAGGACCTCAGTCTTCAAAGAGATAAATTATTCCAACAGCCTGAGGGACCCCAGAAGCAGATATTTTCCCTAATCAAGCCTCTGATAAGACTGCAGTTTTAGTTGGCATCTGTATTGCAGCCTGATGAAATCCTAACAAAGACCCAGCTAATTTGTTCCTAGACTTTTGATACTTAGAAATTGTGAGATAATAAATGCATTTTGTTTTAAGCCTCCAAGTTTGGGGTGATTTGTTTTGTGGCATAGAAAACTAATACAGCCCCTCCCTCCTGTCTTTATACTGGCCTGGCCTAACACAACCCAGGTTAATCACAATGCCCTACCTACGCTACATCTGTATCTGAGTGGCTGAATGTTATTAACCACACAGCAAATCAATTGATTTCACTCTAAGTCATTGATTGCAGACCTCAAATGGGCATTAATAGCATAGCAATCCCGATATGCTCACTTACCTACTCTCAGAGATTACTATTTTAGGCCTTCTCTGCTCCTCCCAAACCTCCCACATTCCAGTATCTGTTCTCACCTTCAGCTTATTGGCTTCTTATCACCTTCCATTAAGAAGATAGCTACATTCAAATGGAAATTCCCTTATCTCACCATCAGATCTACAATCCTCTCTGCATCCAACTTCCTTTTCTTCTGACTTGTCATGGGAAGGAACCATCTTCACATAAAAGACCAGTCCCTGCACTTCTGCTTTACACTCCTTTCACCTACTCAAGGTCTTTACTCCTTCAGTTACTCCCGCCTGTCCTGTATCACCAGGTTCTCCTTGGGGCCATCCCCATCAGTGCATGAATGTGCTCTGTTATCTACCATCTTTAAGAGAACCTCTTGAATTCCATGAGCCCCTCCTGCTACTGCCTATTTCTCTCTTCCCTTCACAGCAAAACTTCTCAAGACATGAATTACAGATTGCTGTCCCCACTTCACCTCCATTCACTTTTCAACCAACTTCAGTCTAGTTTGTACCACCTCATGAAACTTGCTCTTGTTGAAGTCACCAAAGACTTCATGTTGTCAAATCCAGCAGATGGGTACTTGTCTTTGCTCATCCTAATTGTGCTCTCAGTAGCATCTGACATGGTAGGTCAACCAGTTCCTCCTTCTTGAAACATGTCTATTTCTTCTCATCCTCCTTTGCTGGCTTCTAAATGTTGACATTCTGAGTTTATAGACCCATTGCCTCTTGTTATCTCCGCTTGAATATCTAATAGGCACCTCAAATTAAACATGTCTAAAACATAAATCTTGATATCTTCTCTAAGTCTGTGTCTCCCACCACTTTCTCCTATCTCAGTACAACTATCAGTTACTAAATTAGAAAACGGAGAATCATGCCTTTCCCTTACCTCCTCCTCTACACTCAGTGGTACTTATGGAGCACTATTGGTTTTATCTCTAAAACTTGTCTTGAATTTGTCCACATGTCTCTGTCTCCACTATTACTAACCTACACTAAACTACTATTATCCCTTCTTTAAACTGTAATAGCTTCCTGATGATCTCTCTGCTAGCACTTTTGCTTCTCTGTAATTCATTTTCTACACAGTAGCCAGAGTAATCTTTCAAAAAGGTAAATCATATCATTTTATTCCCTTGCATAGAACATTTTCCATTGCATTTCAAATAAAATTCAAAATTCTTGCCAAGGACTAACAAGGCCTCACCTCCTGTACCTTTTTTCCTCTTGTCTTTGTGTTTCTTACCTTTTCTAGGACCATCTTCTTTGGCCTTCTCTCTCTTCCTTATGAGAACAATTTAAATGTTATACCTTCAGAAGTGTTTTTCCTGACCACCATATTAAAAACTGTTCCTCCCTCCCTTGTTATCTTATTTGAATATAAGCTCTGTGAAAGCGGAGCCTTTGTCTTGTTAGCTCAGGATTTAGTGCAATGCCTGGCACATATTCAGCACTCAATTGATATTTGGTGAATGAGTGAATGAATGAATGAATGAATAAGGCACTGAGGATTTAAGTGCAATGTACTTCAATGTGAGGACTGAGAATGGCATGAAAGACAAAATATACTGGACAATTAAGGGCATAATTTTATTCAGCCTATTGCAATAAAAAGACTGTACACTAATGAGAAATGTCTTAAAGGAAAGAAAGGGAGACTGAAATTTTATGGAGGAAAGTAGACAAGGGTAGACAGTTTAGTAGTCTTACATGATGAGAAAGAATAGGGACAGGTCTTATTTCAGTCACTGAGGAATGGTGGAGCTGAGTCTCAGAATATGTGGGAGCAGGGATGTCCTTGGTAGCTAGCCCTTCCTCAGAGCACAAAGACTGGAGGAGTTTTGGACCATGGTTGCTTACCAGGAACACAGGGCTCAGGTAAGTTCCAACATTGTTACTGGCTATCTCAATTTTAGTACAGGAGCTTGATGTGAAAATTTCAATTCGTGGAATCATTTTGTGGGCATAGCCTAGGCACTCACTCCGGGGGTCTATATTTGGGTTCAATCTGAACAACTTGAGTAGACCACCTAGCACTATCATTGGAGGTGATTCTGGAGTTTTAGCCTGAGGGACTTGATCTTGGGACCTTAGTTTGGCAGATCAGCTTCAGGGAGATTTATCAGGGAATTCTACTCTGGAGAACTCGGTTTGGAGGCTCAGATTAGGGGATTCTGCCTACTAGGCACAGTGAAGGGGCTCATTCTGGTTGTAATTAGGTTGGTGCTCCATCCAGTGGTTCATTCTGAGGTTGGTAAGGAGTTTCATTTTGGGGGGTTCAGAATGTGGCCTCAGTATGGGGTCTGAAACATTGTTCTGCAAACTGTCTCTTGCACACAATCTGGGAAACTTCTTCAGGGAACTCAGGCAGGATATTTGTTCTGGAGACATCATTTTGGGGGTTTGGTCTAGAAACTGTTTCAACCACTTACCTCATGGTTGCCTGTCTAAAGGTTAAGACACTGCTAGCTTAGTACTGGGGATCAGTCTCACTGTACTGGTCAGTCAGGAGCTCTGTCTGGATCACTCACTGTTAGGTGCTCAGCATCAGCATTTGGGTGTGGACTGCTGAGTCATTGTGGATGAGACTTCAGCCCAACCAAGGGAGCTCAGCAGGCATCAGATGCAATTGCATGTAACAGAACCAACAAATACTGATGTTCAAACAAGATAGAAGCCTTTATTTCTCACATGTAAAAGCAGTCCCAAGGAACTGCCTATCTCTTCCATTTAAATCTTATTGGCACCCCGATGTTTATAGCAGCAATGACCACAATAGCCAAACTGTGAAAGGAGCCTCGGTGTCCATTGAAAGATGAATGGATAAAGAAGATGTGGTTTATGTATACAATGGAATATTACTCAGCCATTAGAAATGACAAATACCCACCATTTGCTTCAACGTGGATGGAACTGGAGGGTATTATGCTGAGTGAAGTAAGTCAATCGGAGAAGGACAAACATTATATGGTCTCATTCATTTGGGGAATATAAAAAATAGTGAAAGGGAATAAAGGGGAAAGGAGAAAAAATGAGTGGGAAATATCAGAAAGGGAGACAGAACATGAGAGACTCCTAACTTGGGAAACGAACTAGGGGTGGTGGAATGGGGGAGGTGGGAGGGGGGTGAGGGTGACTGGGTGACGGGCACTGAGGGGGGCACTTGATGGGATGAGCACTGCGTGTTATTCCATATGTTGGCAAATTGAACACCAATAAAAAATAAATTTATTAAATAAATAAATAAATAAATAAATAAATAAATAAATCTTATTGGCCAGGGATGCCTGGGTGGCTCAGCAGTTGAGAGTCTGCCTTCAGCTCAGGGCATGATCCTGGTCTGGGGATTGAGTCCCGCATTGGACTCCCTGTGGGGAGCCTGCTTCTCCCTCTGCCTATGTCTCTGCCTCTCTCTGTGTGTCTCTCATGAATAAATACATAAAATCTAAAAAAATAAATAAAAATAGATAAATCTTATTGGCCAAAGCTTATAGCACATGGTCATCAGTTGCAAGGGATACTGGAACTGTAGTCTTTTAGCTGGACTTATGTTCACCCAGCTGAAAATATGGGTTCCATTCCAAAGAAGAAAAGGGAAAATGTAAATTGGAATGTGAAGCTAGCAGCCTTGCTGCACAGATGTCTCAGCCTGGGATTCTCAGTCAGAGCCCCTAATTCTGTGGATGCCATTTTGAGTACTTGTTCTGGGGGTATGAATTTAGGGTCTGAGAGACTGAAAGTTCATTCTGGGGAATCAGTTTCATGATCAAGGTTGGGGGACCTTGGTCTAGAAGCTTACTTTAAAGGATTCAGTTCAATTTATGAGTCTACAATGTAGATTAACCCAAATAAGAAGAGAAGGGGGGAAGGTTGAATAGAAGTGTTCCAGACTGCTACAAGTGCAAGGAAAGTTTGGCAAGGCTGTCTGGGACTCCTGAACCAAAGTCATCAAAGTATCTCTGTCATACTCATCAGGCTAGGAGTAACTTATGGGAAGCATGGTCTTTGCAGAAATGTAGGGATGGATTTCTGACTACAGCAGCTGGGGAACTTGATCAGTCATGCTCCTTGAAGTCCATGAAGTCCATGAGATGCTTTCTCATGGCTACCATGGGATACATACTGGTGGTTTTCTTTCTTTTTATTTATTTATTTATTTATGATAGTCACAGAGAGAGAGAGAGAGGCAGAGACACAGGCGGAGGGAGAAGCAGGCTCCATGCACCGGGAGCCCGATGTGGGATTCGATCCCGGGTCTCCAGGATCACACCCTGGGCCGAAGTCAGGCGCTTAAACCACTGAGCCACCCAGGGATCCCCATACTGGTGGTTTTCACTGAGGATTCCCTCTAGGGCTCATTCTGGGCATGTTATTTGGAGGCTCAGAGACATTAGGTCTTCATTCTGGAGGAAGCTGTTTCAGAACATGGACTCAGTTTGTACTTTCAGTGAGGGGATGTATCTGTGGTCTTAGCATGTCATTATGAGAACATGACTTTGAGGGCTTGAACATTGACAGTTTATTTTTGAAAAACCCAAGGATTCAATATGAAAGCCTGATTTTTATCTAAGAGGAGACTGAGCCTCTCATTTAAGTGATTGCTTAGCTCAAGACTCAGTCTGGGTGGCTAGGTCTGGCCTGCTTTGGGAGGATCAAGTTTTGGGAGTTCAGTCCAGGATATTTTAGCCTGAGGGTCAAGCCTAGGGGATCTCAATATGATGACTTCACCTGGGGATCTCTGTCTGGTGGGGTCTCTTGGAATTTCAGGCTGGGTTCCAGTCTAAAAATTTCCATCTGGAACTACCTGCTGCATTAGACACTAGCAGTTCAGTTTGGCAACTCAATCTGTGTTTTAATCTTGGATTTCAGTCTCAGGTTTTATGTTGGGGATTAAGTTTAGGCTTAGGTTTGGGGAGTTTAGTCTTCAACACGTCAATCTTGCCCTCTTCATCTGAAGGCTTGATCTAGTCTGAAATGTTCACTCTAGATTAGGGTCTAGAGTAGGAGTAGAGTAAGTGCCATGCATAGAATTTGAGTGGGTATTTATTTATTTATTTAATTAAAAATATTTTATTTATTTATTCATGAGACACACACACACACACACACACACACACAGACACAGAGGGGCAGAGACACAGAAAGAGAAGTAAGCTCCACGCAGGGAGCCTGACGTGGGACTCGATCCCGGGACTCCAGGATTATGCCCTGGGCTGAAGCAGGTGCCAAACCGCTGAGCCACCCAGGGATCCCCAAAATTGTCACTATTTTATTTATTTTAAAGATTTTATTTATTTATTCATGAAAGACACAGAGAGAAAGAGGCTGAGACACAGGCAGAGGGAGAAGCAGGCTCCATGCAGGGAGCCCGATGTGGGACTTGATCCTGGGACTCCAGGATCAGGCCCTGGGCTGAAGGCAGGCGCTAAACTACTGAGCCACCCAGGGATTCCCAATTGTCACTATTTTAAAGACATTTTTCATAGCAGATCTTTTTTTTATTCTTTTTCTTTTTTTAAGAAAAGATTTTATCTATTTGAGAGAGAGAGCGAGAGAGCATGAGGGAGGTGAAAGGCAGAGGGAGAAGCAGACTCCCTGGTGAGCAGGAAACCTGATGTGGGGCTCCATCCCAGGACCCTGAGATCATGACCTGAGCTGAAGGCAGATACTTAACCAACTGAGCCACCTAAGCACCCCGCAGATTTTTTTTAAAGACCTATTTGCTTATTTTAGAGAGGGGGGAGGGGCAGAGGGAGTGGGAGAGAGAATCTTGAGCAGACTCCACCCTCAGTACAGAACCCAATGCAGGGCTACATCCTATGACCCTGAGATCATGACCTGAGCAAAACCAAGATCATGGGCAGCTCCGGTGGCGCAGCGGTTTAGCGCCGCCTGCAGCCCGGGGTGGGATCATGGAGACCCTGGATCGAGTCCCACGTCGGGCTCCCTGCACGGAGCCTGCTTCTCCCTCTGCCTGTGTCTGTGCCTCTCGCTCTCTCTCTGAATGAATAAATAAATAAATAAATAAATAAATAAATAAATAAATAAACCTTAAAAAAAAAAAAAAAGAAACCAAGATCAGACGCTTAACTGACTGCACCACCCAGGCACCCCTCATGGCAGATGTCTTAAAATGTTGTTCACAATCATCATTAATTTGAAATCAGAGTAGTCATTTAACTGCTAACCTGCTAGTAGAGCATAGTATTTAATGCACAAATAAACATGTACATTATAATTAGTTCTTGTAATGTTTTGATAACTATATTTTAATATATAATTGGTTTCCTTTGTAGCCTAGATTTTATTTTATGCATTTAAAAACATTAATCTGGAAAGGGATATATTGGCTTCACCAGATTGCCAGATGGGCTCAAGGCACAGAAATCGGGAAGTCTGTCAGGGTGGTGATTTCACATGCCAAAATCGCACTGGTGGCAAGTCCATCTATGGGAAGAAATTTGATGATGAAAATTCCGTCCTGAAGCATACAGGTAATGGCATCTTATCCATGGCAAATGTTGGACCCAACATGAACAGTTCCCAGTTTTTCATCTGCACTGCCAACACTGAGTGGTTGGATGTCAAGCATGTGGTCTTCAGCAAAGTGAAAGAGGGCATGGATATTGTGAAAGCCACAGAGCACTTTGGGACCAGGATGGCAAGACCAGCAAGAAGATCAGCATTGCTCTAATAAATTTGACTTGTGTTTTATCTTAACTACCAGACCATTCCTTCTGTAGCTCAGGGGAGCACCCCTTCACCCTTATCTGCTCGAAATATCCTATAATCTTTGTGCTTTTGCTGTAGTTCTATGGGTTCCATATTTTCCTTACTCCAAGTCTAGCTGGATTGCAGGGTTAAGTTTATGATTATGAAATGAAAACTAAGCAACAACAACAGCAAATCACCATTGCCCAATGATTCAATCAATCATGGCTATGTATGAAGTCTCCATAGGAACCCTGTCAGAGCCCTTCCAGGTTGATCACATGGAGATTTATAGAAACCATGGAAGCTCCTCATTCCTTCCCACCCACCTTGCACTATGCATCTCTTCCATCTGGCTGTTCCTGAGTTATATTCTTTTATAAACCAATAATCTAAACTTTTAAAAAGTTTATTTATTTACTTTTAAGTAATCTCTATACTCAATGTAGGGCTCCTGCTCATAACCCCAAGATCAAGAGTCACATGCTTTTCTGGCTGAGCCAGCCAGGTGTCCCTAAACTGATGATCTAGTAAGTGAAATGTTTCTCTGAGTTTTGTGAGCCGTTCTAGCAAATTAATTGAGCCTGAGGAAGGGGTTACTGTGCCCTCTCATATGTAGCCCTTTGGTCAGAAGCACAGGTGGCAACCTGCATTTGTGATTGGCATGTGGTGTGTGTGTGGGGAGGTGGCAGTTTTGTAAGACTGAACCTTAAGCTGTGGGATCAGAGGCTATCACAAGGGAGGCAGTATTAGAGGTGAGTTGAATTGGAGAACACACAGCTGGTGTCAGAGAATTACCTGGTGGTGTGGAAACCCCCTCCACAACACACTGGTAGTGGTGATCAGAACCTTACCTACTCTCTTCATGTACATTAGAGGCATTAAACCCTGGAAACTCACACAGAGATGATTAATCTCAGATCTTTGTTTGGGCTTTAAGTTTTAAGTTGCTGAGTCTGTTGGAATGAGTCTCAGTAGCTCTGTAGGCATTGATGCTTCCTGAAGTTATCAGCCTGGAAAGCTCATGGTTATCATTACACATCATGTGGTTTTCTGCTGTGTCTTTGTATATACATTGTTTCCTCAGCATGAAAGTCTCTCTCTTTTTATTCTTTTTTTTTTTTTTTTTTTTTTTTTTGGTAACACTCCACCACTTGGCAAAATTCCATTCAAACTTTTAAAAAGCCTCTCAAGCATCATCTCTGAGAGCTGCCCACAACCCCTGAGGCTGGGTCAGGGGCCCCCTCTGCTGGACTCTCATGAGCCCCCGTGCTCCCTTCTTTTTTAAAAAATATTTTATTTATGTATTTTACAGGTGTGCGTGTGGGAGAGCACAAAAAGGAGGAGTGGCAGGCAGAGCAGAGGAGAAGCAGGCTCCCCACTGAGTAAGGAGCCTGATGCGGTTCTCGATCCCAGGTCCCTAGGACCATTACCTGAGCCAAAGGCAGAGGCTTAACTGACTGAGTCACCCAGGGGCTCTCCTGTGCCCCCTTCTCCTCTAACATTGCACAGAGATGGATTTATTATAGAACTAGTAAATCTTAAGCCTCAGTACCCCACACTTACACAGGCCACTTCTGAGTCCCTGGTTATTGAGCACTGTCAGTTTGAAGAGCATTTAAGATTTGTCGCTGCACAAGAACAGTTAGAATACCCTGAAATTTTACAGTTCACATATAAAAGAAACTAGATGGAGGTTTCCCCAAATTCAACAACAATTTTATTTATTTATTTATTTATTTATTTATTTATTTATTCATTCATTCGAGATACAGTGACAGAGAGGCAGAGACATAGGCAGAGGGAGAAGCAGGCTTCCTGCGGGAACCTAACATGGGACCCGACATGGGACTCAATGTGGGATTCGAGTGGGACTTGATCTTGGGATTCCAGGATCACGCCCTGAGTGGAAGGCAGATGCTCAACCACTGAGCTACCCAGGCGTCCCTTGACACCAATCTTATTACCTTGCTAATAACAATTTTTTTTTTTCTTTTTACACAGAGAGAGGCAGAGACACAGGCAGAGGGAGAAGCAGGCTCCATGCAGGGAGCCCAGGATCACGCCCTGGGCTGAAGGTGGCGCTAAACCATTGAGCCACCCGGGCTGCCCGCTAATAACAAATTGTGAGGTTGAAACTTTTTTATTTTTTATTTTTTTTGAAACTTTTTAAAACTACTGATAACAAAAGTTTTTTTAATCAACTGAATGGCATTGAATTCTCTTGAATTCCTTGTATTCTCTCAAGAAAATGTTATTGTAAAATAATTGTCATATTTATGTAGAAGAGGGTATCAAGGAACTTGTAGCCAAAAAAAAAAAAAAAGAAAAAGAAAAAAGAAAATAGTGGTGAAGTGAGTCAAGGAACTGATAAAAATTTTTACTTTGGAGGGTTTGGGAAGGTTTATGGTATTTATCAGTTTTTTCTTTATTTATTCATGAGAGACAGAAAAGCAGAGACATAGGCAGAGGGAAAAGCAGGCTCCCTGTGAGGAGCCTGATACAGGACTCCATCTCAGGACTTTCTGGGATCACGACATGAGCCAAAGGCTGACACTCTACCACTGAGCCACTTATATGCCCAAGTATTTGTCAGTTTTCTTAAATTTCATAATTTGTAACATTTGTGATTTCTTTTATAAATACGAAGCAATGCTTTTTTTTTCTTTAAGATTTTATTTATTTATTCATGAGAGACACACAGAGATAGAGAGAAGAGGCACAGACACAGGCAGAGGGAGAAGCAGTCTACATGCAGAGAGCCCCACGTGGGACTTGATCCCGAGGCCTCCAGGATCAGGCTCCGGGCTGAAGGTGGCTCTAAACCGCTGAGCCACCCGGGCTGCCCCCAAGGAATGCTTTCATACTGAATTTGTACTATTTCTCTTTGAGACAGTTTGTAAAATTCTATCTCCTTCCGGCCCTTCAAAACCTAGATTCACCCAGAGCAGTGATCATTGTCTAGGGTCCTTGGCCAATCTTGCACGACAGACCGTAAACTCCTTAGGCATTCGATCAAACTCCATACATGACCTAGCAGCATTTAGCATAGGCCCAGGCACAGAAGAGTCAGTACTATTTGTGAACATGGTTTATTTTTATTATTATTATTATTTTTTTTTTGTGAACATGGTTTAGTTCAAAGTTTGCAACCCTTGCTGTGAGAGGGAATCATCTATCCTATTTTTCTAAAAACAGCTTTATTGAGATATTATTTATATGCTATAAATTCCACCCACTTAAGGTGTAAAAGTAAATGGTTTTTAGTATATTTACAGTGTTGTGCAGCTGTATTAGTTAGCTAGGGTTGCCATAATGAAATACCAGAGACTGGTGACTTTAACAACAAAAATTTATTTTCTCGAAATTCCAGAACTTCGAGATCAAGGTGTCAGCAGGTTTGGTTTCTTCTGAAGTCTTTCTCTTTGGATTTAGATGTCTACCTTCTGTGTTCACATTGTCATTTCTTTGTGCATCTTATGTCTCTATGCCCTAATCTCCTCTTCTTATAAGGACACCAATCATATTGGATTAGGGTGCACCTCTAAGGCCTCATTTTACCTTATTTACCAATTTGGAGGCTCTGTCTCCTAATCCAGTCACAATCTAAGGTATTGGGGATTAGGTCTTCTTTTTTTAAAAGATTTTTAAGTATATTTATTCAAGAGAGAGACAGAGAGAGGCAGAGACACAAGCAGAGGGAGAAGCAGGCTCCATGCAGGGAGCCTGATGTGGGACTCGATCCTGGGGCTCCAGGATCACACCCTGGGCCGAAGTCAGGCGCTTAAACCACTGAGCCACCCAGGCTTCACAGGATTAGGTCTTCAATATATGAATCGGGGGGTGGGGGGGATGACTCACAACTCAGCCCCCAAACATTACTACATCTAATTTTAGAACATCTTCGTCCCCGCCAAGAAAACCAGTATCCATTAGAAGTCACACCCCATTCTCCCCCTCCCCAAGGCCTGGGAAACCAGTAACCTATTCTCTATCTCTGTAGATTTGCCTATTCTGTGCATTTATATTAAATGGTATCAAGCAATATGTAATCTTTTTTAGCTAGTTGGTAGTGATGTCACCTCTTTCATTCCTGATTTTAGTAATTTGAGTCTTCTCTCTTTTTTACTTAGTCAATCTAGCTAAAAACTTGTCAATTTTGTTGATCTTCTCAAATAACCTACTTTTGTTTCCCCTGATTTTCTCTATTGCTCTTCTGTTTTCTATTCCATGTATTTTCTGTCCAATCTTTATTATTTCCTTTCTTCTTCTTGCTTTGGGGTTACTTTGTTCTTCTTTTTCCAGTTTCCTAAGATGAAAAGTTAGGTCATTGAGATCTTTCTTCTTTCTTGATATGGGTGTTTATAACTATAAAATTCCCTTTAAGCATCGCCTTAGCTGCATTTCATAAATTTTGGTGTGCTGTAGTTTCGTTTTCATTCATTTCTATTTGTTTTCTAGTTTCCCTCATGATATTTTTCTTTGACTCATTTGTTATTAAGAAGTGTTTTAATTTCCACATATTTGTGAATTTCACAAATTTCTTTATTTTTTTAAATTAATTTTTATTGGTGTTCAATTTACCAACATACAGAAAAACACCCAGTCCACCTCAGTGCCCGTCACCCATTCCCCTCCAACACCCGCCTTCCTCCCCTTCCACCACCCCTAGTTCGTTTCCCCGAGTTAGGAGTCTTTATGTTCTGTCTCCCTTCCTGATATTTCCCAACATTTCTTCTCCCTTCCTTTATATTCCCTTTCACTATTATTTATATTCCCCAAATGAATGAGAACATACACTGTTTGTCCTTCTCCGATTGACTTATTTCACTCAGCATAATACCCTCCAGTTCCATCCACGTTGAAGCAAATGGTGGGTATTTGTCGTTTCTAATTGCTGAGTAATATTCCATTGTATACATAAACCACATCTTCTTTATCCATTCATCTTTCTATGGACACCGAGGCTCCTTCTACAGTTTGGCTATTGTGGCCATTGCTGATAGAAACATCGGGGTGCAGGTGTCCCGACGTTTCATTGCATCTGAATCTTTGGGGTAAATCCCCAACAGTGCAATTGCTGGGTCATAGAGCAGGTCTATTTTTAACTCTTTGAGGAACCTCCACACAGTTTTCCAGAGTGGCTGCACCAGTTCACATTCCCACCAACAGTGTAAGAGGGTTCCCTTTTCTCCGCATCCTCTCCAACATTTGTGGTTTCCTGCCTTGTTAATTTTCCCCATTCTCACTGGTGTGAGGTGGTATCTCATTGTGGTTTTGATTTGTATTTCCCTGATGGCCAGTGATGCAGAGCATTTTCTCATGTGCATGTTGGCCATGTCCATGTCTTCCTCTGTGAGATTTCTCTTCATGTCTTTTGCCCATTTCATGATTGGATTGTTTGTTTCTTTGGTGTTGAGTTTAAGAAGTTCTTTATAGATCTTGGAAACTAGCCCTTTATCTGATATGTCATTTGCAAATATCTTCTCCCATTCTGTAGGTTGTCTTTTAGTTTTTTTGACTGTATCCTTTGCTGTGCAAAAGCTTCTTATCTTGATGAAGTCCCAATAGTTCATTTTTGCTTTTGTTTCTACAAATTTCTTTATTGATTTCTAATTTCACTCCGTTGTGGAAGGAGAACAAACTTTGTATGATTTCAATCCTTTTAAGTCAATTGAGGCCTGCTTTATGACTTACCATAGGGTCTGTCCTGGAGAATGTTCCACGTGCATTTCAGAAAAATGTATATTCTATCGTCAGGTACAGTGTTCTATGGACGTTAGGATGCTTTTTTAAAAATGCAGATTTTAAGGCTATGTTCCCTGAGATTGATTCCTCGGAAATCAAGCCCTGGAATCTGTATCTTTATTAAGTTCCTCACATCTTTCAAGAACCCACGGCCACGCGCGTCAGCCACTCCTGGCTTCCTTTGGTTTATTCCATAGGAGTTAACTGTGGTGAAGTCATCTATTGCTCTGACAGACTTTTTTATTGCTCTGGTCTTGCTGCCAGGTCAGCAGAAAAGGCAAATCTGCGTTCTTAGGTTCGGCTTTCGGCTCATTCGGCCTGGGCCGTGCTGCGTAGCGATTGGGCCTCCCGGACATCACGTGGTCCGAGGCAGGACGATGGCTGGAGCTGGGGAAGATTCACGGGCGCTCTTCGGAGCTGGTGTCCGGGCGGCGCTGGAGGCCTGGCCAGCTTTGCAGGTGAGTGGGGGCACAGCTGGGATGAAGGTTAGGGTGTGGGGCAGAACCAGAGTTGGCTGGACAACGCGCCTGAGGCTCCACCTGGCCGCATTACCAGCCAGTCCTCCGCCTCCCTAGGCCGGCTTCCAACTGACGTGGTGGCCTTGGGCCTGTGTTCATAGATCGCTGTGGAGAATGGCTTCGGGGGCGTGCACAGCCAGGAGAAGGCCGAGTGGCTGGGGGGTGCAGTAGAGGAGTACTTCTTCCGCAATGGTGAGTGAACGTGAGGCACTGCGACAAGTCTGGGGGGGGGGGCGCGGGGAGGAGGAGTGGCGGGTCCTGGAGAGCACGCGCTTCCTCTTGAACGGTTGCGAGATGGGACCTGAGGCCGAGGTGGAATGAATACAGGGTTTGGAGTCAGAATCTTGAATTCAGATGGCTTACGGGCTGTGTCATTGACTCGCGGTATCACTCTGGGCAAGTTTTTTTTTTTTTTTTTTAACCTGAGACTCAGTTTCCTAATTCCTAAAATGGGTATTAAAGTATCTCAGCATTGTCCAATAAAAACGCAGTGCGAATCACATCATGCCATATAAAGTTTTCTAGCAGCCACTTCAACAAAGTAAAAGAAGCAAATGAAATTAACGTTATTGAATTCAATATATCTAAAATACAGGTAATTGATATAAAAGATTATTAACGAGATGTTTTACATCCCTTTTTAGTATTAAGTTTTCAAAATCTCGTGGGTATTTTACAATTTTAGCACGTTCTCAATTTGGCCTAGCCGCATTTTGAGTGCTCGTAACCACATTTGGTCATTTGGACAGCAAAGATCTACACCTTTGATGAATCCTGAAGATCATGTAAGAATAAGGGATCCTCTAGTGGGCCTTTTGCATATTAAGATTTTTGCAAGGTTTTTTATTCAGGGGACCCCTGGGTGTCTCAGCGGTTGAGCATCTGCCTTTGGTTCAGGGTGTGATTCTGTAGTCCCAGGATGGAGTCCTGCATCAGGCTCCCCACCGGGAGCCTGCTTCTCCCTCTGCCTGTGTCTCTGCCTCTGTCTGTGTCTCTCATGAGTAAATAAATCTTTTAAAAAAAGATTTTTTATTCAGGTTTTTAGTCTTGGAGATGACAGGCAGAGTTTTCTCAAAGAAGTTTACCATCTAGTGATGGATCCACTTAAGTAAATAGGCATTTACACTCAAGGTGATATATATTCTAATAAGGAGGAGCTCAGGGTGCTTGGGTAGTCTGAGACTGAGGAGGAAGCTTCTTTTGGAGATTGTTCAGGGAAGTAGAGATTGGGTTGAGTCTTAAAGGGTGAAAAGGAGTTAACTAGGCGGGGGAGACAGCAAAACACAAATAAGTTCTGTGGTATGAGAAGATTATGTGTTATATTTGGAAAGTGGCAGGGAGCTCAGTATTGGAATAAGGGTGTGTGTGCACTTGTGGGTGTAAGGAGTGGTAGAGAATGAAGCTGGGGAGTGGGGAGGCCCCAGGAAGAGGATAAGACGTGGAAGACCTTACATGCCTTTGGTTTTGTCCATTAGGCCAGCATTTGCCAAAATGCATGCTATGGAAGACTAGCTCCATTAGATGTGCAGTGAAGAAAAAGCTTCTCCAGTTAAATTATGTAAGACAAGCTCTTTTCTTCAGCTCCTCCTTAGAAGTCAAAATAATCAACAATAAAAGCTTTGGAAAAGATAAGAACCACAAAAAGTCGGTTTTCCTTTGTTTCCCATTAGCTTCTATGGATAGCTTTATTTTTTATTTACCTTTTAAAATATTTTATTTATCCATGAGAGACACAGAGAAAGAGGTAGAGACATAGGCAGAGGGAGAAGCAGGCTCACCGCGGGGAGCCCGATGCAGGACTCCATCCCAGGACCCTGGGATCACGACCTGAGCCAAAGGCAGACACTCAACCCCTGAGCCACCCAGGTGCCCGGATAGTTTTCTTTTAAAACTAGCAGGACAGCTATTTCTCAAAAGCAGGATATGAAACACTGCTGTAGGTGCCACAGTTGTGAAGGGTTCTACATTTCAAAAACTTCAGCCCTGAGTGATGGAAATTAACATGGTTTATGGGCTTCTCGTATGCTAGGCATTATTTAGGTGACTCCTCATAACAGACCTTCAAGAAGGCCACTATTAGCCCCTCTTTGTAAATGAGAAAATAGAGGCACAGAGGTATATAACTTGTTCATGGTTACAGAAGGAGGCCAGTTAAAATAGGTCAGATGAAAGACGGTGAGTCTGATTGGGATGCTGTGGGAATAAGAGGAATGGGTAGGATGCAGGAGATTGGAAATTAGGTATTTAGTGTTTGTTTGGTTTTTAAAAATCATGTAAAACCTGGAGTACAGCATGCTTCAGTGAGTAAAAGGCCCGCTGTTTGGACCTTTGCCCACCAGTCAGATGTGGATCCACCAAGTAGGTAGTGAATAGTAGTGGGCAGGAGTGATTCAGTTGGCTGGTCTTTGCTTTCCTACTCAGCTGACTTGGAGCTAGGTGAGGTGGAAGACTTCCTCGGGGAGCTCATGACGAACGAATTTGATACAGTTGTGGAGGATGGGAGTCTGCCCCAGGTGAGCATATTGTGGACACATCTGCCATTTTCTTGCCTGCAGTCTGTCTTCTCCCTGTTTTGAGGCCAAGACTCTTGGGTCTTGGGTCTAACCATTCTTTTCTTGAGTCCTACACAAGAACCTTTTGTGACTCCCTTTTGCCTCAAGGAAAAAGTCTAGTCTCAGGTCTTTCCAAATGCTGCCTCTTCTATTTCTCTCCATACATCATTCTCAACCAGATCTGTTCTTCACCCCCATCCCAAGGGCAAGTCAGGCCAGGTACATTTCCACCCCTGCTCTGGTTAACATTACTCCATTAATTTCTGCTGGGATTGCCTTCCCTTTTACCTCTGCTGTCTTTCAAACCTAGTTCTAGTGCCTGCCTTGCTTGGAAGCCCTCCTTCCATGCTTTAGGCCCTTACCTGAGTCCTTCATATATGGTTCCTTCATTAGTAAACTCCTTGGGGAGAAAGAGCCCTATTCTCTTCTGGAAAATTCCAAGCCCCTCCCTCCTCTTTCTGCAAACGCAGGCTGGTTGTATTGTAGGTTCTCTAAAAAATCCGAGCTGTTTGAATGTTTTCTTGGTAGGTGAGCCAGCAGCTACAGACCATGTTCCACCACTTCCAGAGGGGTGATGGGGCTGCTCTGAAGGAGATGGCCTCCCACATCACCCAGAGGAAGTACAGGGTCAGAGCCACTGCAGTTACAACAGCCAGAGAGACGGATGAAGATGATGTGGACAGCATGGAGGAGATGGAGGTGAAGGGGGTGCCCCTGGGTGGGGAAATGCAGATATCTTCAATTTTCTGGGAAATTAGCTAGTTTCACAGGGAAATGATAGGGAGGGTATATTATCCAGAGAGGGCAGGGAACTTTCCTAAGGTCACACAGCCAATCCGGGCAGGGTGGGGAGGGAGAGCCTGGGTCTCCAGTGGCCATAGCCAGGAGTTATATTTAGCTCTCTCCTATATTTCTCCTCCAGGTCACAGATACGAATGATGGGGCAGCTACAGATGGGGTTTGCCCCCAGCCTGCATCCTCTGGTCCAGACTCCCAGACTATTAAAGAAGAGGATATAGTGGAGGATGGCTGGACCATTGTCCGGAGAAAGAAATGAGTGGGGTTGGAAATGGTTTGGGCCCTTGCTTGCTAGTTGTTTCAAGACTTGTTTGTAGGGGTTTTGGGGAGGGTTGTGGACTGCTGGATTGGTTGCCTCATCTCCACCCTCTCCCTGTTCCCCTGTCCAGTTTCCTCCAGGGGAAGAAGAGCCCTATGGTCCTTGCTCTTTAGGTGATGTGACCTGGTTCACCACACTCCCTTGGGCCTTAAGTTACTATCTGCATGATGAGGCCCGGTTTCCCAGCACATTGCCTCTCAGGTGCATTCAGTATGAAGAGGGAGGGATGAGCAGGTGAGGGTGTGACTGGAGGAGAAGGTAAGCACTGGTTGACAGTGGCCAGGTGGATCTGTGAAGGGAGAGGACAAATGGGATGACCAATGCTCCTGCTGGGTCAGGAATGATGAGATGAACATGCAAACCGGAAGCAAGATGAGTCGAAGATGTGAATGAAAATAGCTGTGGTACCTCTCCTTCTCCCCCGACATACACACAGCAGCTCTGTACCCCTGCCCAGAAATTGGAACCTCCCAGGAACACTCCCTTTCTGTAGCCTAGCCTCCAGCCCTTCCTTCTTCAGGAAGTCGAAGATTTCAGCTAGGTGGAGAGCTTGGGGGACCTGGGCTTTGTCTTCTGTCTCCTCCAACTTCTTTCCATATTCTTATCCAAATCCAGGGATGAGGCTTAAAACCTCAGTAAATAGTACCTTATTGTTTAATCTGTGACTTGACCTGTGACGAGCCTTGGAATCAGCCTTTTAGGAGCTGGGCTTCAGAGCTCAGCAAGGGAGCAGTTTCTGGGCACCCTAGCAGCCTGTTACTTTGAACAAACACACAGATGGACATGTGGAACACAGCAGCACTCTGAAAGTTTCCATAAGCCTGAAATAAACTGTATTTTTCTTTAAAAAACAAAACAGAGTATCCATGGTCCTCCTCCCCGCCCCCCTCACCATTCCCCTGTCCTGCCCTGTGGCCCTGCCATGGGTCTGGACGATAAAATACTGGGTAGCTTGGGGCTGGGGAAAAGCTGTAAGCCATGGGAGAGGCAGGAGGGGTCTGGTCACCATCCCACATAACGTGTGTGAAGACACTGGCTGAGGGGGCAGGGGTGGGCCAGGGCCATGGGGTCTGTGGCAGAGCTGGCACTTGAATCCAGATCTCCAGCTTCCAGTGCTTTGGGTGTGGGGCGGAATCGGGTGGAGGCAGGATCTGTAGGGTGTTGAGGGGATGGGGGCAAAACCAGCCTAATTCAAGGGGGTCTAGCAACAGTTCCCACCCTCCTTGGGGACAGGGATTTAAAAAAAATTGACATCACCGTAGGAATTTTTTTTAAAGCCCATGTTTTGGAAAAAGATGAATTAAAAAACCCAAGACCCGGCACTGGGGATTGAAAGTGCCCGTGATGGGAGTTCAAGTATTGACTGAGCTGGGAGGGAGGGGGCTGGGGCCCCCAATTGGACATGGGCAGCTAGAGTGTGGGGCAGGGGGCCCCAGTTACCCCTTTGAACCCTCTAGGTCTTGTCTTGGGTCTGGGGGGCTTCAGAGGGTTCAGCAGTGGCTCCTGAAGCTGCCACTGGTGCCTCCTCCATCTCCCTGTCTTCAGACAGTGTGAGCCCAGGGCAGAACGTGTCCCCACGGCCTGCCCGACCAAGCACTGCCATCCAGCGCCGCTGCAGCTCCTCTGTCTCAGGGCTGAAGTACCAGCTCAGGTGGCTCTGGGTGATCTTGAAGACATGCCTTCTGTCAGGCCGCTCCCCTGCCTCAGGAGGTCCCACCTCAAAGCCAATGAGGGGCAAGCTGCGCTGGGCTTTCACATCCTAGGGAATAGGAAAGAGCTGGGGTCACCTGGAGGCTGGGCTTCTCACTAGTTTTGCATCTGCCAAACCCCTCTTCCTTCCCCTGCTCAGGAAACTTCCATGGCGCCCCTGATAGCAATAGGAAAATGTCAACTGAGGCTAGCATGCAGGCCAGTTAAAATACCTGTTTCCTCCCACAACCAAAACCAGTTGGGCTAGTCTCTAGCATATACCAAATAATGTTTGCAGGCCTTTGTACTAGGCTGTTGCCTCCATTTACAGTTTTTCCCCGCTCCAAACCGGACCTAGCAGTGCCTAACCACTCCGGCTTCTTCCAGGAAACTACCCCACCAGCTCACCCCACTTTTCCCTACATGTTGGCCCAGGATCACTCCTTGTCTCTAGGTGGTCTTTGTTTCACAAGGGTAGGGGCTCTGATTTCCCCTTAGGCTTACCCAGCCCCCCAGGGCCAAGGAGGGGTCAAAGACTGAAGGGGAAGAGGAACATCCTGGTTTTGCCAGGTGGCTGAAAGGATCTGAGGGAATAGGATGCACACCTGAGGGGCTCCATAGATGTACAGCACCAAGGGTTCGTTCTCAGGGACCACGAACCATGCCTTGTGCCAGCCTTTCCCACCTTTCTCCATGTAGTGTAGGAAGCTGCAGATGACGCTGTTCTCCGCAGCCACTGAGGCCTGTTTCTGTGGCCAGAGACATAGGGGACATGAGTGATTACAGAAGGCCTGGCCTAGCTACTCTTGGCTTTGACACTGCCTCAGCTTGGGGATTGATAAAGCTGAAGCTCAGGTGGCCGGAGTGATATGTCCAGTACCTCCCACCCCCAGTGAGTTAGAATCAAGATTGAAAGCCAGGCTTGTCTGATGAACTGCCATGGCTGCTGTCTCCTAAGAGTTGGTGGGAGGGGTATCTCAGCAGGGGCACCTAAATGCTGGGCAGACATCCTTTCTTCCATCAGTTCATTTATTCCTCAAGTCATTATGCATTTATGCCTCACCTGTTTTCCATCTTTCATCATTAATCCATTCCTTATATTTAACAAGAGGCAACCTAGCATTGTGGTGAAGGAAACTGAGTAGCTAGCTGGGTAAGGCAGTCTGGCTCAGAATCCCAGCTCTAGATGAAAATGTATCAACTTGGAGGGAGAGCATACAGGTTTGTTTTAAGGATTAAATGAATTAATATACGTAAAGTGCTCAAAATACTGCCTGGTACAGAGTAAGCCTTCTTTTTATTTTAAAGATTGATTTATTTTAGAATGAGTGTGTGCACGTAAGTGGGGGTTAGGGGCAGAGGGAGAGGGAGAGAGAATCCTCAAGCAGACTTCTGCTGAGTGAGTAGCTCACTGTGGGGGCTCGATCTCACAACCCTGAGATCATGATCTGAGCCCAAATCAAGAGCTGGCCACTTAACTGACAGCCAACCCAGCGCTCACAGAGTAAGCATTCTTTAAGTGTTAAATAAAATAAATACCTCAATTTGGTTCAAAAACCCAAAAAATGTGTGTATATGCATGCATGCTACAGCAGAAGTGTTAATGGTGGTAATCTAGTAGGTAGAAGGAATATGGTGTTTTTATTATTTTTGTGTATATTGTCTGATATTCTTCAGCACACATATTCTACTTTGTAATAAGAAAAGATAATTTGTTAATTGAAAAAACATCCTAGCTCTGCCACTTGCTGGCTGTGTAATTTGGGCAAAGAACTCCCTGGGCCTCAGCTTCCTCATATGTAACACAGGGATAGTAATAGCATGGATAGATTAGTTACTGTGAGGATTAAATGTCTAAAGCACTTAAATAAAAATTAGTCTTTCATTCTTGCACTCATTTTACTCACTCCAAGCCTGGGTCACTTGTTCAGTGGATGCAAATGGCACCCTAGCATTTCAGAGATGCCCAGGCATCAATCACACTGGGTGTGTGGCTGGGGCCCACGTGGTCAGTGTGAGAGTGTTAATTGGGGACCTGGCTCTTACCTCCAGGATAGACCTCCGGCGCTGGGGTGTATGCTGGCTGCAGGCTGGGCTGCTCCCAGGCACCCCATGCAAGGCCACGTAGCAGTCAGTGCACACACGGTTGGAGCGGTTGTTGTCATAGATGAGGCGGGCCCGGAACTCGGAGCACTTCCCACAAACCACCTGGGGTGGCAAGTGGGCAAAAACAGCCTGGTTCCTGCAGATCTTTCCCTTCAGTGTATCAACTCCCACAGTAGACTCATGGCCTCTCCCACTTGGAGGGTAACCCACTCAGAATTGGGCCTTTGGACTGCCAGCCTGTCCCCTCCCTAGCTCTGCCCCTGCCTGCCAAAACTCACATGCCCGCAGGCCTTGCAGTGGTGCCTGCGTTTGGTGATGGAATTGAAGGGCTCCTGGCAGCGCATGCACATGGTGACTTCCTTTTCTCGGATGGGTGTAGGTGCCCGCTTCCCAAGATCCACGTTCTGGAGAGAGGGCCAGGTCCCAGGTCACAGATAGCTACTCCCCAGCCCAGTCCAGCCAGCCCCTGCCCTCTGCCCCAAGGCTTGGATCATCATTGGGAGGTGGCAGATACATTCAGAAGACCTGCCTTTGAGTCCTTGCTCTGTCCCTACCTCACTGTGCTACTGAAGACAAGTCATTTTGACTTTCTGGGCCTCAGTTTCCCCAATGATTTTGCTGCAGCCATACCTCAGAAGTCTGGGCTTCTGAGGTCATGCACTGCCTCTCTGATCTTTACTCTCTGGTAAGAGGAATGGATCATCTCAACATAAAGTGGGGACTTGGAAGCCTGGGAGGGGTCCCATTGCAGGAGAAGGGGGTGGGGACTCTTACTGGAGAGTTAGGGGGTGTGTCTTCATCTTCCCTGTTTGTTGAGTTCAACAGTTTGAAGGTCTCCAGCGTCTGTTCATGCTTCAGGAGTGTGGAGTTGATGGCCTGTAGAGGGGGTTGTGAGAAATAAGGGTCAGATCACCTCACAATTCACCTGTTTCCACCCTCGCCTCACCTTCCTATGACCAAGCCTCGGGTCAAAAAAGGTGGCTTCTAGACCAAACTCTGCTCCTTGCTAGGCATATGATCTTGAGCAAGCCCAATCCCAACTCCAAGTCTCAGTTCTTAGATTTGTGAAATGGGGGAGGGGATTCAGTGGTTGAAAAACCTCAGAAGGTCTTCCTGGCCACTGTCTGGGCTTAAGGTTTCACAGGATTTAATTTACTGGGGCTACACTCTCAGCAGAGCCAGCTTCCTAAAAGAAAAATTTGCGTATCCCTTTAACCTTTGGACCTCAGTTTGCTCATCTGTAAAGTGGGGATGGTAATGTTTGTTGGAAAGCAGGTGTCCAGGCCCATTCTGGTCTGATATGAGTTTTAGGGGAGAGTCCACCAACCCCAAGGAGATCTGTTAATACTCTTCCAGCCCCCTACCACAAAACCTTCTTGGATGTTACCTGGACCCAGTCTTTCTTCTCCTCCTCAGTCCTTGGGGGTTGGGGGGGGGGGGGAAAGAAAAATGTTGGGTTAGGCAGGCCAACCAAAAGCAACTAGAGTGGTAAAGAGCAAGTGTTTTGGAGTCAGACCGGGGTTTTGATCTTCTGGTCTTTAACTTATTGTGTGATCTTTGGCAAGTCATGTAGCCCATCTGAGTTTGTTTTTTCAACAATTACTAATACTTTCCAGACCCTGTGCTAGGAACTCGGAACTCAGAGAGAACCCTACCCTTAAGGAGTGCACGGTCTAGGAGGGGAGATGGCCAGGGACAGTACAGGGGGATAAGCGCCATGACAGGGTGAAAATAGGGCTGAGGAGCCCAGAAGAAGAGACCTGCCCCAGCCTGGAATTGGAGTGGGGGCTGTTAAGGAAGGTTTCTTCAAGGAGGTGCTGGACCTCAGGTAGAGGGTGTGTGTAAATGTATGGAACAGACAAGAAACCCAAAATAGTTCCCTGTTGTTGGAATGGCAAGTTTGAGAGAGGAGGGCAGTTTGTTTTTCTTTAGTCCATTTCCTTCTCCATTTTACATGGAGATAATTACCAGTCTAGGTTGTTCTGAGCAGTAACTGAGGTGACATACAAGTGCCCAGCACAATCCTTGGTCTACTAGGTGCTGAATCGGTGTAAGTGAACTCTTCCTTTTCCTTCCCTTCCTACCTATCCTGTCTGCCCTGGAGCCTCCAGGGCCTCTATGCTGGTACAGCCCCATAAACTGCTCACTAGGAATAGGACCCAGCTTCTTGGCTGACTCCTGCTTGGTCTCTTCTAATCGCCTTCCATATTGACACACCAGACATCAAAAGTATTTTTCTAATAGGAAATTCTGACTACATCCTTAGAACCACTTCATGAAAAATTAAGGCTATGAGCTAATATTTAGCTGCAAGAATGTCCATTGCAATGCTATTTATTATGAAAAATTGGAAACAGCCTAAGTGTCCAACAATAAGGGATCAGATAAAGAAAAAGAAATGATGGTACATCATTACTGTCAGACAACATAAATGATATATAAAGCTGCTTATAATATGTTAAGCAAAAACATATATAAAATACACATAACTTTCCATTTTTGTTTAGAAACATGTGACGTGAGTGTTTATATTTGTCAGAACTCACTGATGTTACACACTTAAGACCTGTGCATTTCCCTGTGTTGAAAATTGGCCTCAAGAAAAGGAGAAGACACTAAACAAATATTGAATTCTACTTAATAATATGCACACCAAAGTCTTTAGGGGTGAGGGTGTATTGATGTCTGTAACTGTTTGAAATGCGTGTTAATAAATCAGATGGACTGGTGGATGGATAAAAGGATAGGTCTGTGATTAAATATAGCACAATGTTAATACTTGTAGAAACTATATGGTGGGTTTGCAGTTGTTCACTGTATAATTCTTTAAACTTTTCTATATTTTGGAATATTTTCTTTTTTTTTTAAAGATTTTATTTATTCATCAGAGACACAGAGAGAGAAAGAGGCAGAGACACAGGCAAAGGGAGAAGTAGGCTCCATTCAGGGAGCCCGACGCGTGGGACTCGATCCCAGGTCTCCAGGATCACACCCGGGGCTAAAGGTGGCGCTAAACTGCTCAGCCACCCGGCCTGCCCTGGAATATTTTCATAATAAAATATAGAAAGAAAATGTGTGTGTGTATGTGTGTGTGTGTGTGCAAATAGAGGAAAGGCCTGGGGTGAAGTATCATGTCTTTAATTTATAATGATTTGGCCAAAGCTATATATGGCAAAATGTCAATTGTTGTTGACTTAAGTCAGTAGTGGTCCCAAACCCTGATGCACACATTAAAACCACCAAGGGAGCTTTTAAAACTCATGTTGAGGCTGTATCCCAGACAAATTCAGTCTTTGGGGGTGGGTCTCAGACATCGGTATTTTATTTTATTTTTAAAATTTTTATTTATGATAGTCACACACACACACACACAGAGAGAGAGGCAGAGACACAGGCAGAGGGAGAAGCAGGCTCCATGCACCGGGAGCCCGATGTGGGATTCGATCCCGGGTCTCCAGGATCGCGCCCTGGGCCAAAGGCAGGCGCCAAACCGCTGCGCCACCCAGGGGTCCAGACATCGGTATTTTAAAAAATATTTTAAGTAATCTCTATACCCAACGTGGGGCTTGAACCTATAACCCCAAGACCAAGAGTCACATGCTCTACTGATTGAGCCAGCCAGGTGCCCCTTAAGACATCAGTATTTTTTAAAAGCTCCCCAGCTGATTCCTGCATTGCTAAGGTTGAGTACCAATTGTTTAAATGGTAGGTATATGGGTGTTTGTTGTATTTCTAATTTTCTGGATATTTGAAATTTTTCATTAAAATTTTTTTAAAGGGCAGTACAATCAATTACAAAGCAATTGCAAAGCCTTCATGACTTTCCTCTGCCAGTAGGAGGAAACCCTGCACTGCTCAGTACTCCTTTTGGCTCCATTGTCTCTCTGCAGCCCCCTCCCTCCCATCCTCCCAGCGGAAGAGCTGAGTCATGTGACTTGTCACTCCGGCTCTGCTGAGCCCTCTCCTGGATGTGCCCATCATTTACTTTGTTCTTGCTTCCTGGCTGCTGGCCTCAGGGATGATCTCTCAGTCTCCCAGAGCTTCAAAGCCAACACCTATCTTGCATCCTCCAGGAGGACACCTTCTAGCCATATTCATCTCTCTTTCCTGCCTCCATGCAATCCCAGCAATGAGGCTTCTGACTCTCATTTCTCACTTCCTTGAAGCCTGTCAGAAACAGATGATCTACTCATATGCATCCATTCTCTGGCCCTGACCCTGACCATGATACTGTATCACTTGGGCCCTCAGCAGGCAGCATGAGCTCTATTTCCAGCTCTGCTTCTTTCTGGCTGTGGGATCTTGGGCAAAGTACACAACTCTTCTGTGCCTTGGTTTACTCATCTGTGAAATGGGATTGATGGTAACAGTAGCTACTTCAACGGTTGTGTTAAGGATTCAACTAGTCAGTTTAAACTTAAATTGTTTAAGTTAAAATTAACTTAAAACAGTGCCTAGCATAAGAGCAAGTCTTCACTAAATGTGAGCTATTATTATAATCATCCAAGTAGAGGATGGATGTGAAAGCCTCTTTATTAAATGGCTAGGCATTATTTTTAAATGCTACTATTTTTAAAAGTTTATAAAAAAATTCAAGTGTACAAAAAAGACAGGATAACACAAATTCATTAAATGTATGCCTATCCTATAGATGCAAATTTTAAAAATATTTTGCTATATTTACTTCATATATATATGTATATGTATATATGTATTTATGTGTGTGAATATATGTACATGTGTATGTATTTTTTGGTTGATAAATCATTTAAAAATAAATTACAGATATCATGATACTAAATCTTCAATGTGCAACATGAAAAAAACAAGGCCATTCTCCTGTATAACCATTATACCATTATCACACCTGAAAAAGTTAGCAATAATTACCCAACAGCTATTGTTCAGCTCACACTTAGATTTTTCCTATTTTCTTGCAAATATATTTTAGGGTTTTGCTCAAATTAGGCTCCTTTCATGGACCAAGGATTGCATTTTATTGTGATTTCTCTTAAATCTCTGAATCTACAATAAACTATGTTGTTGTCATTCCTGCTTGGACTAATATCTCATTCTTCTCTCTCCTCTAACAAAACCCACCAGAAGAGCAAAGCTGCATCTTTGGGAAAAGGTACCCATCTTTTCTCTGGAACAATCTCTTCCTTGGGGAGGTAGCCTGGCACAAGGCCTAGAATGCCTTGTATCTGAAGCGAAAGAGGGGTCTGGAGGGAAGGTATAGGTAAGGGCAAGTACCTAGCCTGGAGCTCCAGGGAGCGCTGCTTTCCTGACACCAGGAAGGTCCGAGGCAGATTGAGGTTGGAGCTTTCCTTTAGCTGAATGGAGGGAGAAAGAGGCTTTGTGAGGACTACTAAGCTTCACAGGGACCTTACCCTCTGCACACATGCACGCAAAGACTTGGGGTCAGAGCAGAACAACTTTATTCCTCCCAGCACCAAGGCCCCACTCCAGGTCCCCATCTCCCACCTCCTGGTGCTCACCTCCATGCCATCAACATCAATGCGTGCCCGCACGCTAAACTTCTGGCCAAGGAGCCGCAGCCTGGGCACGCAGTAAAGGAGGCGGTCGTTGAACTACGAAGGAAAAGTTTTGGGATGTGTGTGGAGAGGAGTGGCCCAGCCCCCTATCCTTATAGGACTCCTGAAGCTTTATTGTTGGGGAATCAAGGCAATAGATGGAGAAAGCACAGCCCAGATTGAGCACAATGGTCACGAGGAAAGAGCCTAGGCATGGGAGTCGCTTTCTAGTTGGGTGATCTATGGCAAGTCACTTCCAAGTCTTAGTTACATCACCTCTGAAGTAGAGAAAAAAAATCCCTAGTGTAGGTGGTGAAAATACAATGAATTAATAGAGGAAAGAATGGCTAGCAAGAGGTATAGTCTTGAGTGAGTACCCAATGTGTGCAACCCCACACCTGGCACTTACTAGTATGAGGTATCGGTCTTGAGTGGTCCCATTCTTTGCTGACAGCTTAAGGATATGGCCTTCTTTTATGAGCTCTTTGGTGGGGCTGACAATGTCTTCCTCACCCCCTAGCAGCTCATATACCTTCAGCAGCTTGTGCATTCGCTCCTGGCAGGAGACAGTAAGCAGAAGGCAGGGTTGGGGTGCTGGCTGCCCCTTACATGTCCAGAAATAGCAAGTTCCCCAGTACAAAGACACCACAGGTGGGTGGCTAAGGAAGGGCAGGGACTAGAAGGGCCACTCACCATTTTGCGGATGGCAGCATTAGAGTGCTCTGCTGCTGTGGCTATCAGCTCCAGAGACTCTGTGGGCAGAGTGGGAGGTCAAACGGGGAACTAGCAGAGAGGAGGCTCTTGGGAGCTTCTTTGCTCCCTGAATGCTTCCTCCTGGCCTAAATACACCCTCCCTGTCCCAGAAAGCACCAGCCCCAAAGATGTCCATAGCAACATCACTTAAAATCAGAAACTATCTCAATTAATTCCACAATAACAGAATCATACTGCATGGAATAACTGGCAGTGAATAACATGCAAACAGGATTATTATTACCATTAAAAATAACTACAATAATAATTACATAGGTAACTGAAAAGAAACATAGCCATATTTAACGAGTTAACCATCTCTGGGTGGTGGGTCTATGCTATGGGTGGTTTTCACTGTGTTCTTTAGATTTTTCTGTATTTTCCATATTTTTGACAAAGAGTATGTGTTACTTTTATAATCAGAAAAAAGCCATATATAAAGAAACAAAGAGATGAGCCTATTCTTTGTGTCAATAATATTGATTATAGGAATCTATCCTAAGAAAATACACATTTTAATCAACAAAACCAATAACTCCCTAGCCAGATTCATTGAAAAAAAGGGGAAAAGATCTCAAATAAATAAAATCATAAATGAGAGAGGAGAAATAACAACCAACATCACAGAAATACAAATATCTGTAAGAGAATATTGTGAAAAACTATATGCCAGCAAACTGGACAACCTAGAAGAAATGGATAAATTTCTAGAAACATATAACTTACCAAAACTGAAGCAGGAAGAAATAGAAAATATGAACAGTCTGATTATTACCAAGGAAATCGAATCCGTAATCAAAAAACTCCCAACAGAGTTGCCTGGGTGGCTCAGCGGTTGAGCATCTGCCTTTGGCTCAGGGTATGATCCCGGAGTCCCAGGATCGAGTCCCATATCAGGCTTCCTGCATGGAGCCTGCTTCTCCCTCTGCCCATGCCTCTGCCTCTCTGTCTCTCTCTTTCTGTGTCACTCATAAATAAAAAAATAAATTTAAAAAAATTAATTAATTTATTTAAAAAAACCTCCCAACAAACAAAAGTGCAGGACCACATGACTTCATAGGAAATTCTACCAAACATTTAAAGAAGAGTTAATGTCTCTTCTCAAACTATTCCAAGAAATTGAAGAGGAGGGAAAACTTCCAAAGTCATTCTATGAGGCCAGCATTACCCTGATTCCAAAACCAGATAAAGGCACCACAAGAAAAGAGAACTGTAGGCCAATATCCCTGATGAACAGATGCAAAAATCCTCAAAAAATACTAGCAAACTGAATCCAAAAATACATTTAAAGAATCATTCATGGGGTGCCTAGGTGGCTCAGTTGGTTAAACTGTCTGCCTTCAGCTCAGGTCATGATCCCGGGGTCCCAGGATGAAGCCCGCATTAGGCTCCCTGCTCAGTGGGGAGTCCGCTTCTCCCTCTAACCCTCACTCTACTCGTGCTCTCTCACTCACTTGCTCTCTCTCAAATAAATGAATAAAATTTCAAAAAGAATCATTCACCACAATCAAATGGGATTTATTTCCGGCATGCAAGGGGTGGATCAATATTTGCAAATCAATCAACGTGATAACATCACCTCAACAGGAGACAAGACAAAAACTATATGATCATCTCAACAGATGCAGAAAACCATTTGACAAAGCACAACATCTATTCTTGATAAAATCCCACAACAAAGTAGGTTTAGAGGGAACATACCTCAACATAATAAAGGCCATCTATGAAAAACCCACAGAGAACATCATACTCAGTAGGGAAAACTGAGAGCTTTTCTCTTGATATCAGGAACAAGACAAGGATGTCTACTCTTCTCACCTCTATTCAACATAGTACTGGAAGTCCTAGCCACAGCAGTCAGACAGGAAAAAAAAGGCATCCAAATTGGTAAGGAAGAAGTAAAATTTTCCCTATTTGGAGATGACATGATACTATATATAGAAAACCTGAAAGACTCCACCAAAAAAACTACTAGATCTGATCAATGAATTCAATAAAGTCACAGGATACAAAATCAATACACAGACATCTGTTGCATTTCTATATACTAATAATGAAGAAGCAGAAATAGAAATTAAGAAAACAATCCCATTTACAATTGCACAGTACCTAGGGATAGGCTTAACCAAAGAGGTGTAAGACCTGTACTCTGAAAACTTTCAAACGCTGATGAAAGAAACTGAACATGACACAAAGAAACAGAAAGATATTCTATGTTCATGGATTGAAAGAACAAATATTGTTAAAATGTCTATACCCAAAGCAATCTACACATTTAATGCAATCCCTCTCAAAACAACAACAGCATTTTTTACAGAATTAGAAAAAATAATCCTAAAATTTGTATGGAACCACAAAGGACCCTGAATAGCCAAAGCAATCTTGAATAAGAAAAACAAAATGGAGGTATCATTATTCCAGACTTCCAAGTTATACTACAAAGCTGTAGTAAACATAAGAGTATGCTAATGGCACAAAAATAGACACATAGTTCGAACAGAATAGAAAGCCCTGAAATAAAGCCACAATTATTTTTTAAAAGGTTTTATTTATTAATTTGACAGAGAGAGAGAAAAAACAGGGGGAGCAGCAGGAGAGGGAGAAGCAGGCTCCCCACTGAGCAGGGAGCCTGATGTGGAGCTCAATCCCAGGACCTCGGCATCATGAGCCGAGCTGAAGGCAGACGCTTAACCAACTGAGCCATCCAGAGACCCTGAAATCCACAATTATATGCTGAGTTAATCTTTGACCACAGTAGGAAAGAATATGCAATGGGAAACAGTATCTTCAACAAATGGAATTAGGAAAACTGGATAGTTACATGCAAAAGAATGAAACCGGACCACTTTCTTATACACAAGAATAAATTAAAAATGGATTAAAGACCTAAATGGGAGGCCTGAAACCATAAAAATCCTAGAGGAGAACATAGGCAATAATTTCTCAGACAATGGAGGTAGCAACTTTTTCTAGATATATCTTCTGAGGTAAGGGAAAGAAAAGAAAAAAATAAAGTATTGGGACTACATCAAAATAAAGAACTTCTGCACAGCAAAGGAAACAATCAACAAAATGAAAAGACAATTTACTGAATGGAAGAAGATATTTGCAAATGTGGTCTCTTTTAAAGGGTTAGTATCTAAAATATATAAAGAACTGATATAACCTGAAAGCCAAAAAACCAAATAATCCAATTAGAAATGGGCAGAAGACATGAACAGACATTTCTCTAAAGACGATATACAGATGGCCAGCAGATACACGAAAAGATGCTCCACACTGCTCATAAGGGAAATGCAAATAAAACCCAAAATGAGATATCACCTCACACCTGTCAGAATCAGTAAAATCAAAACATAGGAAACAAGTGTTGGTGAGGATGTGGAGAGAAAGGAACCCTTGTACACTGTTAGTGGGAGTGCAAACTGGTGCAGCCACTGTGGAAAACAGCCTGGAAGTTCCTCAAAAAGCTAGAAATAGAACTACCCTAGGATCAGTAATCACACTACTAGGTATTTACTCCCCAAATACAAAAATATTAAGCCAAAGAGATACATGCATGCCAACGTTTAAAACAGCACAACTTATAATAACCAAATTTTAGAAGCAGCTCAAGTGTTCATGGATAGATGATAAAGAAGATGTGGGGTGTGTGTGTGATGGAATATTATTCAGCCATGCTTTTCATAAGAAGAATGAAGTCTTGCTATTTGCAATGACATGGATGGAACTAAAGGGTATGATACTAAGTGAACTAAGTCAGTTGGAGAAAGACAAATATATGATTTCACTCATATGTGGAATTTAAGTGACAAAACATGCAAAAGGAAAAAATTAAGAGAGAGAAATCAAGAAATAGACTCTTAACAATAGAGAAGGAACGGATTGTTACTAGAGAGAAGAGGGGTGGAGATGGGTTAAACAGGTGATGGGGATTAAGGAGTGCACTTGTCTTGATGAGAAATGGGTTATGTATAAAATTGTTGAATCAAAGAAAGAAACAACGCAATCATGAAATGGGCAAAAGACATGAACAGAAATTTCACCAAAAAAGACATACACATGGCCAAAATGGACATGAGAAAATGCTCCGCATCACTTGCCATCAGGGAAATACAAATCAAAACCACAATGAGATACCACCTCACACCAGTGAGAATGGGGAAAATTAACAAGACAGGAAACAATAAATGCTGGAGAGGATGTGGAGAAAAGGGAACCCTCCTGCACTGTTGGTGGGAATGTGAACTGGTGCAGCCACTCTGGAAAACTGTGTGGAGGTTCCTCAAAGAGTTAAAAATAGAACTGCCCTATGACCCAGCAATTGCACTACTGGGGATTTACCCTAAAGATACAGATGCAGTGAAACAGCAGGACACCTGCACCCGAATGTTTCTATCAGCAATGTCCACAATAGCCAAACTGTGGAAGGAGCCTCGGTGTTCATCGAAAGATGAATGGATAAAGAAGCTGTGGTTTATGTATACAATGGAATATTACTCAGCCATTAGAAACAACAGATACCCACCATTTGCTTCAACGTGGATGGAACTGGAGGGTATTATGGTGAGTGAAATAAGTCAATCAGAGAAGGACAAACATTATATGGTCTCATTCATTTAGGGAATATAAAAAATAGTGAAAGAGAATGGAAGGGAAAGGAGAGAAAATGAGTGGGAAATATCAGTGAGGGTGACAGAACATGAGAGACTCCTAACTCTGGGAAACGAACAAGGGGTAGTGGAAGGGGAGGTGGGTGGGGGGATGGGGTGACTGGGTGACAGGCACTGGGGGGAGCACTTGATGGGATGAGCACTGGGTGTTATGCTATATGTTGCCAAATCGAACTCCAATAAAAAAATTAAAAAAGAAAAGGTTGAATCACTGTCTTGTGCACCTGAAAGAAATATAACACTGTAGGTTAACTATACTGGAATTAAAATAAATAATAAATAAAAAAGAGAAAACACACATTCTATGTATAAGTACACTTTCATTACAGTGGTGTTGACAACAGTGTCAACCAGAAACAAAAATTTCCAACTGTAGGGGTGCCTGGGTGGCTCAGTTGGTTAAGCGACTGACTCTTGATTTTGGCCCCGGTCATGATCTCAGGGTCATGAGATCAAGCTCTGTGTCAGGCTCCACACTGTTCGGTACTGCTTAAGATTCTCTCTCTCCCTTTCCCTCTGCCCCTCCCCTGACCACATGCATTCTCTCTCTCTCTCTCTCTCTCTCTCTCTCTCTAAAAATAAAAATGTCCAACTGTCAGAGTTCAGTTAAATAAATTAATGTGCATTCATTTAATGGAATACTGGACATCCTCTACAAGTGATGCTTATACAGAGTTTTTCATAATTTGTGAAATGTTCAGGATATTTTTAAGGATTTTATTTATTTCTTTGAAAGAGAGAGAGAGAGCACAAACAGGGGTAGGGGCAGAGAGGGAGAAGCAGGCTCCCTGCTGAGCAGAGAGCCTGACGTGGGGTTCTATCTCAGACCCTGGGATCATGACCTGAGCAGAAGGCAGAAGCTTAACTGAGTAAGCCACCCAGGTGCCCCTGCTCAGGATATTTTAAGAAAAGGATACCAAGTAGTATATACTGAATGATCTTGAATTCGCAAATATATGTGTATTAAAAAAAACAGGAAGAATACAAGTCAAAATGTTCATTATGCTTCTTCTCTGGGGGCTTGTATCACAGGTGATCTTTTTCTCTACCTCTTTCATCTTTTCTGTAATTTCCATATTTCCTATAGTGACCAGGTATCATCAGGTAAAAAAAATCTTGAAATAAGTCCCTATACATCCCCCCACACTAACAAATCCTGCCCATGCTTGAGGCCCAGCTATAGCTGTACCACATCTCACTTTTGTCTGTATGCTGCTGAATTTTCCCACTAGAAAATATGCCTATGAGGGAGGAGTACAGGTGCTTCTGAAGAGGGTCCATACGGTTGGCAAACCAAGTCTGGCTTTTCTAGGAGGTCGTCCCTCCATGACCATGTCCTGGTACTCCTTGTCTTAATCGGGCCTTTCAAGAGGCTCTAATCTTCAACTCCTCTTCCACCCTAGCTGCCAGAGGGATCTTTCTCACAAACTGCTGCCACTCTTCTGCTTCAATCTGTCAATAGCTCCCTCGTATCTGCAGGGGAAAAGACGCAGCCCCTTAGCCTGGCATTGAAAGCCCTTGGAGATCTGGCTTCTGCTGACCTCTCCGACTTTCTCCACATGTACCTCCCTAAATATGTGCTGTCTTGCTTCATCTGGCTAACTGGATTCAGCTTGCCTTCTCTAGTAAACCTGCCCTGAGTTCATAGGCTGGGTCGGGACCCTGTCACAGTTCTCACGTTCCTCTGCACTCCCCTCTGTCCCACTAGTCACACTGTGTGTTCATCATGCATTTACAAATCTGCATCCCCCAGTAGATGAGGAACGCCCTAGGATGGGGCCAGTGTCCCCCCCTTCCCCTGTCTCCAGCGCTCCCCATCAGATGGTTTGAATAAATGAGATCCTTCCAATCCTCACACCAATTCTATAAGATAGGCGTGATTGTGCACTGTTTGTCCAAAATGAGGAAACAGACTCAGAGAGAAGAGGTGGTGGCCTTATCTTCCTGGGAAGCAGCTGAGTTGACATCAGAGCTGGAACTTCCCTGTTATCTGCCCCTTCTCCTACCCATTCTGCACCTCCCGCACCCCAGGGCAGGGCCATGTTGGGCGGTAGAGGTCAGAGGTAGCCGGGGAAGGGACAGGAAAAAGATTCTGGTAAGCTGTGGACATACAAATTCAGGCTGGTGCAGGTCACTGGGCTCAGAGTAGAGGCTTTGCTATCAGGAAGTCTGTCCTGAGATGTCTTGTGTGGAGTGCACACTGGTATCTCCAGGGGTCCAGTGTGCATAGGCTCTGTTTTGAGGGGAGGTGGTTCCAATGTGGGGATGTCAGTCTAGAATTTCATTTGAGGCTTTGGACTAGGGAATGCAGTTTAAGGAACTTAGTGTAAGGGTTTGGCTTGGAAGTTTTGGTGGGGTTTGGCAGTCTGGGTTTGGAGTCCAGTCTTAGGCTCATGGTAGGCAGTTCAGGCCAGCAGTTCCACCTGGCCTGGTTTGAGGAACCCAGTCTAGAGTCCAGGTTTCAGAGTTCAGTTAGGGAAGCAGAAAGTGGGAGAGTGAGTCTAGGGAACCAGAGATATGATTCAGTGGGGGTCAGGCCTTAAGGTACTTTCTGGGATTCTGCCTGGGGATTGTAGTCTGAGGGGTAAATAATTGGAAGGTCAGCTTAAGATCTTGGGCTGGGTAGCATAGTGAGCATATCTTGGACTGTCTTTCATTCAGATATTCTCATTCTGAGCAGCTCAGAAAACCGGACTGGAAAATTCTTTCCTGTGCGGGACAGGGGTTGGGCTCATCTTTGGGCTTAGCATGGGGAGCTCAGTTGGGCACATTCAAGCTCTGAGGTTCATTCTGGGGACTCAGATAGGGTTGAGATTGGTACAATAGGAACCAAAGTTAGGTGAACTCAATCTAGGGGCTGATTTAATTGGCATTCAGCAGGGAAGGTATCAGCCAGGGAATTCAGTAATAAAAACTGCTAATATTGGGCATCTACCATGTGCTAGGCACTGTGCTGATGGCTTTACCTGGTTTATCTCATTTATCCTGAAAATAGCTCTATGAAGGAGTTATCAATATCATGCCCCTTCTACACATGAGAAAACTGAGACCAAGCAGCTTGCCCAGGAACACATAGTTGGTAAAAGGGACTCATCTGGTGCCCAGTTTAGGAATATTATTACACCAGCAACTCATTTTGGGGGTTCATCACAGGGAGCTCACTTGAGGAATTTCAGTTTGGAAATGTCATGCTAGAGGCCCAGTGTGGAAATAAAATGGAAGAACTCAGTCCTGGAAGCCCAACGCGGATATGCGATTTTGTAGAATCCATGGGCTCTGAGTGGAGAAATGAGACAGGAGGTTTCTTCTGGGGATCCCAGTTGGAGGGTTATAAAATGTGGAGACTCAGTGTGGCAGTGAGGTATCCTTCCTGGATCTCAATACGGAGCCCAGTCTGGAGACCTCATTCTGCAGGACTCAGCCTGGGAATCTCAATCTGTGAATTCAAGGCTGCAAGGTAGAAAATTTTGGGGGGGCTTTTTGTGGGCAGTCAGTCTGGGAATTAAGACTGAGAAGATGAGATCTGGAGGATCAGACTTCATTTGGGAGAAAATCTAGGGCATTCTTCCAAGGGCACAGTGAAGGGGATGAACACAGGAGTCTGCAGTCTGGGGGACTGAGGTTAGGGAGGACACAATCTGGAGTCTGTTTGTTGCTCAGACTTGGCAGCTTAATCTTAGGGTTCCCTTTGGGGAACTGTAGCAATCAGTCTGAGGGCTCATGTGTCTCAGTCAATAGCATTGATCTGTCCCTGACAAAAGAGTCAATCTTTTGGGCTCAGGATAGATGTCACAGCTTGAGGGACAGTAAATGGGGGTGTTAATCTGGGGTGCTAAGTTTGGCAATACTTGTTTATAGAATGGTGGCTGTGGAGATCAGAATGGGAAGTTCTCTAGGGGGGATTTCCCTGTGGGACCTCAGGCTGAGGGCTGGGAACCCACTCTCAGAGTTCACAACAAGAACATTCTGAAGGCCCAGATCTTAGTTCGGGGAAATCAGTGTGTGTGTGTGTGTGGGGGGGGGGCATTCTATAATGGGGACCTTATACTGGATTCAGCCTGAGGGCTCAGGTTGGAGATGTCAGCCTATGGAACTGCTCCCAGGAAATCAGTCTGGAAGGCTCTTTCTCGAGATTTAGGTTATGTAGCTCCTCCTGGCACTTCAGTGGGGATTCTCATTTGGGGAGATGACTGAGGCACTTAGTCTGCAGATGTCTGTTTGTAGAGTCCAGCTGTCAAACGTCCTAGGGTTCTCACTCTTTCTAGAGGTCCAGGCTTGGTAGCAAAGTGTCCCATGTGGTAGGATGGAGGGGGCTCAATTTGGGAAGAAGACACAGCAGTGGACACAAGTGTCTGCTCCTGATTAGCCCCCCACACTTTCCTAACTTTCCATCCTACCTTTAGGGCTGCTCCTTCTTAAGTCTTTTGCTGATTCCACTTCCCTAAGCTTGCCCTTGGCCCCTATTTCTTCTCCATTTACTTTCACTCTCTTGTTGATTGTGGCCAGCCTCACAGCTTTGAATACCATGAGCCAGTGACATCCAAATCCCTCTCCCTAGATTCTAGACCTGGCAGCTCACTTTGAACATGTCCAAAATCAACCTCCTTAAGCTCATCTCAAGAAATATCACCACTAGCCAAAAATTCTACTAGTAATTCTTGGCTTTTCTTCCCAAGACTCACACCCATTCCACCCTGGTTCTTTTGGTGCTACTTCCAAATATAATATATCCTGAATCCAACCATTTCTCACTACTTCCACTGCTCTTACCTCTACTCCCCTCATCCAAGCCAACTTTTCTCACTAAGATTATTGCAAAGGCTTCTTACTGGTCTCTCAGCTCCCTCTCTTGCTTCCCAAGTAATCCTGGTCAAAATCTTCCAATGGCTAACCGCTGCACTCAGAATAAAATCCATCTCCTTAGCCTGGCCTTTAAAGTTTCGCTCCTCTCTCCAACCCTACTTCTACCATTCTACCTTCACTTATCATGCTCAAGTCATACTGGCTCTCTTGTTGGTCCAGAGATTTGCAAGCTGCCACCCCTCCCCCCCAGGAACTCTGTACTTGCTGTTGCCTCTGGGGAATATGTTCCTGCCCAGTTGGGGAGTGGCTCCCTTCTTCTTGTCATTCAGGTCTGACTCAAATATCTTCTATTCAGAGAGGCCACCCAACCTAAAGGAAGCCCCCCACCTCTGCCATCCCTGTCACATCACCCTCGTATTCTCCGAACTACATGTAGCACCTACCTAATGTTCTCCTGTGTATTTATCAGTTCTCTTTATTATCTGCTGTCTTGTTTACTTCCCTTATCCTCTGTGCCAGCACCAATTTGCAGAACTAAGGTGCTCAGTAAATAATTGCTATATTAATGAAGGGATGAATGGAAATGATGCTCTGGGGAGAGGAAGTTGGGGAGACTCTGGGGAAGCACTCTTGGAGATGTGACCCTGGGTGTGGCGGTGGGGGTGTATTTGTGTGGGCCTCATACTGGAGGAATCAGAATGAGATACTTTTCTAGTGGTCAGTGTGAGGACTCAGTCTGAGGAGGCATTAATTCAGACTAGAGATCCAAATCTTGGAGGTAGAAAATATGGGGTCCAGCCTGGGGTGCTCAGTTCCAAAGAGTTGATTCGGTGGGGCCTTAATCAGACTTGGGAGGTTTTTTATGAGGTTCATCCTAGGTAGCAGCTGGTGACACAGAGCGGAGCTCTAAATGTGGATGACGGAAAAGTCAGGGGCTCGATGAGACAAATATCTTCATGGGGAGCTCAGCTATGGAGATTTGGTAAAGAGGGCTTGGCCTGAGGGGTCGGTCTGGGCTCATGGGGCAGAGGCTTTGGACTCCGGGCAACTTCATCTGAGGATGAGTCTAGGGCTCAGTCTTGGGGTCTTGGCCTAGAAAACAGATGGCTCCCTCTAGGGGAGCATTCTGGGCATGCTCTTCAAACTTGGGGGTTCCAGCTGGGGACTTCAGACTGGGGGACTCCTGAGTGCTCTGTCTGGGTACTCAGGCAGAGATCTCAACCTGGAGGTTCAGCCTGAGGTCTCACTCCAGGGCCTCTGTGGGCCTTTCACAGGCAGCTTTCAGTTTGGAGATCCTATCCTGGAATCTCATTATGCTGCAATGGAAGGCTGACCCTGTGAGTTAAGTGTTGGAGGATGGGGCGAGGCAGGGCCCGGATGTGTGCACTCACTTTGGGCGTCCTTGCTGTCCGGGGAGCCATGGGGCAGCTTTAAGAGATAGTCCTTGAGAAGCAGCTCATAGCGGGGAATGCGCTGCACAGGTTCCAGCATGTGGTGCTGCAATGTCAGGTTGCCACAGGCTTCCTCCTTCTGTGACAGGCAGAAGCAGAGCAGCTCAGGTCTGGCCATAAACCCCTCACTGGGTCCCTGCAGACCTCTCCTCCCCAGGCTGTCCTGTCCAGCTTCATTGCTTACCTGCACCTCATGGATGATTACTTTAAACTGGGTGGAGCGCTCTGTCCAGGTGTTGACCAGCTCCACAGCACGGTCAAAGTTCTTCACATACTCGCCATACATCTTGAGGAAGGGCGCCAGCTTCTGCAGGATGTCTCCGATGCGTGGGTAGCGGTCCCTGGGGTGGAAGCAGGGGCTGGCATGGTCCTGCTGATCCTTGTCCCCCAGGGTTCTAGGTCTCTAGTCCCAGGTAAGCTATTCTCATTGCATTCCTAGAAATCTACTTCTCAGCCAGTCTGCTCCTCTGGAATTGCTGCTTATGTTATAGGCCAATTAGGCCAAAAGGCACAGCTTGACCTGAAACCATGGTCCTGACTGCCACCTGCCCCAATTTTGCCCTTCTCTAGTACCAGGAATAACATGTCCTGAAATACCTTCTCTGCAAGGGCCACTTCATACACTTATTATTGATTCTGGGCCTAGCCTTATGCTGGGTAATTCTGAAGACACAAATGAGTCAACAGAGCCCCAACAGAGTCACTGTCTAATAGGGAAGACAAAGTGAAGCCTGGTTATCCTCCTCAGGAGTCACAGTTTGCTGAGGGACATACGGGACCTGGGCTTAGCCCTCATTGCTCATGAGCAGCTGAGGGACACACAAGAATCAGGCCAGGCCTCTCCCTCAGGAGTAACAGTCAGTTGGGAAGATGTAGGAACTGGCTTCATGCCAGCCGCGCATGGTTATAGTCTGGTGAGGGAGACATACTTTATCCTGTGGGTGTGGGGCACATGGAGATGATTTTTTTAAAAGATTTCATTCATCTATTTGAGACAGAGAGAGAGGAAGAGAGAGCCAGCGAGCAAGCGCATAAGTAGGGTGAGGGGGACAGAGGGAGAGGGAGAAGCAGGCTCCCTGCTGAGTGGAGAGCCCAATGTGGGGCTTGATCCCAGGACCCTGGGATCATGACCTGAGCCAAAAGCAGGTGCTTAACCGATTGAGCCACCCAGGCACCCTGAGCATGGAGATGATTTTAAGCAGGAAGTAACATGGTCTGATTTTTCTGAAAGACTGTTATGGCAGGTGGTACAGACTTTAAAGGACAGATTGGTAGAGGAGAGCTGGTGGCTGGGAGATTGCCTCCTTCTACCTCAGGACTCAGCTCAGGAATCAGCTCCTCCTTGAATCTTTCTCTAACTCCAGACTAGGTTTAGTCCATTTGTCTGGATTCCTACAGCCTTCCATTCTCAGCTCTATCATAGATCTGATATTAAAAAAAGACAAACAACTGTTCACATTGAGCACTTATTGTATACAGGATGCTGTTCTAAACTCTTGACATGGATCAACTCATTTAAATCCTTAAAACAACCCTACAAAGTAGGCCATTATTATTATCCTCATTACATAGAGGAGGAAACTGAACCATAATGATTTAAGAAACTTGCTTAATGTCACAAAGCTAGCAAAGGGCAGAGCTTAAATTTGAACCCAGCCAATCTGGCTCCTAACCTCATACTCTTAAGGGCTGTGCTGTTCTATTGTAATTTTCTGAGTCCTGGTCTGTGTTTTGCATTTGGTTGGGAGGTCATAGAGGGTGGAGCGTTGGTCTGATTCTCTTTGTGAAAGGCAGTAAGAGGAGAGGACAGGCAAGAGTGGACTCTAGCACACACATATGCCCTGAGCTTGGCAGGCTTGTGGACAGGGGGACAGGCAACCTAGATCTGGGGTCCCTCACCATTCCTCCATGCGCTTCTCTAGCTCAGGCAGCAGGAACTGCTGGTGGAAGCAATAGATGGAGCAGATGTTCGAGAAGATGCCATGGACAACGTCAGCAGGGAAGGAACTCCGGTTCCGAGCTTCTTCGAGTAGCCGGGCACAGAACACCTGTGGGCAGGGCAGGGGTGTTCAGCTGGGCCTGGGGCTTGGCGGGGGGTGAGGGCAGTGTTTGTGGGCAGCTCTGTGGAGCTTTGGGCTCAGCATTGGTCTTGAGACTGAGCAGAGAGGGAATGGAATTAGGCTTATGTGTGGGGCTGGATCTCCAGTTATCAAGGGTAGGACCTGGAGGCAGGCATTGGAATGATGAGAAGTCAGGAGCAGGGCCAAGGTCAGAATTAGATTTGGGGTCAGATCCATTCATCTAACACATATTTTTAAGTGCCTACCGTGTACCAGGCACTGTTAGGGATAACACAGCTGGGATAACACAGTGAACAAAGCAAGCAAAAATTCCTACCCTTGGGGCTTCTAGTGGATTTGGGGTCAGGAATGGGACCAGGATTAGAATGAGGATCAGGGCCTGGTAGACAGCTGCCGTCAATTCAGGATCTAGGTCAGAGTTGCAGTCAGGGCTGGTGTACCCACCCAAAGTTGGAATGAGGGTTGGTACAAAGATCAGGCTTGGGATCATAATCAGAACTGACTTCAGAGACAGGATGAGGGTCAAGGTCAGAATGTGGTCTTACCAACTCTAGATTGGTAACGTAAGGTTGGGCTCAGGCCCTCTTACTTCTTCCTTGGCAACCACCTACCATGTCCTGGGGCCCTGGGACCCCTGAGGGGCCATTCACCTGATCCAGGAGATGGAGCCTGGAAACATAGGCCTTCTCAGTTTGCAGGAGCTCATTGGCAATGTGGAACACCTTCTGTTGCACAGTCAGCTGGGAAGGAGAAGAGGCAACCACTCATCGATCGCTCCGTCCCCGAACCATCACCCAAGCCCTCAGAATTCTCAGGACAGCTCAAATGCTACTCTAAGCCCAATGCCATCCTGGAATAATCCTCCTTATTCCCCCATCTCTAGACCTGTAAACTTCCCAGCTTCAATCCCTGCCTCCCTGGTGTATCATAAAGGCCACTCCTCAATTCTGATGATATGTATGCACTCTCTCACTTGGCCACTCATGCACCCAGGCATCTGCTCTCTCCTAGCTCTGCCATCCATCAGCTTGCATAAGTTGTGTAACTGCTCTGTATTTACATCTCATCTACATATACTGATAATAAAAGGACCTAAGTCCCTTTGTAATTGAGATAGTTAAATGATTTATTACAAGTAGAACATAGCAGACTACAGGTTAAGTAGTCTACAAATGTTATTCACCTACTCAGTTCACTGTCAGCAAAGGCTTGCCGAGTACCTGGGATGTGAAGAAAACACAGAGGTACAAAAATGTCTAAAAACTCTGCCTGTCTGCCCAGTTTCCAAATTGCTGGACACGTATTTTCTGAGTCCCTGGCCTCAGCCCCCACATTTGAGCTGGGTTCTAGTGAAGAAGGTGTTCTGGCTGCAACCTAACAAGTGCAAGGAAGCCTCTGAAAAGCAGGCTTAGGCTGCTGGGCACAGAAAGGGTTTCCTGCTGCCAAGAGCCTTTGTGGCCACAGCCTCAGGTCCCTTGGGGAAGAGGAGCTCTAGCTGTTGTGCCCCTCTGGTGGCCAGCTGCTGGGAAGTCTCTCTGGATGTGAGGAAATTGAGGCTGTGGTAGGGGAGTGGAGACTTGCCTAGTGTCATATAGCTAGGGAGTCTTGGGATTTTCCAGCTGGAATGGGACTTTAAAGGATCCCCAAGCAGGACGCTCATCTTCAAGATGGAAAAACTGAGGTCCAGCTAGTGGTTCTCTGCTGAGGGTAGAACAATTTTCCCAGTGGGCATATGGAACTGTGCATGGTCATTTTGGTAGTTACAGTGAAGGAGGGGGCGAGGTTTGGGTTTGCAACCAATATTTAGGGACCAGGGGACCAGGGAAGCCAAACATCCAGAGTGGAAACAATGCCCTGTTTGAGAAATAGTGAGCTAGGGAAGAACCAAGTGTAAAAGCCAGGCTCCTCGTTTTTCCACATTGTTCTGTCTCTTGGTGAACATGGGTCCGTACCTCCACAGACTCCTGTCTCTCCATTAGGGGCACTGGGATTTCTCTGTCTTTCTCATCCTCCTCCTCGTCGTCCTCCTCATCCAGGTCACTATCAACCTCCTGGGAGCCGGGCCGGTGGGGGTCAGCCAAAGGAACAGGGATACTGGCCAGGGCAGGGGGCCCAGGGCCCAGGCTGTGGCTGGGGGGCCCATCATCACTGACGAAGCAGGTCTCCTCACTGTTGGATGGCGAGCTGATGCTGTCAATGCCACTGTCCCGGTTGGGCACCTTCTCACCATCCCGGGGCCCAGGGGCCAGGAGGAACAGGCAGCGGGAGGCCTCGCCCTCGGGAAGCTGGGGCACTGGTGGCTGCGGGAGTGGCTGTGGCAACACGGCAGGCTCTGTGGAACCTGGGCTGGGGCCAGAGGCTGGCCTATCCGAGGCAACAATCACAGGTTCTCTGAGGCGGATGGTGGACACACATGGAGGCAGGGTATTAGCTTGCCTGAGAGTCCTGTCTCATAGCCTTCCTTCCCATCCCAGGCCCACCCTCACCCCGACAGGGACCAGACTCACCTTTCAAATTTTTCAATCAGTGAGGATACTGCTGCAGAACTGGAGCTGGCTTCCAGCCTGGGGGCCAGGCCCTTGGCCACTCTGGGGTCTGCAGGCAGGGGGCGTGATGGTGGAGGGGGAATGGGCTCAGGTGGGGGGGGCATCCGGGGCATCTGCAGGTAGCTGGGCTTTGGGGGGACTGGAGAAATGGACAGGGAAGAGAGGGGAGATCCCATTGAGCTGAGTTTAGAGGTAGCTGTCATGTCACAAGGCCCTCCACATCCCCCACCCCAGGCTGCACCTTTGCCCCAGGCAGGTGCAGAGCAAGACTGAGGCAAAATGCCAGTATGTACCCATTAGCCCTAGGTCTCAGCCCTTTGCCACTAGACCACGGTGTTTCCTACCCTTCTAAAAGGACTACCCCTCTGCCACTGGTCAACCTCTTCCCTCCGTCATCCCCTCTCCTGGGCCATTTCTCTGCCCACCTCTGGAACCACTTACCTTGTGGCTTTGGGCCTGGTGTCCGCTTTAGAGGTGAAGGACGCTGGCTGGGGGTTTCAGTGGGGGGGCCTGGGTCTGAGCGAAGCCTCTGTGGACCTTCTGGATGAGGTTCAAGGCTCTGGCCAGGGTCAAGGGACAAACTTTTAACCAGGATCCGGTTTCCCTGGTGCAGCCCTACAGAAGAGGAGAAGCTGGGTGTGAAGCAATTGATGTGACCCCAAAGGGGCGTGGGGTTGTATGTCTTAGCAGGTTTTGGGGTATATTGGGTTTCCCTGAACCACTTTCCTGAGCACACTGTCTTTCTGGGAAGCCTCTACCACAGCCCTCAGATGGGGGGCCAGGCCCAGGGATGTGGCTGGCTGTTTGCATCAATAGAGAAGAGTTCTTTGTGATCTGTTCATTGATTCCTTGTATGTCAGCAGGCATTATTATTAGGGCATTTAGCCAGGCTAGGGGTGGATGTGAGCACCCTACAGTTTGTGTACGTGTTTGCAGCCCTTGCTTATATAGCCACAGTGAGTATGCTGAGCTTTAAGCCTTCTTCATTCTTCTTCTAAAGGTCCTGAGGATATCTGGACTTCCTTGTCTACCATTTTATATAGTGGAGTGTGCTAAAAAATGACAAAACTGTAGGGGCACCTGGCTCAGCCTTTGGCTCAGGTCATGATCCCTGTGTCCTGGGATTGAGTCCCACATCAGGCTCCCTGCTCAGTGGGGAGCCTGCTTCTCCATCTGCTTATGTCTCTGCCTCTTTCTCTGTGTCTCTCATGAATAAATAAAATCTTTTTTAAAAAATGACAAAACTGTATTTCATGAGCAAAAGTTTTGCTTCTTAAAATCCTAGGCTCTCACTAATCTGTACTGACCTCTTCTACTTCCACACCCACACACAACCACACACACTCAGCACCCAGAGTTCAGGTCGCAGGAATGGCTTTAAAATGACAGGCAACAAATACAGAAAATGGGAGGTCTTTTGCACCATCCCTCTTCCCTACTGTGAGCTCCCGAAGTCCACCTCTGTCTTTGGTCCTAGGGGAGATGATGGTTGGGACAGAAGACTCCATCTGAAAGGCAATGAGGGACCCTCCAGGATGACATGTCCCAAAGGGAAGGAGCGTGGGGCTCAGGTGGGCCTGGCTAGGCAGGGAGTTGTAGAAGTCAGTGTGTGTGTGTGGGGGGGAGTGGGGGACAGAGAGGGAGGGCAAACCACAGCCACACACAGCCACAGACTCTGTTACCCTGCATTACAGAGTCTCATACCAACCAGTCACAAAAGGGCCCACTCAGTTACAGAGCCACATGGAGTTATTTAGACTGTTTCATACAAATGCAAGACCTCACAAATCCTTTTTTTTAAAAAAAGATTTTATTTACTTATTCATGAGAGACACACAGAGAAAGGCAGAGACACAGGAAGAGGGAGAAGCCCTCTGCAGGGAGCCTGATGTGGGACTCGATCCCAGGACCCCGGGATCACACTCTGAGCTGAAGGCAGACGCTCAACCACTGAGCCACCCAGGCGTCCCTGGACCTCACAAATTCTAATATCTAATCACACGTCATCATGCTCCTGAAAGCCCAGTCACACACAGTCACAGAGACCCACAGTCATAAAACCCACACAGCCCCAGGGTAGCCCATACACAAGCATAGTCATACACGGTCACAAAGACAGTCATGCAGTGGCAAGCCTATCATTTTATACAGTTTAATACAATAATTTCCCAACTACTGCCCATCATGTATACTCCTCAAATATGGTTGCACTGAGTCACAAATATATACGGTGTAATTTATACTGTGTCTTGCAATCACAGGGCCCTGGTGTGTCATACGTACCATAATATGGTGTTGCATGTTCACATGCCTACAAGTGGTCCACATGGTCACAAGGACTATAACCACACAGGGTCATTATACCACATTAAATACAACCTCATACAACGGGATGACATCACAAAGTCACACACTGCCATGTTTCCAGAACACAAGCAATCACAGACATATGCCCTGATTTACTACTCCATCATACTCATGAAACAAACATGTCCAAGGTGTCCTTAGGTCTTAGGGGTTCAGGAATACATACACACCTAACATGTGCCTACTGGTCTGAATGGTTGTGGTGTCAATAATGCCATCTGATGCAAAAACATACAGATACAACATGCAGAGACACTCTACAGGGTCACATGGGCAAAAAAAAGTCACAGGGAATTTTAGGTCTTCAGTCTTGTAGGGAAGGAACAGCCCAACCCACAGCATTCCAGCAGCTTCCCTGGGTCTCTGGCCCCAGTCTGGCCCTACTCCAGCCAGGTAGGCCCCAGGGAACTCAGGCCATGGGCCCCTCCCAGCCCTGCAGGAACACGTGCCCCCAGGCCAAGCCCCACTCCTTCACCCTGTATCTTGCCTTGGGTGCAGTTTCCTCACTTCCTTTCCTACCTGAGCAGGCAGGGCCTTGACTGGGAGGGAGGAAGTGCTCCTCTCAGTTCAGTTTAGCCTGCCCTGCTCAGCACCTCCTGGCCTGGTCCTGCCCTGCATTCCCCTGAGTGTGGGGTTGAAGAGGATGAATCACTTGGAGGGTGGCACATAAAGAGACACAGTTTGAGAGACACATGGCCAGAGAAAGCGAGTATTTGACAGTGTCAGAGATCCAGGAGGCAAAGCCAGGCACCTCATTGTGCAGACACCTCCACCCCCAACCCCTCAGAGATGCATGTGTAGGTGCAAGGGATGCCCCTTGTCTGCCTCCTCAGGGCTCTACCCAGTCCTGTCTCCACCCCTCAAAGCAGGCAAGCCTCCCTGGGGGAGTCCCCCCTACCCAGTCTGTTACAGAGCAGCTAGGTGGGGGGGGGGGGGGCTGGCTGGTCTTCTCTTTCTTGGCTCCATTGCTTGCTCTGGGGAGAGGATGACCATATCATCCTTTGTGGCCCTGCTGTGGCCCACCCTCCACTCCCTCTTCACCCACCTCACCTGGGAGCCCACCAATGGGCCTGCTCTTCTTTCTCTCTGCCTCCCTGCAGGCTGCCCTGCAGAATGGGAAGCTGGATAAAATTCAATTATTCTGGGACACTCTTGATTCCCAGAAGAGAGGGGGCAGGGACTGTGAACCCAGTATCTAATGAGGAGATGAAGGCAGAGAAAGGGGGCAGTGACTGGCCCAAGGTCACACAGCAAGTCAATGGAAGAGCTTCAGCAGATTGGTCCTACACTGGACTCCTTTCTTAACCCTGCTCTTCCAGGGGAAGCTGGAAAAGAGAAGCAGGAGGGGCAGGGCTGCACCCCAGTGCTTCAGAAAGTCATGAGCTGCAGTGTGGCTAGTGAGTGCAATACCTCTATGCCCACCTACAGGGAGATGACATCAGGGTTCCAGTTCCTAGGCCTGGCCAAGAACCAGCTGAAGCTCTGCTGAAGGAAGAAGGTTCAAGATCCCTCCCTTTCCTGTTTTAGAGCTCCTCATGCCTGTTCCTCTGCCTACATTTCCCTGTCTCTTCCTATGTTTTCCCTCAGTGGCCCCCTTGTCCCCAAGTCTTGCTCCCTCCAGGTGGGTAGATGGACCTCCAGCTTAGGTCATGGTATTTATTTGCACAAGAGCTTTCTGTGACTTCCCACTGCCCATTGGGAAAATAGGAACTTCTCAGCTAGGTCTCCATGGCACTTCACAGCCCCATGCAACTCTCTGGCTTCCCTAGGCTTAGTTCAGTTCTCCCAGATACTTCTGAGCCCTGTTCTGAGCCCAGTAGACTCACTACTGGAAGATGTGAAAATTCCATCTCTGCCCCTAGGGAGCTCCTCAAGGAGGCCTTCTCCCTTTTTTGGATACCATAGCCATTCCCGCGGCCCCATCCCATCCCACCTGGCTAGGTCCTGCATTGGTTTTCTCCAGCCCATTTTGTATAGTTGACAACCCACAGCATTATCTCTCACGCACTCACACCTGCACATCTGACAGAGTCCTCCACCAGCAGCACTGCCCCCTCCACTACTGGGTTTACCAGAGTCCCCAGTGCCCATCAGAGCAGAGGCCACAAAGGACAGCACCCCACTCACAGAAAGTCACACCACCAAACTTTATTTTGTATTTTTATTTTTTTTCACCAAATTTTATAATACTTGGTGAAAATGTACCCAGCCACACATTGACAATGCATAGTCCTCAACGACCTAGTGAGAGCTGCAAAGTTGTTCACACATCCATATGTAATGTGCTCAGCATATTATGCTTGCATACAACCATTGCTGCCATTCTGGCGTCTCCTGCAACTGACTGGAAGCATACCCTGGGCCCCCCAGGAGTGCCTGGGACCTGTCCCAGGTCTTCCTGTGGGGGCGGGGGTATACAGTCCCAACAAGCCTTCAGCAGGCAAAAGGTAATCTCATTTTAACCCTCAGGGAGCCTCCAGTCTCAAAGACAAGAAAGTGTCATTCAGGAAAAGCTAAGTGGGGTTCAGGAAGTACAAGGGGGTCAGCCTGTTGGTACTGGAGAAGCTCAGGGTGGGAGGGGAGGCTGGGGACAGGGTGAGCAGATAAAATACAGAATGCCCAGTTAAATTTGAATTTCAGATTAACAATGAATAATTTCTTAGTATAAGCATGTCTTATGCATACTTACACTAAAAATTTATTACACCATACTAAAAGACTGTTGGTTGAATATCTGAAATTCAAATCTACCTGTACTTTATTTGAGCAAATTTTCACAACCTAAGTCAAGGAGGGCTTAGAGTGAATGAGGCAGAGCCGGACCTCTGAGGCAGCACCTGGCAACGAGAGCCCCCTAGTCTCTTGTCCATTTAAGCCTCTGGCAAGCTGTGGGCTCTACCCAATTTCCCTGCAATGAGCACCTAAATGCTCATGACAGTGACATTATTTCAGGGATAACCTTGAATCTGGTCTTATTTATTAAAAAACAAGGTCAATCATTTAGAATCTGTGGTATATGACTATCCCAAAGAGGGGTGGGATTGCTGCACTCATTGACTGGACTGTGTGTATTGAGGTGTTGTGGCACCCTCCTTAGGAAGAGTGGGTTTGGGGGTGCCTGGGTGGGTCAGTCGGTTGGGTGTCTGACTCTTGATTTTGGCTTGGGTCATGATCTCAAGGTTGTGAGATCAAGCCCTGAAATGGACTCCAGGCTGGGTGTGGAGCCTGCTTGAGGTGCTCTCTCCCTCTTGCTCTGTCCCTCCTCTGCTCTCTCCCTCTCTTAAAAAAGAAGGAAGATCTGGCTCAGGAGTCATGCAGAGTCAACACCCCCCCCTACTAGTTGTGTGACCCTGGGCAAACCTCTGTATCTATCTGAACCCCAGTTCCCTTGTCTGTAAAATTGGATAGTAATCATAGCCCCCAGATTTTGGGGAGCCAGTAAAACAAAGAAGGGAAAGAGCATAATGCCCCCCACCAAACACAGCAATGTGAGTTAAACTTGAAAGCCAACAGAACCACACATCCACAAAGATACAAAATTGTGCACACAGATACATAAACCCACAGGCCACAGGCTGTAATCTAACACAAAGCTATTGGCACACCAAGAAACATAGCTAGCCCAGCCAGAGATGGACACAGAATCCAGCTCCACTCTCATCAACAGCTCCTCAGATCAGGGCAGGATTCCTACTAGAGCTGGCATGGCAAAGAAAAGACAATGGTACCCCAACCCGCAATTCACACTCAATTCAAATTCAATTGAAAATACAAATCAGGAATCCCTGGGTGGCGCAGCGGTTTGGCGCCTGCCTTTGGCCCAGGGCGCGATCCTGGAGACCCGGGATCGAGTCCCACATCGGGCTCCCGGTGCATGGAGCCTGCTTCTCTCTCTGCCTATGTCTCTGCCTCTCCCTCTCTCTCTCTGTAACTATCATAAATAAATTAAAAAAAAAGAAAATACAAAACTGTAAAATAAAGGTTAAGAAGCATAATAGAGTTTGGGATTTTTCCATGACAACTTACTGTTATTGAAATAAAAAAATCATTCCAAAAATTGTTTCTGGTTGCTACATGCCCCTACTTGGCAGGTGCCCTGAGTACATGCTTTGGGGCCCCTGGCAGAGCAGGTCTGTCCTCTAGCTGTTGGAAGATAAGGACTCCTTCATTTGTCCATTTCCACTGGAATGACCCTGCCTCTCCTTCCCCTCTTTCTGGTAATTTCAGCTCCCAGCATTCCCCTCCCTGGCCAGCAATACCCTGTCTCCCACCTCCTAGTTGTAGCCTTGGCTTAACCTCAAGTCAGCTAATAGGGCCTCGGACTGGACCTCAGCCATTAACTCCATGGTGACCTGGGCAGTTGCTTCACAACTCTGGACCCCAATTTCCCCATCTGCAAAATGGGGGAGAATATGTGTGTGCTCCTCATTTGGAGGACCTGGTGAGATGCTAGAGGGGGCAGAAGCTGGTCCCAGCACTCAATCCTCCAGACCCCCACTGCATGCTTCTCCCTATAACCCCTAGACCTCAGTCTCTCTAGGCTAAGAGGTAGGCCCCAGGGACAGTTGGAATTCCTGGGGGTGGGGTGGGGTGGTGTGGGGTAGAGAAAGGGAACAGAGAGAGTAGAAAGAAAAAACAACAGGCAAATGAGAAAGTGTCTTTTGGAAAGCCAGCTCTGTTGGGAGAGGAGGGGTGAGGGATGAGGGGAGGGCGGGGCAGAGGGGGAGGGATGTACCTCAGTTTGAGAAAAAAGCAGGGGATAAAGGCCTAACTGCTCCACTTCTTCCCATCTCCCCCTTGAATGTGAGGTCCAGCTTACACCTTTATTTTAAGATTTTATTTATTTATTCATGAGAGACACAGAAAGAGAGGCAGGCAGAAACCGGCAGAGGGAGAAGCAGGCTCCATGCAGGGAGCCTGACTGTGGGTCTCAATCTCGGGTTCCAGGATCATACCCTGGGCTGAAGGTGGCGCTAAACCGCTGAGCTACCCGGGCTGCCTGGCCTACACCTTTGGGGTCAGACTAACTCAGGCCTTGCTTGGCCTGACAGATGTTCTCTCAGAAAGTTCAAACACAAAGCTCAGTCAAGGGTGAGAGATGCAGGAGGAGCTGTCTACAGGAACCCTGTGGGTAGATTTGAAAGTTCCTTCCCTGAACTGGACTGGTCTTCTGAACATAAGGACTCTGCAGAAAAACAGAGGCACCTTGTGCAGAGTGAAGGCATTTTTGAAAGTGGAAACCATTTTGGCAAGTAAGGAGTTTCCTAGAATGTTCTGTCCTGCAAAATAGAGAAGCTTTCTATAAAATGGAGGTCTCTTTGACAAAAAGAATACCCTTTCTGTAAAGGGAAGAAATTTCTACAAAGCAGAGGAGACTTCTTCAAAATGGAGGGACATTCTATAAAGTGAGGAGAGTTCTATAAACACCTTTTTGTAAAATGGATGACCTGTCTGTAAATGAAGGACTCTGCCAAACAGAAGACTCTTTTGTAAAATGGAAGAAGTCTCTTGTAGAGTGAGGCCCCTTCTGTAAAGTGAGGGATGTTTCTATAAAGTGTGTACCCTCATGTAAAGTAAGGACCTTTCTGTAAATTGGGACAGCATTAGGCATGAGGGAATGGTAAGAACTGGGGTAAACTGGAGACCACATGTCTCACCTGAAGTAGGGGTAGTAGCTCCTCCCTTCTATCTAATGGTCACTTTGCAGGAACAGGGCCCTGTGTTTTCAGATCTTCCAATATTTCAAGAGAATCAGAAATGCAGACTTCTACGTGGAATCCCCTAATTTTGAAATTGGTGGGTAGGCCAAACAAAATTTGTGAGTCAAATTCAACTTATGGGCCACTACTTTGTGGTATCTGAAGTAAATGGTCCTTAAGGCCCCTTCCACCTCCGCCATTTACCTTCTGTCCTATCTGACATGCTCTTGCCTTTGGATGGCAGCCCTGGAGGTCCCTTCTTCCACCCCCACTGCTAGGGCCCAATCTTCTCTAGGCCTGAGCAGGCTCATGCAATACTTGTCAGCAGTTCCCTGAACCAGAATCTGCCTTTTGTTCCACCTGCTCCAGTTCACACTTTGCCCTGTGCAAGACACCTGGAGAAGAGACTAGGGGATTTCAAGAACCTTCAGAACTCTCTGGAACTCAAGGTGTTCACTGTTTAGTGGAGGATATAAAGTATGTGGGGTTTAACTGTTTGTTAAGCACCTACTCTGGGCTGGGCATTGTGTTGATGCTTTCCTGTATGGCATCTTCCTAACAACTCTGTGTACTATTAGCTCCACCTTATAGGCCACAAAACTGAGACACAGAGAAGCAAAATCACTTGTCTGAAGATACACAGTTAGAGCTGGGACTGGATCCCAAGCATGTCTGTGTCCAGAGTTACAGAGCAGCATATCCTCAGCCAATGTTTGCTGAGTTGGGAAAGAAATCACATTTGGAGGGAGGAGTGGGGATGACTTTCTAAAGGAGGTGGTTTTTGAGTTCAGCCATCCAGAATGGCATGGTCCTGCAGGCAGGGGAAGAAAATGAGCAAAGGTGTGAATACTAGGTGGAAAAATGAAGGGCACAATGAACAGAGTCCTGGGTTTGTAAAAACGTTCCAGAACAGGAGCAACGGGCAGGAAGGGCCAAAAGACAGACAGGCACCCCCGTCCACACACACATCAGCCACAACCACAACTAAGATACAGAACTCATAGGGAGTAGAGACAGACATTGGCACAGGAACACACACACACACACACACACACACACACACAATGCACGCATACGCACACACAAGACCTCCGTACAGCAATCCACATCTAGAAACTCCCAGGGGCTTAGACAGAATCAAGGTGACACACAAGCAGGCAAACAGGCACATAAAACAAATGCAGACCCAAAAACACACACAGACACACGCAGATATATACAGACACACACTCAAACACACACAGATACACCAAAAGAAGAACATTACGATATATACAGAACATACCCTTGGGGACAAAGACAGCCAAGCAGCCAGGCACATGTGCACGCATGCACGTACACACATGCGCACACATGTACACACACACCACACAGCCACATGGGAGCACAGGCAGCCCATCCCTCTTGCAGTTGCTGGATTGCTGGAAGGGTCTGGCCACCTCCTCCTTGTGTCTCTGGACCTGAGGCCAGAGAAAGATGAGGGTGGTTGCTCCACCTCCAGGAGGGGCTGGGGACTTCAGAGGACAGGAAGGGAAGGGAGTGGAGCTGCAGCTGGGAGCACTGGGGCATAATTACCCAGTGCTGGGGCTGCCACGCTGGCTGGGATTTCCCTTCTGTGAGGACAAAGCCAGTAGGGGATGGCCCCTCTGACCCCTGCTGTGTGTGACCCCAAGGACCCCAACATCTACCCATGTCCCTTCCCCTTTTACCAGAAGCCTGGTCAAATTTGAGAGTTAGTAACAGAGAGATCATGAGGGAAAAAGGCAAGGGGAGAGAGAGAGACAGAGAGAGAGAGAGAGAGAGAGAGAGAGAGAGAGAGAGAACCAAGACTAGGAGGGAGAAGACTGAAATGAAGACTGCAGAGAGCCGGACAGCTGGAGAGGGAAGCTGTAAAAGGGGGGCGCGGCAGAAGGGAGCCAGGGACAGCAAGGGATGCAGCCCCAGAGAGGCAAAAGGGCAGAAACAAAAAGGGCAGAACCATTTGTGGAATGTTGGCTACAATGAGTGCTGTGAGGATTTCTTTACCTGTGGCAAATTCTTAAGACAACACTAAGAGGTGGGCATGATAACCCCATTTTACAGATGAGGAAACAGAGGCTCAGGGAGGTGAAGAAACTTGCCCAAGGTCACACAGAACTAGAAAGAGGCAAAGCTCCACCACAGACCCCTGTGGGTGGGGGGCAGTGTTTTCCCCACTGCATGACCTTGCAGGAGGAGACTCAGGACCCAGAGATCCCTGAAGGAATTCTCCAGAGAACAGAAGCAGTGAGGCTTAGAGACTGGAGCCCCTAAGAAATGCACAGTAAGAAAGACCCACACCTTCCTTGCCCTACTCCCTGCCACCCCTGGGGCTGTGTCAACACCTGGAATGCATTAGGCAGGGAGGCCCTACCTAGGGGAACTGGAAAGAAGTTGGGGGGGGGGAGCAGGGAAGGTGAAGGGGAAGGCAAAGGTAGCGGTGTGGGCAGCTGCTGTGTGCCTACCAGGTCCAAATGAAGGGCTTCTAAGCCTGCTGCAGCTCCCTGGGGCCAGCCTTGCCAGTCCCGCCTTTCCCCGCTTTCTACAAGCACCTTCCCTCTGTGACTTAACCCCTTCCATGAGCGGGCTCCACAGGAAAGCACCACAGAGGGCCTAAAGCTGTCAGCATGAGGAAGAGCCTCCCATTCCCTCTGGACCTCAACCACACACCTGTGCCCTTCGCCCTCCTGCTCTTAACTTTGGGGCCAAGGTGGGCACAGCTGATGCCTGCCTACTGGGCACAGCCATGTGAATGCCCCATCCCCTGTCTTCAGACTCCTCAGATTCAGTGCATCCCAAGCCACATCCAGCGCCTAGTGGCTCCTCCTTCCTCCTTTCCCCATCCCAAGAGTGGCACATCCATCTTTGCAGTCCCCCAAGCCAGAGGCTGGGTTTTCTCTGATGTCTCCTCCCTGTCCCTCAAATCACACATCCAGCCAGACCCCAAGCTCTCGCACACTAGACTTTCTTAGCTTTAGAATCCATAGGCTCTCTCCCATTCTCCAGCTTCCTAACTGGTTTCCCTCCAATCCTCTCTACAAGGTGTTCTCCACACCACAACCAGCTTATGAAAACACAGTTGGCTTCAATTCCTGCAGCCCTGCGAAGGGCTCCCCTTGCTTCCAGGGTGAACTCCAACCTCCTGAGCTTGGGAATAAGGGAGGCCCAGCTCAAGAACACTTCCCTGCCCCCACCCTCCAGCCACAATGGCCTCTTGTCTGTTCCTCGAAAGTGCTCTCTTCCGCCTGGGGCTTTGGCACATGCTGTTCCCATGGCCTGAATGGCTCTTCCGCTTTGCCTTACCTCTGGGCTCCTATTCATCTCCGGAGTCTCAACTCAAGTGTCCTTTTTTCCCTACTTACCCCCCTCCTTGTATGTTCCTGCAGCATCTGTGCTTAGAATTTCTCCATGCAGCTCTTGCCTGCTAGAAAGAAGCTCCGTGAGCAGGGTTGTGCCTGTCTTGTTGCACACCAAGCACCTTGCACAGGACCAACCACAGGGTATGTCCTCAATAAACATTCATTGAATAAAGAAATGCCTTTCTTCTTCCCCTTTTCCCTTCCCTTATCTGCCAAGGATTTGTTTCCAAGTATTTATTGATGCCATGTTATATGCCAGACAAAGGTGATGATCAGGTCCCAGTGTTATAAATGGAAGAAACTAAGGCCCTGAGAGGGGAAAGTAGGCCTGGGGGCACAGTGAGCCAGTGGCAGAGCCAGGAGCACCGAGGCTCCTGCAGCTACTGCCTTGCATCCTAGTCTCCAGTTCCATGCATGTTTTGAAGCACCTTTTGGAGATGTGATGCCTCCCAAGTCCAACAAACTGAGTATTGGAGCCCAGAGAGGCTGGGCTCACTGCTCCAAGGATGTCTGCTCTCTCCCAGAGGAGGGAACATAACTCTGCAGGGCCAGCCAATGGCAGACTGTGCTTCCTGCCCTCATTCCAGACAGGTCCTGGCCCCACCCAGCCAGGATCTGGCCAGCTCCACATCTGCCTAAGGCATTTAGCTAACTGGCCCCCAGAAAGCCATGCTTGGAGTCTGTCTGGGATACAGCTACCACTCACCCTTGAGGAAGCAGGTAGCTCCAACCAGGCCCTCCCACAGGGACAGAGGCACCTGAAAGGGCTCAGTATCAGGGGTGCCAGCCATCTGCAACTTGGAAACTTCCATTCCTTTAGTCCTGTGTGGGAAAGTCCTTTCCCCCCCACTAACCAGAGTCTTTCTATGTTGTTGTGTTTGTTTGGAGGACCCCAACTGACTGAACAAAATCTGGGTCTTTTCCCAGACATTCCCTCAGGATCTCAAAGTGCTGCTCTCCAAAAGTCCCCGGCAGAGCCCACCACCCTCTCCTGTCATGAGCCCCCTTTTCTTTCCATGAGCGACCTCCCTCTATGACCTCTCTGGGATGCCCTCAAAAGGGAGAACATTGAGGGAGCCACAAGAATTTACTTTACTAATGTTTGATTTGCTTTTCAGGAGGATTGCTTTGGTTCTTGGCATCAGTCACTACCCTGGGTATATGTAAAATGGGTCTCAGCTTTATGCAAATGTGCTTTAAAAACTGCCCTCCCTCAGAGGTGCCTGCATGGCTCAGTGGGTTGTGTCTGCCTTCAGTTTGGGTCATGATCCCAGGGTCCTGGGACTGAGTCTCATGTCGGGCTCCCTGCTCAGTGGGGAGCCTGCTTCTCCCTCTCCCTCTGCTCCTCCTCCTCCCCCTACTTGTGCTCTCTCTTAAATTAATAAATTAAAAAAAAACTGCCCTCCCTCCCCAAGGCATTTCTAAGGAAAAGTTTGGGCAGATCATGAATGATCCACCTGAGTGTGACTCTGCTGACCTCACTATCTATGTCTTCAGGGATGGGACTGGCCCCCAGAACCACATACAACTTCTCCCCATGAGCTGCTTTGTGACCCCTGACATGCACTGGTGGTGAGAATTCCGAAGCATCTCTGGCCCAGAGAGCTCTCTTCTGAGCTTTCCAACCCTACATCCAGATGCCTGCTGGCTACTTCCACCTGGATGTCCCCCAAGGCCTTTCAAACTCAGTATCCTCCTTCAAACCTGTTCCTTCTCTTGCAGGTAGATGGTCCCACCGCCATCCACTGGGTCACTGTAGTTGGTTTCAGACAACAACCCAAACTCATCCCAGACTATTCCTTCTTCCTTGGCCTCTACATCCAAGCCACCACCAAGGCCCGTCCATGTTAGCCCCTAAATATCTCTCAGATCTTATTATCCTCACCTACTGCCATCACTGTAACCCAAGCTATGATCACCTGTCACTGGGAAGACCATGACCTAGACCCGCCTGTGTCCCTGCTCCTATTCTTGAATCCCCACCATCCACTCTCCACATGTAGCTACGGGGATCTCCCAAATACCCACATCTGGGCACATCATTCCTCTGCTTAATAAACCCTTCAATAGTTACCCCTTTGCCCTCAGGATAAAGTCCCTTTCCCAGCCTTCTCCCTTACTCCTCTCAAAACCACTCCCAGTTCCCAGGATGTCCCATGTCTCAGTGCCCTTGCTCCCACAGAAATTCTTACCTGAACCACACTCCATGTTCCTCCTAGCATTTAAAGCTTGCTGACACCCTTTAGAACCCTTGCTTTGGGCCAGGCCCTGTGGTGGGTGCTACTGATGCCAGGGTGTCCTCTGCCTAGAGTCCCAGAGTTGCAATTGCTTGCCAACTTGAAGTGCCAAATGGCAGCCATTAACAAGAGCTAGGCATAGATGATAAATTGAGGCAGCCAGTGATTGTGCATATGTGAGTGAGGGGATGACTTGCTCCCTTTAGTTTAGATTCTCATGCCTTCTTTTGGGGTTGGGAGAGAGGGTGGTAGGCCCACATAGGGTCCTGAGGAGAGGGCCTCAGAGTGGAGGCCTATGTATTCTCCTGGCTCTAATCAGGCTGGCTCACTGTAGGACCATGAGTAAACTGTTTCTCTGAGCCTCCACTACCCCAACTAAAAATCAGTTCCCATTCTAGGCTGTGCATCAGAATCACCTGGGGATTCCTGGATTGCAACCCCAAGATTCTGGAGCTCCAAGGTGGATTTGGGAATCACACTTTTTTCATTTTTTAAAAAAGATTTTATTTATTTATTCATGAGAGACACACAGAGAGAGGCAGAGACACAGACAGAGGGAGAAGCAAGCTCCATGCAGGGAGCCCCAAGTGGGACTCGATCCCAGGTCTCCAGGATCACGCCCTGGGTGGAAGGTGGCACTAAACTGCTGAGCCACCGGGGCTGCCCACACTTGCTTTTTTCAAAGTCAACAGGGGATTCTGATGTTCACCCAGTTTGGGAAACCCAGAACCAGATGGTGTCTAGGGCCCTTTCCAGCTCCCATTCTAACTCTTGAAGTATCTGATGATGCCCTAGGCTCTAAATTAGAGGGAGCCAGCCCTCTTGCTGCCTCCTCAATTGGCTCAGTTCTCCTACTACCCATGAAAAGACTCTTATGTCAGGTACAACTATTTCGACTGAGACAGGCCCCAGGCTACTCCCCATCCAGCATCTGGAAAGATATTCTAGGCCTCAAAACTGAGAAATAGAATAGGGTTTCCCTCAAATCTCTATGAGCAAACTTACAGCTGGGTACTCCTTTCTGACTCTCTCAAAGCCCTCTCTGGCATCGCTTTCCAGGTTTTATCAAACTGGAAAATGGGTATAAAAAGGATCGCCCCCCTCAGCAGAAATCAAGGTAACTAAAAGAGAAAACACTCTGAAGCAACTGAAGGGTTTTCACATGGATAGTATATAACTACAGTGGACCCTTGAACAACACGGTATAAACTGCACAGGTTCACTTATATGTGTGTTTTTTTTCGATAAATATAGTATAATACCATAAATGTATTTCCTTTTCCTTATGATTTTCTTTCTTTTTAAAAAAGATTTGTTTATGGGATGCCTGGATGGTTCAGCAGTTGAGCATCTGCCTTTGGCTCAGGGCGTGATCTCAGTTCGGATGAGTCCCACATCGGGCTCCCTGTGGGGTGCCTGCTTCTCCCTGTGGGGTGCCTGCTTCTCGCTCTGCCTGTGTCTCTGCCTCTCTCGGTGTCTCTCATGAATAAATAAATAAAATCTTAAAAAAATAAAATATTTGTTTATTTATTTTAGAGACAGAGTGAGAGAGAGAGTGAGTGTGCAAGTGAGGGGAGGGGCAGAGGGAGAGAGAGAATCTTTTTTTTTTTTTTTGAGAGAGAGAACCTTAAACAGATTCTGCATGAGCGTGGGGCTCAATCTCCGCACCCTGAGATCACAAACTGAGCTGAAATCAAGGTCACTTAACTGACGGAGCCACCCAGGCATCCCTTTTCTTCCTTATGATTGCCTTAACAAAATTTTCTTTTCTCTAGCTTACTTTAAGAATAAAGTATATTTACACATGCAAAATGATTTGTTAACTGACTGTTTGTTACTGGTAAGGATTCTGGTCAAAAGTAGCCTATTAGTAGTTAGTTTTGGGGGAGTTGAAAGTTATACTCAGATTTTTGTGCAAGTAGGGGCATGGGTGTTCATACCCCTAACTCCCCCATTGTTCAAGTATTAACTGTACTATTTTAAAAAGTACCCCCCCCCAACCAGGATGGGCCACTGGTCCCTAAGGATGGTGATTCAATAAAGGCCTCATCAGTCTGAGGGAGGAAGTCAGCAGGCACACAACAATTTTAACATGTGGAGTAAAATGTTTCAACCCTTTAATTGAGAGGACTCTTTCTCTCTGTCTCTCTCTCTCTCTCTTTCACACACAGATACACATACACACACCCTACAACCACCAACCCTGCCCTCTTCGGGCCAATTATAGGCAAGTCCTGTGGAGAGAGAAGCAAGTCACTGTGCCTACCCCTGGGCTGGCTGGGCAGTGGGGGAGGCGGGCCTCTTACTTCCCATGCTGCTGTGAATCACACCGCCCAGTGCCTGCTTTGCCAGGGCCTGAGTAATTCCTCCACCTCCTCTTCAGAGGGTTTTTCCTTTATTTTTAAAAATATTTTGTTTTATTCTGCATGCTTCTCATCAGCAGTATCTCATAGACTCCTCATGGCATTCTCTAGATGAGGAAATTGAGGCTCAGAGAAGGGAAGTCGCTCACCCACGGTCACACAGTGAGTCAGCTAGGAATGGTTGGACAGGAAGCCAGGTCTTTCCCTCACACTCTTCTTATTCCTAATCCCTATCTTGGAGTATATATACAAAAATGCATATTTAAAAAGACAGCCATCAATTACAGACAAAGGGACTTTGCAAAAAGGATCCTGGGAACTTTGATTTGTTTTTTTGGGGAGGAGGAGAGTAGTTCAGGATAGGTATTGTGATTGGTAATTTGTAAGGATTGGTAGAGTGGGAAGGCAACTCAGAATCACTAGCATGGGGGTAGCAGCAGTGGCAGTACTACCATGTAATCAATCAGATGCTAGAGACCAGGGGTGGAGACAATGCCCAGCTACTGACTCAGACCAAGAGCATCTGGAGGGCAGGAATTCAGTTGTCCTTCTCTTAGACAATAGTTACTGGGATGCCACTATGTGCTCCCTTTGTATCCATTCAAGCATTTGTTCTGTAAGAATTTATTAAGCACCTATTGTGTGCTAGGCACTGTGGTACTGAGGATACAACAGGGAACAAAACAGGTACAATACCCTTGCCCTCATAGAGTTCACATTCTAGTGGAGGAAGATGGGCAATAAACAAGTAGACACATACAATAAGATAATTTCAGACTGTACTAAGGGCCAGGATGGAAGCTGTGACAGAGACTCACAAGTGGCCCTCCCCCACTCCAAAGTGGTCAGGGAAGGTCTCTTGGAGGAGGTGTCATCCGAGCTGAGACCTGAAAGATGAGGAACAAGTCAAGTGGAGAGCAGGGGAAGAGCTGCCAGGCAGAGAGAAAAGCAGATGTAAAGACCTTGAGGTGAGAGTCCTTGAGGCATGTTTTGGGATTTGAGAGAAGGTGCTGCAGTAAGGTGTGCAAGTAGCCTGCTCCACACAATGTCTGTCAAGGGGTGTTTGGAAAGCCTTCAGGAGCAACATGCAGAGCAGGGTGTTAAAGGCCTCTTGTCAGCTGGATATCTACAGCCCACACTGAGGGAGCCCCTGAAAATTTCCAGAGGTTCCATGACTAGCCCAAAGTCACAATAGCAGTAAGGGGCACATGTTGCCAGTACTTTATGCTTCACTACTGCTAACTGTGCTAGGTCACAGTCCCAGAGACCTATGGATCTTGGGGATATGAGCCCCACTTAGGAGTGGGGGGCGGGGTGTCCTAGAGGCTCAACAGTTCTGTCAGCATTGCCCAGTGCAAGGCAGACCAGAAATACATTGCTCTTTCTCCGTGGCTCCTGGGCTCAGGTCCACATAGGTATGTCCTCAGATGGGGGTGGCCCTGCTGGACTCCTCATACACGCAGGCCTGTGCAATGCAAATGCCTCTCCAGGCAGCAGTCTGTGGCCCCAAACTGACATAGAGTTGCTCCACCTCTGCAAATCCAAATTCAAGAATCCTGATTTCTCTTCACAACCATCCTTGCAGTCCTACAGCTCTACAGCTCCGCTACAACTGGCTTCTGGCCCCCACCCTTTCTGCTGTCTCCCTACATATCAGCCCTTCCAGCCCTCCTCTCCAGCTTGACCCCCAAGGCCCACCTCCTCCACCTAACTCACTCATCAGCACCTTCTACTCCCTCCTTCCCTTGTCCTCCCGCCACACACACCTTGGCAAAACCCCAGCCTTGGATCAATCCACCGTCCCTCCTTTTTTTTTTTTTTCCACTCATACTCCAGAGCTGCTGAACAGTAGAGAAGAAAATCACATAAGCAGAAGGCTTGGCATTACTTTTATGGTCTCCAACCTCAGTTTGGGGAAGGAGAAAGACCACAGACTTTGGACTCAAATATATCTGGTTTTGAATCCTGGCTCCGTTCTAGCTGTGGGACCTTGAGCAAGTTATTTAACTTCTCTGGGCTTCAGTTTCCCACCCTACAAAATGGGGCTAATGATACCTACTTCACAAGGTTCCTGAAGATGAAATGAGAATCCACATAAAGCATCCAGTCCAGTGCCTGACACAATGTAGGCGCTTGGCAAATGAGAGACTTTCTTTCCCCAAACTCCTTTCCCCCAACCAAATTCCCCTTACTGCCTTGCAATTCTGCCCGTTTTTCTGGGCGTTCTCCCTCTCCCATTAGTCTCAGCAGATAGAAGAGAAGGGGGTGGGAAGGGTTGAGGGGGCAAAGGGACAGAGAGAGGAGACCGCGGACAGGGGTTGGAAGGACTGGACGGAAGAGAAGCGAGCGAAGGGGGTGGGGGTTGAGAAGACTAGAAGGGCCGACGGTGAGAGGGCCGGCTCCGAGGTGGGGCTTAGAGGGCCCGAAAACAAGAACCCGCTTCCAGTACCAGGCCCGTGGCCCGGGCTCCCATGCTCTCTCGATCACTCACCAGGCCGGGGCTGTGAGCCCTCCAGGTGGTAGGAGAAGCGCAGGGCCCGGTGGTGCTGTGGACTGGGGCCGCAGGGTAAGACCCGGGGGCCTGGAGGAGCGCCCAGGCTGGCGTCCGAGGGTCCGGCAAACTGAGGATCCAGGGGGCCGCCGAGAGCCGAGCCTGAGCCCCTAAGCACCGGCAGTCCTGGCTCGGAGACTCCAGTGTCCGTGTCGGCACTGACCGGTGGAGCGGCGCCGGGGGCATTCGTGGTTGAGTGTTCGGGCTCGGAAGGCCCGGCGCCCCCCGGGGCTCGGTGGCCATGCATGCTCCGGGCCTGGGCGCGGGGCTCCGGCTCCCCGCTTGGCTCCAGATCCTGGGGCGGAGGCGCGGGCGGAGGAGGCCCGGCGCCCGGCGGAGCAGCGGCCTCAGGCTCGGGGGGCGGGGCTGCGGGCTCAGCCCCACTGCGGAGATTCAAGCCCCCGGCCCGGGCCCGGGCCAGCAGCCGTGGCAGCAGTGGCAGCACCAGCAGCAGCCGCAGCCACCGCCGCTGCCGTGCCAGGCATCGCCGGCCCGGGCCCTGCGCGGGGAATGGGCTCGGCGGGGCCGGGGGCCCGCTGAGGAGCGCTGTCTAAGCGGTAGCGGCTGGGTTAGAGTCGGGGGGCTGCGCTCCCCGCGGGCTCTCTCCTAGGAGGCGAGCCACTTCCGTGGCCCCGGGGCTAGCGGTCAGTCTGTTCGGTGAGCGGGGTCTCTTTCTCCCCGAATGGGAATCGATCTGGGCTCTTCTGACTGGTCGGAAAGGGTTCTTCCTCCCGCCGCAGCGGAGGCTGGGGGGACGGAGGGGAGGGGAAAGAGAGGGCAGGGCAGGGGAGGGAGGGAGGAGGGGATGGCTCTGGCGGGGGGCGCGCGTGTGCGTCGCGCGCTTGGGCTGCGGGGCTCGCCCTCAGCCAATCCCTCTGGACCGTGCTTCAGCCGCGGGGGCAGGGTAACAGCTAAGGCCTAGGTCTCCGCGGCGGCGGGCAGGAAGGAGCCGGAGAAGGGGGGTGGGGAGGCGGGAGCCGTCGCTGAGACAGCCGCAGCCACAGCGGCGCTGGGACCCAGTTCCTCGGGCCCGCCCCCTCGCCCGGGATTTGCGCTTGGCCACGCCCCCTGACTCGGACCCGCTTCGCTTCTCCCTGCGACAGCCTTCAAAGGCCCTCCCCCCCCCTTAAACATTCCCCTCGGCCTTCGTTCCCCATCCCTCCGTGGTCCCATACAGGCAAGTCTCTGGGCCCAAATCCCTCATCTGCCTTTCCGTCCCTCTCCCAGGTCGTCCTCTGTCTGCTCGCCCTGCAGTCTCTTTTCCAGAAACCTTTCCACAGGTTCCAGAGTCTCCCTAGTGCTTGGCTCATAGAAGACTTGTCTTTGATACACTTCATTCTGCTCCGACCAGACCTTATGGTCCTTAACTTCGCCACTCTCTTGCCAATAGCCTCAGTTCTCAGGATTGTTGCATCCGCTTGGCAACATCCCAACCTTAGATCAGTCCAACTGTCCGCCTTTTCCATGCCTGCACAAAGGCAGCTAAACACTGCTGGAGAAAACTATTCACTCTCGCAGATTTGTGCCACTATAAACTCATGGTCCCCAGCATCTGTGAGGCCCTCGGTACTGACCCACAACTCTACTGTGTCCCTTGGCTGCTCTTTCCCCCATGCTCCACAACAGCCCTTTCAAACCTGCCCTTTCCTCAAAGTTCCAACTTCTCCATCAGCCCCCAAACTTCAGCAGATGACCTGACCTCCTACTTTACAGAGTAAACAGAAGTCACTAAAAGGAAGTTCTGGACTTCTTGCCACCCAACCTACAGGGTCCTTGCCCCTTCCCATCATCATCGAAACACATCCAGATCTCTTCCATCTGAAAACAAGTAAACAATTGCCTAAAAGTCTCCCTCTCCAACCAGGTACCTTCTCTTCTCCTCTCTGTAAACTTCTCAAAAGTGTTGCCTATACTTGACTGTCTTCATTTTCCCACTTCGCACTTATTTTTCAACCTATTCCAATCTGCCTCCAGTACTTGCCTAATACTGTTCTCTCATCAAGGTCTGCCATGTCCTATGTCACAAAATCTAATAGAATCTTTTCAGAGGTTATCCAGCTTGACTTCTTGGTAGTATTTGGCACTTGTGACCACTCCCTCCTCCTTAAATCACTTCCATGACACCACACTCTCATTTTTCTCCTACTGCCTTGGTTAAATTCTTCTTTATTATCCAGGCTCCCCTTTGTCCAATTCTTAAATGTTGGTGCTCCTTAGGGGTTTGGCCTGAGCTCTCTTGTCTTCTCTCTATATACTCTTTCCTTCAATTATTACATTCGCTCCCATGGCTTCAATTATCATCTCTTTGCTGATGACTCCCAAATTGATAGCTCAAGTCCAGATACTTCTCCTGACCCATGCATTCAACTGGTTATTAGGCAGCTCTACCAGAGCACTCCAGAAGCACCTAAAACCTCAGCTTTTTACCACCTCCAGGCATCCTCCTCTCAACCTGTGTGTCCTTCTTTGTACATTTACTTTTGTGATCTCAGTCGAAGCAGAAACCGGAGTTACACCCCTGACTCTTCTCTCTCCTCCACCCCCATGCAATCACCAAACCTCGTCATTTTTACTTTCCGAATATCTCCCAAATTTATTTATTTAGTCTCTTCATTTCTGCTGACATGACCCTAGTGTAGGTCAGCACCCATCTAAACTGCAATACTGTCACAGCCTCCCTGTTTTAGTCTTCCTCCCTGGAATCCCTTTTCCACACCATAGTCAGTATGGTCTTTTTGAAAAGGTAAATCAACTCATATTTCTCTCATGTTTAGAACCCTTCAATGAGTCCCCACTGGCTCAACAGGAAACCTACCTTCTTCAACAAAGAAGATTAAGCTGCGCCCTTGATTGTTTATTTGACCCCTGACAGCCTCTCCAGACTTCATTCTGGAGCCTAAGTTGAAAGTCTTAGACCATTCCTTAAGTCTCTCTAGCCTCTCAGTCTTTGCATATGTTCTTGCCTCTGTGTGAAACTCTGCATTTCCTCAATCCCACTTCATTTGTTCTTCAGATCTCTGCTCATTTGATGAATTTCTTTTTGAGCACATACCACGGACCAGGCACCACCTAAGGCACTAGCTATGCAGCAGTGAATAAGACAGATGTGAACAAGACCATGAGTTTATGGTCTGGTGCTGGAAAGGGCATGAAGTAAATAAACAAACATATAATTACAACACATAAACACACACATAATTACAAATTGTGATAAGGCTATATAAAGAGATAAAACAAGGTGATAGGAAGGAGAATAATGGGTGGGGGCAATTAAGTCTGAGGGGTCAGGCAAGGCCTGACATTTAAGCTGAGATGTGAAGGAGTGGGAATTAGCAGATGATGAGTGGAGGCAAAAGTATTTCACACAGAGGACACAGCAAGTAGGAAGGCCCTGGGGAGAAGGGGAAATGGTATACTGCTGGAAGGCCACTGTGGCTGGAGCATAGTGAGCTGAGAGCGAGAGGAGTGGGATATGAGGTCAAAGAGGTAGGCAGAAGCCATACTACGTAGGGCGTATACTTTATACGTAGGCTTTACTGAGTGAAGTAAGTCAATCGGAGAAGGCCACGGTAAGGAGAATTGATCTTATTCTATGAGCAATGCAAAGGTATTGAAGCAGTGCTTTTAAGTGTGAGTCACACTGCAGAAGGTATTGAAATCAAGTTGAGAAAAGAATAGAAAAATATCCATGTATCATAGAATATGTAGGAAGGGTAAGTTTGTTTCATGAAACTTTTGTTTCAGGTTGTATCATATGAACTGAAACATGATGAAATGGTATCTCTTTTGTAGATAACTCAAATTTCCCAAATACTGAAATATGCTATGTTGAAACGTTTTTAATTTGGGATCAACAATCCCAAATTGGTATGATTTAAAAAGAGTACTTTGGTTTCTGTGGATTGGATTGGAGGTAGGCCAGATTAGAAGCCTGCTGCAGTCAGAGATAATGGTAAGTGGCTGTGGAGATGGAGAGACATAGATTTGAGAGATATTTAGAATTGAAAGGGGTTGGTGTTGTGGCTTGGGGGTAGGAGGGAGCTGATGTGGGTTAGGTCAATCAATTACTGAGATGTGGAAGACAGAAAGAACAGGTTTTCAGGGGAAATGTCAAGGGTTCAGTTCTACACTCCCTTAAGATAATCAAATGGAGAAGTCAAAGCAGGTAATACACCCCAGGGGAGAGGTCTGGGTTTCAGATATAAATGAGAGTTGTCAGTATAGAGCTGGCATTAAAAGCCATGAGAGAAGAGGTCAGTCTGAAGCAGAGCAAAGAGAAAGGAAGAGGATCCTTGACTAAGCTCCAAAGAACTCCAACTCTAGAGATTGGGTGAAGGAACAGGAGGTGGCAAGGAGACTGAGAAAGAAATAAAGAGATAGGTACGTAACTAGGGTTGTGTTGGAAATTTTTAAAAAGAGTACTGAGAAGTCAAGTAAGATGAAGACTGAAAATGGTTTATTGGAAATGGCAACATGGATATTGGTAGTCACCTTGATAGTAGTTTTGGTGGAATATTAGGGGTGAACACCAGGATGAACGAAGAGGGAATGGGTACACAATTGGTAGGAGTGTAAATTGATACAACAGCTCTAGAAAAGGCTGGACATTTTCTAATAAAGCTGAATGATGCATATACTCTATGACCCAGGCTTTTAAGGTATATATCCTAGAGCATTGCTTCTCACTGTGTGGTCTGAGTTATCCTGGGGGGAGAAGTGAGGAGCAGGGAGCAAAACCATAATACTAGTAAGGTGTTATTTGCTTCTTTTACTCTCATTATCTTGAGATTGTAGAGTGGTGTTTTCTGGATATCACAACAGATTGAATGCAGAAGTAGATATGAGAATCCAGCTGTCTTCTATTAAGCCATATAGTAAAGAGATGTGCAAAAACGTAAAACCATGCCACTCTTCTCACTGAATTATTTTTGTTTTGGAAAATAGTTATCTTTCATAATCTATGTTATTTATTTGACTATGATGAATTTATTATTTTAAAATTAATATATTTAAGCTTTTGCAGTTTTAATATCTAATGCAGCAAGTATCGATTGACATAGCCCACATTCATGAAAACTCTCTGAGGTCTTGCAGTGATTTTTTAAAAAAAGATTTATTTATTTCAGAGAGAGAGAAGGATCAAGTGAGTGACGGGGAGAGGAGGAGAGAGAGAATCTCAAGAGGGCTTGATCTCACAATCCTGAAATCATGACCTGAGCCTAAATCAAGAGTCAGGTGCTTGAATGGGGAAAATTAACAAGGCAGAAACCACAAATGTTGGAGAGAATGCGGAGAAAAGGGAACCATCTTACACTGTTGGTGGGATTGTGAAATGGTGCAGCCACTCTGGAAAACTGTGTGGAGGTTCCTCAAAGAGTTAAAAATAGACCTGCCCTAAGACCCAGCAATTGCACTGTTGGGGATTTACCCCAAAGATACAGATGCAATGAAACGCCGGGACACCTGCACCCCGATGTTTATAGCAGCAATGTCCACAATAGCCAAACTGTGGAAGGAGCCTCGGTGTCCATGGAAAGATGAATGGATAAAGAAGATGTGGTCTATGTATACAATAGAATATTACTCAGCCATTAGAAATGACAAATACAAAAAAAAGAAAAAAGAAAAAAAAGAAATGACAAATACCCACCATTTGCTTCAACATGGATGGAACTGGAGGGTATTATGCTGAGTGAAGTAAGTCAATCGGAGAAGGACAAACATTATATGTTCTCATTCATTTGGGGAATATAAATAATAATGAAAGGGAATATAAGGGAAGGGAGAAGAAATGTGTGGGAAATGTCAGAAAGGGAGACAGAACATAAACACTCCTAACTCTGGGAAATGAACTAGGGGTGGTGGAAGGGGAGGAGGGCGGGGGGTGGGGGTGAATGGGTGACGGGCACTGAGGGGGGCACTTGACGGGATGAGCACTGGGTGTTATTCTGTATGTTGGCAAATTGAACACCAATAAAAAATAAATTTATTATAAAAAAAAAGTCAGGTGCTTCACCAACTGAGCCACCCACATGATTCCCCCTTTTTCTTAAAAAAGATCTATTTAATTATCTTGCAGTGATTTTTAAGAATGTAAAGGAAGTCCTGAGATCAAAAAATTTGAGAATTGCTCCCCTAGAGAAATCCTTGCACATGTGTACTGGGAAATTCTACAAGAATATTCACCAAAACCTGTTCGTAACATCAATAAATGGAAATAAGAGCATGGGATGAATAAATTCAGACATATTTATATGACAAATACTATAAAGAAATAAAGAATGAACTCTACTTACACGTATCAACATGGATGAAGCTCAGAAAACCTAATGCTGATTCAAAAAGTCATGGAAGAAAAAAAAGAGAAAAAACTATACAAATGTTTATGTATAGTTGAAAAACATGAAAAATTATGCAATATATGGATACAGTCATATGTTATAAAACTATACAGCAAAGAATGAAAAACTGGAGCATTTGGGTGGCTCAGTGGTTGAGCATTTGCCTTTGGCTCAAGTTGTGAAGCTGGGGTCCTGGGATGGAGTCCCACATCAGGCTCCCCGCAGGGAGCCTGCCTCTCCCTCTGTCTATGTCTCTACCTCCCTCTCTGTGTCTCTCATGAATAAATAAATAAAATCTTAAAAAGAAAAGAAAAATGAAAAATTCAGAACACTAGTTACCTCAGGAAGGGGAAAGAAATGTGACTGGGGAGGGTTACCCAGAGGGTTTTGTCATTGGAAATGATCTGGTTTTGAAGCTAGGTGATGGGTATATAGATATTTATTATTTATTCAAACTGTCTATATATGTATATTCTAAAATATATAAAGTATATAATGAAAATTAAATAAAATTCATTTAACAAACAGGAATAATTGTATAGAGTGCTGGTGAGAGTGTAAATTGTTACAGGGCCCTCCCTGAGGTCAGAGGGAACAGAACACCTCCCTCACCCCCATTGAAGTAGGGCTAGGTGTACAGGCAATTCCACTGAGAAACTTGGCTGTGAATGGGAACAGAGCCCAGAGAAATAAGGTAATGGTAGGAGAGTCAAAGAATGATTTTTTTTTAAAGATGGGAGATTCTAGACTATGCTTATTTGCTGCTGGGAATAATAGAGAGGGAGAAAACAAAGATGCAGAAGAGAAAGGGAAAGGAGGGGTTGGGATCTGGGGCATTGAACCTCCAAAAGGAGAAGAGGTCTTCAGGCCCCTCACTGTAACTGGTAGGAGCAAGACAAGGATGAACACAGTCACTGGGAGGTTTAGAGATTTGGCAGTGGGAAGACGAGGGCTTAGTAACTATTCCTGATGTCCAATGGCTTCTGTTTTGTCACTGAGGCATGAGGTAAGGCCATTTTCTACAGAAAGAATAAAAATATTAGACTTTCTTTTTTAAAAAGATTAAATAAAAAATGTATTTATTAATGAGAGATACAGAGAGAGAGAGAGAGAGAGAGAGAGAGGCAGAGACACAGGCAGAGGGAAAAGCAGGCTCCATGCAGGGAGCCTGACATGGGACTCAATCCCTGGTCTCCAGGATCAGGCCCTGGGCTGAAGGCGGCGCTAAACCGCTGAGCCACTGGAGCTGCCCTAGACTTTCTTAATAGCATGGTTGATAGAAATGTATTTTTACTATTGATAGTTTAGAAAAGTTTCAGCTTCATAATGTACATTTTTAGGGCTTGTCAAATTTGGGAAAACTTCTGCTTAGTTTCTTTCATATATGAGCTGTAAGATGTTAGGGCATTTCAATTTTCTTGCAAAGTAACAAATCCTAGTACTCTCTGATTTTTCACTGATTGTTAAGCAGGGCCTTAGAAGGGATCCTGAACCTTCACTGACTTCTGTGTAAATCTGCTTCTGGCCTCTTTGAACTTCCTCCTTCTCCAGAAAGCATTCTTTGATTGCCCCAGGCTGGGGTTCTTCCACGGGAAATTTATTCCTGCCACTCTTAGGACTTTTTCAAGTCTCTGAGCTGGCCATGTTAGCCTTCTTCACTGGATGGAGGGAGCGCCAGAGGGTGAGGAGTTAGGACAGTGTCAGCAAGTCTTCACTGAAGCAGTCTGTGATGGTGGTCAAACATGTAGACCTTGGAATCAGGCAGACTAGAATTTGTTTGCACTTCAAGTGCATGGTCAGGAAAAGATTCATCCTATTCCTTGGTTCATGAAATAATTTCGCTATTGGACCCTGCTTGGGTTTCACTCCTAGTTCCTATGTGTGACCTTGGGCAAGTTACTCCACACTGAGTCTCAGTTTCCCCATCTGCAAACTGGGGATGGTGATAATAATACCTGCTCTATCAGAGTTGTAAGGATTGAATGACAAAATCCATGCAATGCATGCACATTTTCTGGGAGCTAATCTTTAACAAACAGTAGTCCCACATATGATTGGGACTATATTGTGGACAGAGGATATGGAAGCCTTGCCTTCCTAAGCTCATAGTCTAGTGGGCACCACACTGCCCAGTGCCAGCCCTAATATATCCAAGAAACTTGTAAGTTGGATCAAGATGACTTTATCTTTGTCTCTACTTCTCTTTTTTATTTTTTACTGCCCCCCCCCAAGTTCACCATCGCTGTTATCCACCTCTCAGACACATCCCCATCTCTGTCTACATTTTGCTTTCTCTTGTCTCTCTGTTTATATCTCTCTGATGGTTTCTCTTTCCTGTCTCTCCTATTCTCTCTCCATCTCTCTCCTCTTCTTGCTCCATTCTCTTCATGTTTTACGTGTTAGGGATTGCCTTGTCTTTATCCGGTCATAGGCTATCTAACTTATGGTTATTATCTTGGTCTGAGTCTCTGTCCTCATGTATATAATACCACATTGCTCTACCTCATCTGTTTCTGAATTTCTGGGTGCTCCAGAAATTCTATCTTTTCTATTTCTCTTTCAGTTTCCTTTGGCTCCTTGGCCTCTTTACCATCTGCATTTCTGTCTCCATAACTCTGTCCCTTCTTCTCTCTGGTTGTTTCCCAGTCCTCATCTTTCTGTTTGTGCTGCTGCAGTCATGTGTCTCTCATCCCCACCTATCTTTCTCTATTCTTACCTTCCTGTGCCATTCTTTCGTCTCCCCTCCTCCTCATAATATTTATACTCTTCGTCTCTGTCTCTGTTACACTTCTATTTTGGTCTTTTTGCCCTTGTTTCCCTATTTGATTCTCTCCCCATCCTTTATTACCCCTTTTTATCGCTTACCATCTCTCTTATTGGGTTGCTTTCCTCATAGGCCTGTCTCTTGTCTCCATCTCTGTCTTAGGTGGGTTTCACCTATTTCTGTTTCCTCTCTTGTCCCTAGCTTCCCATTCCTCTGTCTCTCTTTGTCACCGACAGAGTAGTCAGGAGTAAAGTCCCTGGTGCAAAATGGTTTGAATTCAAATCTTAGTTGGGTTTCTGACTTGCTGTGCCTCAGTGTCCCCATCTGTAAAATAGGGTTGATAACAGCACCTGCTTCACAGCATTACTATGAGCATTAAATGTGCCAAAATACACACACAGTTTGTAGGACCATGCCTCAGACATAACAAAAGCTCAAAAATGTCAGCTGCTACATCATCAACCTCTCTACTCATCTTCATCCCTATCTCTTGCTGTCTTTATTTAATCCAATCACCCCCTACCTATATATCTGGTTGTTATCATCTCTGTGTCCCTCTCTGTCCTCACTTTTTTAAAAAGTATTTATTTATTTATTCATGAGAGATACGCACACAGAGAGATAGAGGCAGAGACACAGGCAGAGGGAAAAGCAGGCTTCATGCAGGGACCGGACATGGGATTTGATCCTGGGTCTTAGGATCACACCCTGGGCTGAAGGTGGCACTAAACCGCTTAGCCACCAGGGCTGTCCTGTCCTCACTTTTACATAGCTGCCTCTCTGATGTCATCTCTCTCTCTTCCTACATTCCTGCCTCACTTCTCTGTACTTTCTCTACCTTGCTCACTCCATCTCCCTGTATATCTCTCTGTCCCCATCCTGATTTTTCCCCATTTCTATTTGTTCCCACCTTTCAGGCCCTACTTGTTTGTCTGTCTCTTTGTCTTTATCTCCTGTTATTCTTTATCTGTTCCTCTCTTCCTAAATCTAATCCTTATTTATGCATTTACTTTAAAAAATTGTATTATGTTTCTTTGTCCTCATCTCCCTGTGTCTTTCCCTGGCCTCTCTGGACAATTTGGATCAGAATTGGTCTCGTAGATAATATGGAGCTATAAAAGGGTTTAGGAGGAAGAAGTAGGCCTGGCAAGAGGCAAGTGGCAGGGTGTGGAATTTCATGGCTCTGCCAAATCCTCCTGAAAGACAAGGCTTCTGAGGTCAAGGTTAGCATAAACCCCCTCAACTCAGCCTCTTGAAAAAGGACAAAGAATGCTGCAGTTATTAGGAGGACCAGGAAGGGGTATTTTTCTGAGTGAAATTCCATCCGGAAGCTGGAATCCAGAGCATTTCCTGTTGTAATGTTTCTTCCAGACTTGGAGAGTCTGAACTTGCCACGTAGCATGTGCACTCCATGCATATATTTCTACAGTGAAACACAAGATGCATACAGAATCCGCCCACACACATACACTTAGAAACACAGATGTGTGCAGAGACATAAAGATGCACATAGAATCACAAATCCTGGGATGCCTGGGTGGCTCAGCAGTTGAGCACGTCTGCCTTCAGCTCAGGGTGTGATCCTGGAGTACTGGGATCGAGTCCTGCATTGGGCTCCCTGCATGGAGCCTGCTTTCTCCCTCTGCCTGTGTCTCTGCCTCTCTCTTTCTGTGTCTCTCATGAATAAATAAACAAAATCTTTAAAAAATATCACAAATCCTCATAGTTGCAGATACTCTGAGACATGGAAAAAACACACACGATGAATCAACACTGGCAGAGATGCAGACATACACAGAGACACTGAGAGACCCAAGGAATTATCCCCTCACAGCTCAGGGACACATTCAAACAGACACAGAAGAATAGCTCCACAGAGAATCATCCAGCTAATTTCCCTTTGAAAAATTGTTCTCTTTTGGTCTATTTTCATATAAATAGAAACACACCAGAGCATCATGTGTAAACACACACATTTATAAAAGTGCACATATTCATATATAATCATGAATATCCAAAGCGACAGAATCACACAGAGCCATTAGTGAGACTGAAATGGTATGCAAGGACATCCCATCTGCCAAATCCAGGCCCAGATAAGTTTAGGTGTTGTTATGCCAGACTCACAAGGAATAGTTACTTCTCTTCTTATGCAAGTTATTCTAGAAAATAGAAAAGAAGAGAAAGCTGCCCAGCTCATTTTCTTAATCTAGTACAATCTTCAAACCTTGAGTCTAAAACTAGACAAGGTGGGATGCCTGGGTGGCTCAGCGGTTGAGCATCTGCCTTTGGCTTGGAGCATGATCCTGGAGTCCCAGGATCGAGTCCCGCATCTGGCTTCCTGCATGGAGCCTGCTTCTCCCTTTGTCTGTGTCTCTGCCTCTCTGTGTGTCTCTCATGAATAAATAAATAAAATCTTAAAAAAATAAAACTAGACAAGGATAATAAAAGAAAATTATAGGGTCATTTCAATTATAAATATAGATGCATAGATCCTAAATCAAATGAGTGGGAAATATCAGAAAGGGAGACAGAACATGAAAGACTCCTAACTCTGGGAAACGAACTAGGGGTGGTGGAAGGGGAGGTGGGTGGGGGGTGGGGGTGACTGGGTGGCAAGCACTGAGGTGAGCACTTGACGGGATGAGCACTGGGTGTTATTCTATATGTTGGCAAATTGAACACCAATAAAAAATAAATTTATAAGAAAAATAAATAAATAAATAAATAAATAAATAAAATCTTAAAAATATATATATATTAGCTAATTGCATCCAACAGTATGTTAAATAATACATCACAATCAGATGGAGTTTATTCCAGGAATGCAAAGAGAACTTGTTCAACCTCAGAAAATGTATTGAGGAAATTTGCTACATTAATAGACTTAAGGAGAATACTCATATGATTATCTCAATTAATATAGAATAAGTATGTTACATTCCACTTATGATGAAAACTAGGAAGAGAAAGTAGATTTCTTCTTTTTTTTCTTTAAGTAAGCTCTACGCCCAACTTGGGGCTTGAACTCATGACCCCAAGATCAAGAGTCACATGCTCTACCAACTGAGCCAGCCAGGCACCCCAGAAAGCAAATTTAACTTGGTGAAGGTTACATACCAAATCCTTACAACATACTTCATACCAAATAGAGAAACTTAAGATGCATTTCCTTGAAGACTGAGGATAAGACTAGATACTTACTCTAACTACTGTTTAACATAGAACTGGAAGTCTTGGCCGATAGTACAATGGGAGAAAAAGAAGTAAGATGTCTAAGTTTGGAAGAGAAGAAACCAACAGACTCAACAGACATACTATTGGAATTTTTTTCAAGTTCAGTGAGGAGGTCAGGTATAAAACCAACTTACAAAAATCAATAGTATTTCTTTTTTCCCCGTTTTTCATTTGAGTATAGTTGACAATGTTACATAAGTTTCAGGTATACAACTTAGTAATTTGACTAGTTTATACACTATTCTATGTTCACCACAAGTATAGATAGCTACCCTCTGCCCCATTACATAGCTATAACAATATCATTGACTGTACTCCTCTTTTTCTTTTAAATTTTTAAAAGTAGGCTCCATGTCTAGTACAGAGCCCAGCATGGGACTTGAACTCAAGACCATGAGATCAAGACCTGAGCTGAGATCAAGCAACCAATGCTCAACAGACTGAGCCACCCAGCCAACTGCAACTGTATTCCTTATGCTGTGCTATTTATTCCCATGACTTATTCATTCCATAACCAGAAGCCTGTATACCCCTCTCCCCTTCACCCATTTTGTCCCACTCCCACCCCTTCCCCTCTGGCAACCAGTGGTTTGTTCTCTGTATTTAAAAGTCGGCTTCTGCTTTTTGCTTATTCATTTTTTAGATTCCATTTATGAGTGTGGTATTTGTCTTTATCAGACTTATTTCACTTAGCATAATACTCTCTGAGTCCATCTATGTTGTCTCAAATGGCACAATTTCATCCATTTTTGTGGCTGTATGTATGATATTCCATTGTGTGGTATATATATACCGCATCTTCCTTATGCATTAACCGATTGATAGATACTTAGGTTGCTTCTATATATTGGCTATTGTAAATAATGGTACAATAAACATAGTGGTGCATATATGTTTTTGGATTACTGTTTTCCTTTTCTTTGGGTAAATACCCAGTAGTGGAATTAATGGATCATATGGTAGTTGTATTTTTACTTTTTTTTATTTAAAATCAATTTAATTGGGAAGCCTGGGTGGTGCAGTGGTTGAGCGCCTGCCTTTGGCCCGGGCATGATCCTGGAGTTCCAGGATCGAGTCCCACATCGGGCTCCCTGTATGGAGCCTGCTTCTCCCTCTGCCTCTCTCTCTCTCTCTCTCTCTCTCTCTCTCTCTCTCTCTGTCTCTCATGAATAAGTAAAGTCTTTAAAAAAATAAAATCAATTTAATTAACATATAGTGTATTATTAGTTTCAAAGATAGAGTTTAGTGACTTATCAGTTGCATATAACACCTACTGCTCACTACATCAAGTGCCCTCCTTAATGCACAACACCTAGTTACCCCATCCTCCCACCCTCCTCTCCAGGAACTCTCAGTTTGTTTCCTATAGTTAAGAGTCTCTTATGGTTTACCTCTGTTTTCCTCTTATTTTTTTCTTCTCTTTTCCTATGTTCATCTGTTTTATTTCTTAAATTCCACATATGAGGGAAATCATGTGATATTTATCTTTCTCTGACTGACTTATTTTGCTTAGCATAATATCCTCTAGTTCCATCCACATCATTGCAAATGGCAAGATTTAATTCTTTTTGATGGCTGAAATACCAAGTAGTGCAATTGCCTGGTCATAAGATAGTTCTATTTTTAACTTTTGGAGGACCCTCCATACTATTTTCCAGAGTGGCTATAACCAGTTTGTATTCCCACCCACAGTGTAGGAGTGTTCCCCTTTCTCTGCATCCTCACCAACATCTGTTGTTAACTGAGTTGTTAATTTTAGCCATTCTGACTGATGTGAGATGGTATCTCATTGTAGTTTTGATTTGTATTTCCCTAATGCCCAGTGATGTTGAGCATTTCTTCATGCATAGTTGGTCATTTGTATGTCTTTGGAGAAATGTCTCTTCATGTCTTTTACCCATATTTTGACTGGATTTTTTATTTTTTGGGTGTTGAGTTTCTTAAGTTCTCTCTAATAAGACAGTTACAAATATCTTCTCTCATCCCATAAATTGCCTTTTAGTTTTGTTGGCTGTTTCCTTTGTTGTGCAAAAGCTTTTTATTTTATTTTTTGTATATTTTTATTGGAGTTCTATTTGCCAACATATAGCATAACACCCAGTGCTCATCCCATCAAGTGCCCCCCTCAGTACCTGTCACCCAGTCACCCCATCCCCCCACCCACTCCTTTTCCACTACCCCTTGTTCGTTTTCCAGAGTTAGGAGTCTCTCATGTTCTGTCACCCTCACTGATATTTCTCACTCATTTTCTCTCTTTTCCCCTTTATTTCCTTTCACTATTTTTTATTCCCCAAATGAATGAGACCATAAAATGTTTGTCCTTCTCCAATGGGCAAAAGCTTTTTATCTTGATAAAGTCCCAATAATTCACTTTTGCTTTTGTTTATCTTGGCTTTGGAGATGTGTCTAGCAAGAAGTTGCTGTGGCTGAGGTCAAAGAGGTTGCTGCCTGTGTTTTCTAGGATTTTGATGGATTCCTCTGTACTGTTTTCCACAGTGGTTGTACCAATTTGCATTCCCACCAATAGTGTACAAGGATTCCATTTTCTCCACATCCTCTCCACACTTGTTATTTCTTGTCTTTTTAAAAATGATTTTATTTATTTATTCATGAGAGACACAGAGAGGGAGGCAGAGACATAGGCAGAGGGAGAGGCAGGCTCTCTGAGGAGAGCCCAATGTGGGACTCGATCCCCAGACTCCAGGATCATACCCTGAGCTGAAGGAAAATGCTCAGCCACTGAGCCACCCAGGCATCCCTATTTCTTGTCTTTTTGATAATAACCATTCTGACAGGTGTGAGGTGATATCTGATTGTGGTTTTGATTTGCTATTCCTTTGATGATCAGTGATGTTGAGCATCTTTCCATAGGTTTGGTGTAAGTTCTTTATATACTTGGATATTAACCCCTCATCAGATATATCATTGGTAAATATCTTCTCCAATTCAGAAGGTCATCTTTTTGTTTTGTTAATGGTTTCCTTTTGTGTGCAAAAGTCTTTTATTTTGGTATGGTCCCAACAGTTTAATTTTGCTTTGGTTTTGCTTGCCTTAGGAGATATAGAAAAATGTTGCTAAGGTGATGTCACAGAAATTATTGCCTGTGTTCTCTTCTAGGTACAGAAGAGTATTTCTTCTAGTATTTCTTTATATTAGCAATAAACAAGTAGAAAAAATGTAATTAAAAATAAGATACCTAAAATTAGTCACTAGGCTAAAATGTAAGCTTTTCTAAATATCAGGGTAACTATAAAAATACTAAACAAAACAGACTACATAGTAAAATACTTTTAATACATAAACATATAGCGAAAAAGGAAAAGAAAACTTAAAGGAAAACTTAATAGACATTACTATCAAACATCTTTTGTATCAATAAATATACATGGCCTTAACTTATTTGTTTTAAGAAAAACATTTTTTTCCATTGTATTACTGAGTAAAATCCAAATGGTGTATTAAAGAAAATCAATTAAGGGGTGCCTGGGTGGCTTATTTGCTTGGGCATCAGAATTCTGATTTTGGCTAGGGTCATGGTCTCCAGTGGGGTGTTGGGATAGAGCCCTGTGACAGGCTTTGTGCTCAGGGTGGAGTCTGCTTGTTCTTCTCCCTCTGCTCCTCCCTGTTTTGTGTGTGTTCTCTCTCTTTCAAATAAATAAAATCTTAAAAAAAGAAAATCAATGAAAACAAATTGATTCTGAAAGGTTAAAAATACAAGAAAGGACAAAGGTATACCAGTTAAATGCAAATAAAGAAAACATAGGTTGCACTCCTAATTATCAGACAAGTCAAGAACTCAGAACCAAAGGCATTAACTGACTGTGAAGGTCATGTAAAACAAGGATAGATTGAGGAAGTGTCATATATTGGAGGAGATATGACTAAATGCAATATGGGATCCTGGGTTGGGGTCTGGAACAGAAAGGGATATTAGTGGGAAAACTGGTGAATCTGAATAAAGTCTGGAGTTTAGTTAATAGCAATGTACCAATACTTAGTCTTGACAAATGTCATACAAGATATTAACATGGGGGCAACTAGGTGAAGGAAACTTTGCACTAACTTTTCAACAGTTCTGTAAATCTAAAATTATTCCAAAACAGAAAGTTTGCTATAAAAAAGCATTAATTGAGGCAAAAGGCCACAATTTACAATGGACGTATAAAGTTATGACTATTTTTGTACCAAATAGCATAGCAGCTTTCATAAAGCTGAGATATGGAACTCCTGGGTGGTTTAGTAGTTGGCCATCTGCCTTTGGCTCAGGGCGTGGTCCCAGGGTCCTGGGATCCAGTCCCGCATCAGGCTTACTGAAAGGAGCCTGCTTCTCCCTCTGCCTCTCTCATTCTGTGTCTCTCATGAATAAATAAATGAAATCTTAAAAAAAATAGATTCTCTCTCCCCCTCTGCCCCCCTCACTCTCTGTCTTAAAAAAAAAGAAAAAAAGAAAAAGAAAGCACAAGTATACAAATTAGGAAATGAAAAGTTGTACATAACCATAGTAAGACAACATTTAAAACATAAAAGACTACCTTGCCCAACTCTATACCAATTGTTTAAAATCCTGGAACACATGGAAAACATCCTAGGAAAATATAATTTACTTTAATTTGACTCTAAAAGAGAAAAACCCATATAGGCCAATTTGCATGGAAGAAATAGAGAAAGCTATAAAGAGCTACTTTTCCCCAAAGGTATCAGATTGTGATGCTTTCACAGGGGAAGTCTACCACCACTAAAAAGCAGGTAATTTGAATGCCATTTTTATTTTCCTGAGTCTAGATAAAGGAAGAACATTTTCAGATTCATTTTATAAGGTGAGTATAATATTGATACCAAGATTTGACAAAGATTCTACAAGAAAAGGAAAAGGATATAGACCAATATTCACTTATGAATAGCATGCGAAATTCTTTTTTTAGCAATATAAAATTCTTTTTATATATAGTAATGTAAAATTCTAAATAAAATATTAGCAAAAAAAATCCATGACTGTGTGGGGTTTTTCCTAGGAATGCAAGAATTGTTCAGTATTACAAAATCCATTAATATAATCTAACATATTATTAAATCTAAGGATAAAAGTTATATCATCATTTTCAGAGATGCCAAAGAATCATCTGGCAAATTAAATACCCATTCTTTTTTTTAAGATTTTATTTATTTATTCATGAGAGACACAGAAAGGCAGAGACACAGTCAGAGGGAGAAGCAGGCTCCTCACAGGGAGTCCAAAGTGGGACTTGATCCCCGACTCCAGGATCACGCCCTGAGCCGAAGGCAGACACTCAACTGCTGAGCCACCGAGGTATCCCCAATACCCATTCTTTATAAAAACATTTGATAAGATGAATATAGGGATTTTTTCCTCGATATGATTTAATTATATGTGTGTGTATATCTCCCCAAATCCAGCAATCCAGCATTTCAGTTAACCTGGAAACACTAGCAGCATTTATATGCTAAAATCAGAAACCAGGTAAAGATGTCTACTCTTTCCACTATAATTTAACATTATATTGGAGTTCGTAAGCATTGTAATTAAAAAAGAAAAAAAATTAGAAGTATAAAATTGGAATTGAGGAGGTAAAGCTATCATTATTTATAGATAAGATTATATAGCCCAAACCCCCAAGCAAATCAATAGAAAAACTACTATAAACAAGATCAGGTAGCAGGATATAAAATTAATATATAGAAATCATTTGGGTTAGAAGATATATGGAAGAGGGCCATCTGGCTGGCTCAGTTGGTAGAGCATGTGACTCTTGATCTTGGGGTTGTGAGTTTGAGTCCCACACTGGGGGCTCAAATAAAATCTTTTTCACAAAAGAAGATACATGGAAGAGAAGTTTCTATTTATTACAGCAACAGAAAAGGTAAAATACTGTTTTAGTCTGTTTTGGCTGCTATAACAGAATACCACAGACTGGGTGGCTTATAAACAACAGAAATTTATTTCTGTATGCTGAAAAGTCCAAGATCAAGGCAGACAGATTCAGTGTCTGTTGAGGGTTGCTTCTTGGTTCATAGATAGCCATCTTCTGGCTGTGTCCACTGGGGCCTCTTTTATAAGGGCACTAATCCCACTCATGAAGGCTCCAGTCTCATAACCTACCTCCAAATACCATCCCAGTGAGGATTAGGTTTCAACATCTAAATTTTGGAGGCACACAAACATTTACTCTATAGCAAATACCTAGAAACAAATTCAATAAGAAATGTCCAAAACCTGTATGAGAAAACATTTATAACACTCTGAAGGAACAAATGGAAAGGTATCCCATGTTATTAAATAAGAAAATTAAGACTTATAAAGATGTCAAATTAATTTATAAATTTGGTATAAACTCATTAAAAATACCATTTTTCTCTGCTCAGTGGGAGTTGGCTTGAGATTCTCTTTCCTTCCCCCTCTGCCCCTCCCCCTCTGCCCCTTCCCTGGCTTGTGTGTGTGTACCATGTGTGCTCTCTCAAATAAATAAATAAGTAAATAAATAAATAAGTAAATAAATAAATAAAATCTTTTTTTTTTTTTAAAGTTCAAATGAAAAATAACAAACAAGCATAGCCAGGATATCTCCAAAAAGGAAGAACAATGATGTGGGACTATTGCCACAATGATGCTCTATAAAAAGACAAAATGAATATTTATGTGCTGAAACTTAGACAAAGTCTGTGGGTCATTTAGGGGGTTCTACAATCTGGATCAGGTTCTGTTAATCTCAGCTGGGCTAGTTCATGTGTCTGCACTAAGTTGATGGCTTGGCTAGAGACTGGCTACTACTATAGGATGCCTTGACTGGGAGAACTAGGCTCATTTCTACATGTCTCTCACATCTTTCCAAGGTTAGCTTGGGTATAGCTCACAGTGGCAGGTGTCCAAGAGAGGAAACAGAATATGCAAGAACTTTTTCAAGTCTCTTCTTATATCCAGTTTGCTGCTATCCTGTTGGTTAAATCAAGTTATATGGCCACACTCAGATTCAACATAGCAGAGCACTATGAAAGGGTATGGATACATAGACACATGAAAAAATTGGGGTCATTAATGCAATTTATCACCAACAACAACTCAAAATCTAGAATCCATAAAAGAATACATAGATAAATTTGTTTATATAAAATAAAACTTGCCTCGAAAAAATCCATTAACAAAGTCAAAAGGATAACAAACTGGGGAAAAACACTGACAAATGATACAATTCACAAAGGTCTAATCTCTCAATTATAGAAAAACATTCTAGAAATCAAGGAAAGGCCAATAACCCAATAGAAAAATAGAAGATATAGACAATTCACAGAAAAAGACATAAAAGTTACCCTTAAACATATGAAAAGATGCTCAACCTCACTCATAAGAGAAATGTAAATTAAATATACGATGAGATACCATTTCTTACCTATCACACTGTAAAAAAAATCTAGGTCTTTAACAATACACTCTGTTGGTGAGGCTGTTAAAACAGATAAACTCATACATGAGTGGTAAGTGCAAAATGGTACACCTATGGAGGGAAATTTTGGCAATATCTACCAGTTACAAATATAATTATTGAATTTGCCCTACATAATTATCTGCATATGTATGAAATGTGTATTCATTATGGAACCATTTGTAATACCAAAGGACTAAAAACGTCCCAAGCATCCACAAGAGGGGACTGCAGTCATTAAAAAAACTATTATGTGTCTACATAATGTGACATTTTGAATAACTACTCTATACACTTCCATACAGTGCCTTTCTATGTACAGGAAACTCTAATGCTCTGATATAGAAAGACCTCCAGGAAGTATTATTAAGAGAAATAAGCAACATATATAACAGAATACACATGTGTAAGGAAGGGGGAGATTGAATATGATACATTTATATTTGTTTGTAGCTGCATAAAGAAACACTGGAATAGATTTTTTTCCAGCCTTCATGGATCAAGGGACACAGGAACTTACTGGTTTGGGTACTGTATATGAGCTCCACAAGGGCATCTTGATAGCTTTTCCAAATCCACTGACATATTCCCTGTGATAGAGAAGACAGTGTTCCTTGTTCTTCTGCATAACCCTGGGCCTCCCAAATGGCACATTTTGTTTCTCTGTTGCTGTTACTAGAGTAAAAATAACATAAAATAAAAATGCTTGTAAAATTAAAACAAATCACCGGAGTAATAAAAAATTAATAAAATTGGTAACTTAATCAAAACAGTATGGTACTGTCATAAAACTCAGGCACATAGATCAGTGGAACAGAATAGAGAGCCCAGAAATAATGATTATATGGTGACTTAATCTGTGACAAAGGAGGCAGAATATATAATGGGGAAAAGATAGTCTCTTCAACAAATGGTGCTGGGAAAACTGAACAGCTATATGTAAAAGAATAAAATTAGACCACTTTCTTACACCATACACAAAAGTAAATTCAAAATGGATTAAGACCTAAAATGTGAGACCTGAAACCATAAATGTCCTAGAAGAAAACATAGGCAGTAATTTCTTGGATTCCAGCTGTAGAAACATTTTTCTAGGTAAGTTTCCTTAGGCAAGGAAAATAAAAGTAAAATTAAACTATTGGGACTATACCAAAATAAAAAGCTTTTGCATGACAAAGAAAACTATCAGTAAAGTGAAAAGGCAACCTACTGAATGGTAGATGATATTTAAAAATGACATCTGATAAAGGTCAATATCCAGAATATATAAAGAAGACATACAAGTGGCCAATAAATCTATGCTCAACATCACTAATCATCAGGGAAATGCAAATCAAAACCACAATGAGATATCACCTCACACCTGTTAGAATGGTTATTATTAAAAAGAGAAGAGCCACTCTGGAAAACAGTATGGAGGCTCCCGAAGAAGTTAAAAATAGAGCTATGACCCTGCAACTGCACTACTATGTGTTTACCACAAAGATACAAATGTAGTGATCTGAAGGGGCACTTGCATCCCAATGTTCATAGCAGCAATGTTCACAATAGCCAAACTGGGTAAAGAGCCGAGATATCCATTGATCAATGAATGGATAAAGAAGATGTTGTATATATACATGATGGAATTTTATTTAGCCATCAGAAAGGATGGATACTTACCATTTACAGTGATATGGATGAATCTGGAGGGTGTTATATTGAGCAAAATAAGTCAATCAGAGAAAGACACTTATATGGTTTCACTCATATGTGGAACATAAGAAATAGCTCAGAGGATCATAAGGTAAGGGAGGAAAAACTGAATTGTAAGTTATCAGAGAGGGAGAAAAACCATGAGGAACTATAGGAAACAAATTGAGGGTTGCTTGGTGGGGGAGGTGGAAGAGGGATGGGGTAATTGGGTGATGGGCATTTAAGGGAGCACATGATGTGACGAACACTGGGTGTTATATTATATGTTGGCAAATTGAATTTAAATTAAAAAAAAAAAGTGGGGCAGCCTGGGTGGCTCATCGGTTTAGTGCCACCTTCAGCCCAGGGCCTGATCCTGGGGACCCAGATGGAGTCCCACATTGGGCTCCCTGCATGGAGCCTGCTTCTCCCTCTGCCCGTGTCTCTGCTTCTCTCTCTCTCTCTGTGTCTCTCATGAATAAATAAAATAAAATCTTAAAAAAAAAAAGTACCAGATGGGGGGGAAAAAAAAGAAAGTGAAACTTAAGAAAAAAAAAAGCGTGTTAAAAGGTTGAGTTTTTTAAATCTCTTTTCATTCATAGAGTCTGTCTTGATTATTGAAAGTAAACTCAAGTACAAGACAAAATATTAACTATAAAATATTCCACATCTAATGGAAATATTATGCAGCCATAAAAAGAATGAGGTCTTGCCATTTGCAACAATATGGATGTACCTAAAGGGTATAATGCTAAGTGAAATAAGTTAGAGAAAGACAATACCACATGATATCATTCATGTTTAAGAGACAAATGAGCAAAGGAAAAAAAGAGACCAAAAAAAAAAAAAAAAAAAAAAAACAACCAAACAAACCAAAAAACCACACACAATATACCAGACTCTTAAATACAGAGAATGAATTGGAGGTTGCCAGAGGGGACATGGCTGGGGGAAGGGTAAAATAGATAAAGGAGATTAGGCATACACTTATCTTGATGAGCACTGAGTGATGTATAGAATTGCTGAATCATTATACCTGAAATAATATAAGACTGCACATTAATTATATTTCAATAAAAAACAAATTAAAAGAATGTGGTAACTGCTGGGGATGTGTATGGTGGCAAATGGGTGAAATGGACAAGAGTGACACTTTTCAAAGTATAATTTTTCTATGGTCTTGATATTCAAAATGTATGTATATTATCTATTAAAAAATAAATATAAAATATTCACAGTAGTAACAAAAACTATAAAACAACTAAGAATTAAATTAGTAAAAACATATAATTCCAAAGAGAAAATTTGAAACTCTTAATAAAGGACACAGACAGAAGGTGAATTCAACAAATGATAATATATTCCATGTTCTTAGATAAGACAAGTTAATATTTTGATGTTGTCAAGTCCCTCAAATTAACCTATAAATTTAGTGTGATCCTAATAAAAACTCTAGTTGGATTTCTAAAGAGCTTGATAAACTGTTTTTAAAAATTTATGTGGAGGGGCAGCCTGTGTGGCCCAGCGGTTTAGCGCCGCCTTCGGCCCAGGGCTGATCCTGGAGACCCAGGATCCAGTCCCATGTCGGGCTCCCTGCATGGAGACTGCTTCTCCCTCTGCCTGTCTCTGCCTCTCTCTGTGTCTCTCATGAATAAATAAGTAAAATCTTTTTAAAAATTTTATGTGGAGATATAGCTAAGACAATACTAAAAGAAGACTAAAGTGGAGGTACTTGCCCTATCAGATGTTATATTACAAAATATCAAAAGTAAGGCAGTATCAGTGCAAGAACTGAAACAGACTTTGTGTGTTTCATAATATGTAACAAAGGTGGCATGCCGAATTAATGAAAAAGTAAGGATTGTTTAGTGTTTGATGGTGGGAAATGTGGCTTACTGTGTAGAAAAAATAAAATTGTGAGGGGTGGAACAATATAGGAGTAGGGGTCATTAACTCACCTGGCCTCACCAACTTACCTAGATAACTTTCAAACCATCCTGAAAACCTAGGAATTTGACCTGAGATTTAAAGAGAGAATAGCTGGAGTGCTACAGAGAGAAGGGTTTTCACTTCTAACAAGGGAGCAGGGATCTCCCCCAGGTACACACCTGAGAATCAGCACAGCAGGCTCCTCCCCTAGAAGACCAGCTGGAAGGACAGGGAAAAAGCAAGTTCTTGACCAAGCAGCGCTGGAAAGCTCCAGGGGAAGCCGAGGGATTTACAGTTTATAAAACCAGAGGCCACTCTGCACTGAACAAAATGACTAGAAAGAAGAACTCACCACAAAAGAAAGAATCAGAAACAGTACTCTCTGCCATAAAGTTACAGAATTTGTATTACAATTCAAAGTCAGAAAGCCAATTCAGAAGCACAATTACAAAAGCTACTGGTGGCTCTGGAAAAAAGCATAAAAAAATCATGAGACTTCATGACTGCAGAATTTAGATGTAATCAGGCTGAAATTAAAAATCAATTAAATATAAAAAATAGTGACAGGGAATAAAGGGGAAAGGAGAAAAAATGAGTGGGAAATATCAGAAAGGGAGACAGAACATGGGAGACTCCTAACTCTGAGAAATGAACTAGGGGTGGGGGAAGGGGAGGTGGGCGGGGGGTGGGGGTGACTGGGTGACGGGCACTTGATGGGATGAGCACTGGGTGTTATTCTGTATGTTGGCAAATTGAACACCAATAAAAAATAAATTTACAGAAAAAATAAAATAAAAATCAATTAAATGAGATGCAATCCAAACCGGAGGTCCTAACGAGGGTTAAGAGGTAGAAGAAAGAGTGAGTGACATAGAAGACAAGTTGATGGCAAGGAAGGAAGCTGAGGAAAAAAGAGAAAAACAATTAAAAGACCATGACGAAAGGTGAACAGAAATAAATGATAGCCTCAGAAGGAAAAATCTACATATAATTGTGGTTCCAGAGAGCGCTGAGAGGGCCAGAGAGCCAGAAAGCATATTTTAACAAATCATGCTGAGAATTTCCCTAATTTGGGGGGGAAACAGGCATTCAGATACAGGAGATAGGATCTCCCCCAAAATCAATAAAAACTGTTCAACACCTCGACATTTAATAGTGAAACTTGCAAATTCCAAAGATAAAGAGAAATTTCTTAAACCACCAAGAGACAAGAGATACCTAACTTACATGGGGATAAATATTAGATTAACAGGAGACCTCTCCACAGAGACCTGGCAGGCCAGAAAGGGCTGGCAGGATATATTCAGGGTCCTAAATGAGAAGAACCTGCAGTTAAGAATACTTTATCTAGCAAGGCTCTCATTCAGAATAGAAGGAGAGATAAAGAGCTTCCAAGATAGGCAGAAACTGAAAGAATATGTGACCACCAAACCAGCTCTGCAAGAAATATTAAAGGATATCCTGTAAAAGAAAGAGGAAGTCCAAAGATATAATCCACAAAAACAGGGACTGAATAGGTATTATGATGACACTAAATGAATAATTTTCTATTGTAACTCTGAATGTGAATGGGCTAAATGATCCCATCAAAAGACACAGGGTTTTAGACTGGATAAAAAAGCAAGACTTACCTATTTGCTGTCTGTAAGAGACTCATTTTAGACCTAAGGACACCTCCAGCCTAAAAATGAAAGGGCGGAGAACCATTTACCATTCAAATGATCCTCAAGAGAAAGCTGGGGTAGCAATCCTCATAGCAGATAAATTAAAGTTTATCCCAAAGACTGTAGTAAGAGATGAAGAGGGACACTATATCATACTTAAAGGGTCTATCCATCAAGAGGACCTAACAATCATGAATATTTATGCCCCTAATGTGGGAGCTGCCAAGTATATCAATCAATTAATAACCAAAGTTAAGATATATTTAGATAATAACACTAATACTGGGAGAATTCAGTATGGCACTTTCTGCAAATGACAGACATTCTAAGCATTACATCTCCAAGGAAACAGCTTTAAATGATACACTGGACCAGAGGGATTTCACAGATATATACAGAACTTTGCATCCAAACGCAACTGAATACACACTCTTCTCAAGTGCACATAGAACTTTCTCCATAATAGACCACATACTGGGTCACAAATCAGGTCTCAACCAATACCAAAAGATTGGACTTGTTCCCTGCATAGTTTCAAACCATAATGCTTCAAACTGGAACTAAATTACAAGAAGAAATTTGGGAGGATTTCAAACATGTGGAGGTTAAGGAACTTCCTGGAAAAAGATGAATGGGTCAACCAGGAAATTAGAGAAGAATTAAAAAGATTCATGGAAAACTAATGAAAATGAAGATACAACAGTTCAAAATCTTTGGGATACAGGAGAAGCAGTCTTAAGAGGGAAATACAGCACAATACAAGCATCCCCCACAAAATTGGAAAAAACTCAAATACATGAGCTAACCTCGCACCTAAAGGAACTGGAGAAAGAACAGCAAATAAAATCTACACCAAGCAGAAGAAAAGAGTTAATAAAGATTCAAGCAGAACTCAATGCAATAGAGACCAAAAGAACTGTAGAACAGATTAACAAAACCAGAAGTTGGTTCTTGAAAAGATTAATAAGATAGATAAACCATTAGCCAGCCTTATTAAAAAGAAAAGGGAAAAGACTCAAATTAATATAATCACAAATGAAAAAGGAGAGATCACAATCAATACCAAGGAAATACAAACAATTTTAAAAACGTATTATGAGCAGCTATACACCAATAAATTAGGCAATCTAGAAGAAATGGATGCATTTCTGGAAAACCACAAATTACCAAAACTGGAACAGGAATAAATAGAAAACCTGAACAGGCCAATAGGCATGGAAGAAATTGAAACAGTCATCAAAAACCTCCCAAACCACAAAAGTCCAGGGCCAGATGGCTTCCTAGGGGAATTCTATCAAACGTTTAAAGAAGAAACTTATTCTACTAAAGCTGTTCTGAAAGGTAGAAAGAGATGGAATACTTCTAAACTCATTTTATGAAGCCAGCATCACCTTAATTCCAAAACCAGACAAAGACCCCACCAAAAAGGAGAATTATAGGCTAATATTCCTGATGAACACAGATGGAAAAATTCTCAACAAGATACTAGCTAATAGGATCCAACAGTGCATTAAGAAGATTATTCACCACGACCAAGTGGGATTTATGCCCAGGATACAAGGTTGGTACAACACTTGTAAAACAATCACGTGATAGATCATATCAACAAGAGAAAAAACAAGAACCATATGATCCTCTCAATAGATGCAGAGATGGCATTTGACAAAAAACAGCATCTATTCCTTTTTTTTTTTAAAGATTTATTTATTTATAATAGACATAGAGACAGAGAGAGGCAGAGACACAGGAGGAGGGAGAAGCAGGCCCATGCCCGGAGCCTGAGTGGGACTCGATCCCGGGACTCCAGGATTGCGCCCTGGGCCAAAGGCAGACACGAAACCGCTGAGCCACCCAGGGATCCCAAAACAGCATCTATTCCTGATCAAAACTCTTCAAAGAATAGGGATAGAGGGAACATTCCTCAGCATCTTAAAAGCCATTTACAAAAAGCCCACAGCAAATATTGTTCTCAATGGGGAACACTGAGAGTCTTTTCCCTAAGATCAGGAACACGACAAGGTGAGAGTGGACTCTCACCACTGGTATTCAACATAGGACTAGAAGTCCTAGCCTCAGCAATCAGACAACAAAAAGAAATAAAAGGCATTCAAATTGGTAAAGAAAAAGTCAAAACCTCCCTTTTTGCAGATGACATGATACAGTATGGAGAAACCCCAAAAGACTCCACCCCAAGATTGCTAGAACTCCTACAGCAAGTCAGCAGTGTGGCAGGATACAAAATCAATGCCTAGAAATCAGTGGCATTTCTATATACTAACAATGAGACTGAAGAAAGAGAAATTAAGGAATCAATCCCATTTACATTTGCACCCGAAAACATAAGATACCTAGGAATAAACCTAACCAAAGAAGTAAAGGATCTATATCCTAAAAACTACTGAACACTTCTGAAAGAAATGGAGGAAGACACAAAGAGATGGAAAATATGTCATGCTCATGGATTGGAAGAATTAATATTGTGAAAATGTCAAGGCTACCCAGGGCAATTTACACAGTTAAGGCAATCCTTATCAAAATACCATGGACTTTCTTCAGAGAGTTGGAACAAATCATCTTAAGATTTGTGTGGAATCAGAATGGACCTCGAATAGCCAGGGGAGTATTGAAAGAGAAAACCAGAGCCTGGGGCATCACAATGCCAGATTTCAAGTTGTAATACAAAGCTGTGGTCATCATGACAGTGTGGTACTGGTACAAAAACACACAGAGATCAATGAAACAGAATAGAGAACCCAGAAATGGGCCCTCAACTTTATGGTCAACTAATATTCGACAAAGCAGGAAAGACTATCCACTGGAAGAAAGAGTCTCTTCAATAAATGGTACTGGGAAAATTGGACAGCTACGTGCAGAAGAATGGAACTAGACCATTCTCTTATGCCATACACAAAGATAAACTCAAAATGGATGAAAGATCTAAATGTGAGAGAAGAATCCATCAAAATCCTAGAGGAGAACACAGGCAACACCCTTTTTGAACTTGGCCACAGTATCTTTTGCAAGATACGTCTATGAAGAGAAGGGGAAAAAAAGCAAAAATGACCTATTGGGACTTAATCCAGATAAAAAGCTTCTGCACAGCAAAAGAAACAGTCAAGAAAACTGAAAGACAACCTACAGAATGGGAGAAGATATTTGCAAATGACATATCAGATAAAAGGCTAGTATCCAAGATCTATAAAGAACTATTAAACTTAACAGCAAAGAGACAATCCAATCATGAAATGGGCAAGAGACATGAACAGAAATATCACAGAGGAAGACATAGACATGGTCAACAAGCACATGAGAAAATGCTCTGCATCCCTTGCCATCAGGGAAATACAAATCAAAACCACAATGAGATACCACCTCACGCCAGTGAGAATGGTGAAAATTAACAAGGCAGGAAACCACAAATGTTGGAGAGAGGATGTGGAGAAAGGGGAACCCTCTTGCACTGTTGGTGGGAATGTGAACTGGTGCAGCCACTCTGGAAAACTGTGTGGAGGTTCCTCAAAGAGTTAAAAATAGAGCTATCCTATGACCCAGCAATTGCACTACTGGGTATTTACCCCGATGATACAGATGCAGTGAAATGGCAGGACACCTGCATCTCAATGTTTATAGCAGCATTGTCCACAATTGCCAAACTGTGGAAGGAGCCTCGGTGTCCATTGACAGATGAATGGATAAAGAAGATGTGGTCTATATATAAAATGGAATATTACTCAGCCATTAGAAATGACAAATACCCACCATTTTCTTCAACGTGGATAGAACTGGAGGGTATTATGCTGAGTGAAGCAAGTCAATTGGAGAAGGACAATCATCATACGGTTTCAGTCATATGGGGAACATAAAAAATAGTGAAAGGGATTAAAGGGGAAAGGAGAGAAAATGAGTGGGAAATATCAGAGAGGGTGACAGAACATGAGAGACTCCTAACTCTGGGAAACGAACAAGGGGTAGTGGAAGGGGAGGTTGCAGGGGTATGGGGTGACTGGGTGATGGGCACTGAGGGGGGCACTTGATGGGATGAGCACTGGGTGTTACACCATATGTTGGGAAATTGAACTCCAATAAGAAATACAAAAAAGAAAAGAAAAAAGAAAATTGCATCCCTTATATATCACTACATATGAGTAAGATTCTAGATGGATTAAAACCTAAAGGTGAAAGAGAAACTGTAAAGTTTATTTAAAAAGTAGGAGACTAGCCGGGACACCTGCACCCCGATTTTATAGCAGCAATGTCCACAATAGCCAAACTGTGGCCTCGGTGTCCATCAAAAGATGAATGGATAAAGAAGATGTGGTTTATGTATACAATGGAATATTACTCAGCCATTAGAAATGACAAATACCCACCATTTGCTTCAACGTGGATGGAACTGGAGGGTATTATGGTGAGTGAAGTGAGTCAATCGGAGAAGGACAAACATTATATGTTCTCATTCATTTGGGGAATATAAATAATAGTGAAAGGGAATATAAGAGAAGGGAGAAGAAATGTGTGGGAAATATCAGAAAGGGAGACTGAACATAAAGACTCCTAACTCTGGGAAATGAACTAGGGGTGGTGGAAGGGGAGGAGGGCGGGGAGTGGGGGTGAATGGGTGACGGGCACTGAGGGGGGCACTTGACGGGATGAGCACTGGGTGTTATTCTGTATGTTGGCAAATTGAACACCAATAAAAAATAAATTTATTATAAAAAAAAAGTAGGAGACTATCTTTGTGACCTGGGAGGAGGAACCAGTTTTTACATAAGACCCCGAAACCAGAAACCATAGAACAAAAATGTGATGGATTTCATTACATTAAAATTAACAATTTCTGTTCAAAAAAGGATAACATGGACAAAGTTAAAATAAGGAGAGAATATTTGCAATAGCTCCTCTGTATGAGGAGCTACCAAATCAATAGGAAAGATAGAAACTTCATTGGAAAAAATGGGCCAACTATATAAGAAGGCAATTTACAAAAGAGGCATTTAACACACATGTGAAGTAACATTGAAAAATTCAATAGCAATCAGAGAAAGGCAAACTAAAACACAATATTACTTTATACTTGTTGGACTGGCAAAAATTAGAAAGCTGGAAAATGTCAAGTGTTAGTGAGCACGTAGGGACACAGGAATCCTTGTACACTCATGGTAAAACTGTGGACTGGTGTAGGCCTCCCAGAGAACCATTTAGCAGTATTAGTGTTCTTAGTCAAACTAAGTATATGCACTCTTTATGATGCAGTCATGCTGGTCCTGAGTGTATGTTCTAAAAGAAAATTTCATATAGGTCAATAAGGGGACATTCACAGTAATGTTCATCAAAGTTTTATTTGTGGTATCAGAGAGCTGGAAGCAATCTTCTATCATTGGGGGAATATTCAGGGAAAATGTGAAGGCAGGCTGTGGTTAGGATGTACAGGTAGAAGCAATGGATTGGATGTATACACAGCCATATGGATAGACTTTAAAAACACAAGGTTGAATGAAAAAAGTAATAACAAAGTATCATTTATATAAAATAAAAATGCACACATAAAGCATCCTCCATAGTAGGATAACCTGATGTTTATGTGCCTGCTGAAGTGATACAATATGAAGTAAATTATTATTGCTGAAAATATTTAACCTGACTCTAATCATGTGGAAAGAGCAGATGAATCTAGATGTGGGACATTCTAGAAGAAACTGCTTGGACTCTTAAAAAACATCAGGGTAATACAAAACACACACAAAATATAGAAGTACTATTCCAGATTAAAAGAATTTAAAGCTGGGACGCCTGGGTGTCTCAGTGGTTTAGTGCCTGCCTTCAGCCCAGGGCATGATTCTGGAGTCCAGGGATGGAGTCCCACATCAGGCTCCCTGCATGGAGCCTGCTTCTCCCTCTGCCTGTGTTTCTGCTTGTCTCTCTGTGTCTCTCGTGAATAAATAAATAAAATCTAAAAAAAATAGAAAAATAAAATAATTTAAAGCAATACAACCACCAAATGTAATACATAAAACTTGATTAGATCCTAGGATCAAATAATGATCAGATCTAAAATATTTTGGGCACAGTTTGAAAATTTGAATATAGGGTATCTTTAATGGTATTATTGAATTGTTAAATTTTCTTGAGCATGATAATGGCATTGTAGTGGTATAGGAGAATGTCCTTATTCTCGTAGATGTATGCTGAAGTGTTTAGGGGTGGAGTGTTACATTGCCTGCAAGTTTCAAATGCTTCATCCAAAAAGGAAATGTATACATACATACATAAAGAGAAGTAGAGGAAGTCTGGCAAAATATTAAGGGTATATGGGCTTTCATTGTACTATTCTTTCAAATGTTCTGAATTTTCAAAAAGTAAAAAATAAAAATTTGGGAAGAAATATATGCACCTAAAATAACAATACATATTTTGCAAGAACACATATAAGCAAAAAGATCTGCATAAAACACCATAGAATGGATAGAAATAATAATGGAGAAATAATAGGTTGAAGTAGAGATTAAGGTTAATTTAATATTTTTTCAATATTATATCTATTTGAGAGAGAGAGAGAGAGAGAACAAGCAGGGGGAGTGGCACAGAGAGAGTTAGAAGCAGGCAACTCACTGAGCAGGGAGCCTGATGTGGGGCCCGACCCCAGGACCTGGGGATCACAAACCCAGACAAAGGCCAATGGACTGAGCCACCCAAGTGCCCTGATTAAGGTGAACTTAAAAGAAACAACAAAAACCTCTCTGTAAAGTAATTCATATTCATTGACTATGTGGAAAACAGAAAAGCACAATGAAGACAACAAAATTCACTGATAATCTCATTTCCTCTCTCAGTAGTTCTTTTAAAAAGATTTATTTATTTATTAAAGATTTTATTTCTTTATTCATGAGAGACCCAGAGAGAGGCAGAGACACAGGCAGAGGGAGAAGCAGGCTCCATGCAGGGAGCCCGACATGGGACTCCACCCCAGGTTTCCAGGATCAGGTCCTGGGTTGAAGGCGGTGCTAAACCGCTGAGCCACCGGGGCTGCCCAAGATTTATTTATTTATTCATGAGAGACACACACACAGAGAGGCAGAGACATAGGCAGAGGGTGATGCAGGCTCTTCGCAAGAGCCAGATTCAGGACTTGATCCCGGATCCCAGGATCATGACCTGAGCTGAAGGCAGTTGCCCAACCGCTGAGCCACCCAGATGTCCCTGTCAGTAGTTCTTAAAATATTGTACCTGGACTAGCCGCAGCAGATGGTCATTCTCTTCCCTCCACCTTTTTCTTCCTCTTCATCATTATCATCATCATCATTGCTCAGAAACTTAGAAATTCAAATTCCTGGGCCCTACCAGACATACTGAAACACAACTCTGGGCATAGGGCCCAGGAATCAATGTTCTGACAAGCTCTCCCACTGATTCTGATGCTGGTTTAACCATCTCGATGTAACTATCATTATTTTTTAAAAGATTTTATTTATTTATTCATGAGAGACACACAGAGAGAGGCAGAAACACAGGCAGAGGGAGAAACAGGCTCCATGCAGGGAGCCCGATGTGGGACTTGATCCCGGGACTCCAGAATCACGCCCTGGGCTGAAGGCAGACGCTCAACCGCTGAGCCACCCAGGCGTCCCTTGATGTAACTATCATTAATTTTGTGATTGATCATTGTAGTCTTTCTAAAAAAAAGTATGAAATATTTTAGGCATACAAATAAGAGAATAACATAACACACACTACCTATTGCCTAGATAAAATATTAGACAAACAGTTGAAGTCCCCTGTGTATCTCTCTTACTCTGTTCCTTTGTTTGCTTCCCCAGAACTAATCACTATTCTGCACTATTTAATTCCATTGTTTAAAATATACTGTTTACATATTTATATAATCTATAAATAACGTAGTGCATGTTCTAGATTTTAAAAATCTACATAGGGGAGCCTGGCTGGCTCAGTCAGTAAAGCACCCACATTGGGTGCAGAGATTACTTAAAATGAATGTCTCATATATCATATATCCTTCTATAATTTGTATTTTATCTCAGCACTGTTTTTGAAATTTACCTGGATTGATATATGCAACCCTATTTCATTTTTTTCCACTGCTGTATAGTATTCTGTTGTATAGCTGAACTATTTATTCATTCTTTTTTTTTTTTTTTAAAGATTTTATTTATTTATTCATGATAGAGAGAGAGAGAGAGGCAGAGACACAGGCAGAGGGAGAAGCAGGCTCCATGCACCGGGAGCCCGACGTGGGATTCGATCCCGGGTCTCCAGGATCGCGCCCTGGGCCAAAGGCAGGCGCCAAACCGCTGCGCCTTGAACTTTAAGATCGTTCAGATTTTTTCTCTATTATAAACAGGTATGCAATGAATATTCTTGCACATGCCCCTTTGTGCATATGTATAGGAATTTCTCTAGGACTTAAAGTCTAGAGGTTATATATACCTTTACCAGTAGAATTGCTGGGTCCCAGGGCTCACCTTCAACTCTTCTGGATATCTTCCTAATTGTTTTCCAAAGTAGTAACACCAAATTTCTTTCTTTGCAAGATTTCATTGCATTTTTTTCCTTATAGTTTGCACATTTGGGACTTTGTTGAAAAAGTCTTTCCCCAGTTGTAGGTGACAAAGATACTCTCCACCATCTTATGTGGAAATGTCGGGATCTAGTTTTCTCTCCTTATGGTGAGCCAAATTTCCCAAAGCTACCTACTAAATTGTCCATTTCCCATTGATTTTGTGGTACAGGCCTGTAAGCTTACTCATTCATGTTTATTTGCTGAAACTTGATTTGTACCAGTGTTGTGCTGGGTCTTGTTGAAGTCTTGAAGATATGCAGCCCCTAGTCTCAGGAGGTGAGACTGCAAATCCATTTATGTGTAGATGCAGCCACATAAGTGATTATAATATTAAGGGATAAGTGCAGAAAGGTGTCCTGAGTTTCTTTTTTAAAAATTTTTATTTATTTATGATAGTCACAGAGAGAGAGAGAGAGGCAGAGACGTAGGCAGAGGGAGAAGCAGGCTCCATGCACAGGAAGCCCGACGTGGGACTCCATCGCGGGTCTCCAGGATCGCGCCCTGAGCCAAAGGCAGGCGCTAAACTACTGCGCCACCCAGGGATCCCCGTGTTCTGAGTTTCTAACTCAGCTGGAAAATTCATAGAAGTGACAAGAGTTAGTTCTTTAAAAAACAGGAAGAGTCTGCCAATGCAAGGGGAAGATGGTCAGGGCTTGGTTTGGAGTCCAGAGGAATTTTGTATCTCCACAGTGAGAAGTTAGATGCCTTTCATCAATGTAGGGGCAGCGAGTAGTGCATATGTAAGGGGTCAGAGTAGGCAGAGGGAATCATTTTCTGCCTGGATTATTAAGTGGAGAAACATACACGAGAAGTAGTGGGGCTGGGCCCTACACCAAAGTTTAGGTTTTTTGGAAGAGAAGGAGCTGGAATCTAATATCAGAAAGAAGACATTTTCAGACTTAAGGGGAGATCTCACTCTCCGGCTATGTTAGGAGCTCAAGATGGTTTCAAAAGAAATCCTTATTTGTCCTCACTTCAGAGATATATATTCATTCCCTTTTTTCATTCTCCGCTCTGGGGCCAAAGGGAAGGAGGGAGAAGGAGGGGAAGAGGACAAACGGGTGGGAGAGGTTTCCAATTGTTCGGCTCCTGGGCCTGACAATGGATTTGAACTTCCGCAGAAAGAGCTGGGAGTGCCTGCTTCAGGGTTAGTCAGGGGCCCTACAAGCCAGTAAGTTTGTTAGGAACAGCTAACCAAGTCCCTAAAAGTCACCTAAAAGGTGGGGAGCACTCGGCAAGACGTGTGACCCAGGCAGTCGGCCATTTTCTCACACCCTGCCCGTCGCCATCTTCCTTTGTAGACAAACGGACTGATCCCCACCCTGATGGGTGGGGTCTGATGCGGTCATGGTGATTGCTTGGTCTGTAAGATTCGGGAACACGCATATTTGGCCCCAGGTAGAGGCCACCGACAAGATCTTGGCTTACAAGGAGGTTATATAGCCACAGTAGAACACGCCGCTCCCAACCTACCGGCTCTCGTCTTCCCTTCCCCTCACCCCGCAGAGAAGAGGCGGGACCAGGGCGCTTGCGGAGTAGTGATGGCGGGCGCGAGCCGTCAATCCGAAGCCCCGCCCCTGCGGGGGACGCAAGGACGGCGGACCAGCGCTGCAAGGCTGGGATCCGGAAGTCGGAGCGTTAGCGGCGCGGGCGCAGCCTGCAGACCTACCCTGTCTTGGTGCTATTCTCTCCTGTCTGATCCCGCCGGAAGTGGAGGTAAGAGACAACTCTCCTCTTTTCTCATTGTGAGCGCTCATCCAGCCAGCTGCGCGGTAAAAAATCGTGTATTTGAGGAAGACTAGGAGTTTCCTCCACCCTGGAATGGAGAGATAGAGAATCGGCTATCATCCAGGGTAGAAGGGCCCCCATGAGGGATCGCTCTGCACGTGTGGATGTGCTCAAATGCGCTCTTGCTGGGTAAAGGAGCAGGGCCCCATCCCATCTAGGCAGGTGTAGACCCCTGGTCACACCACGTAGAACGTCACAGACCCCACTTGTGTGGAGAAGCATCGAGTGCCCTCTTGCCTTCAGGATAGCGAGGCTCCATTCTGCACTCCTCCAGTCATCGATCCCATGGTTCTAGAGACAAACAGACCTCCCCGCCCCCGCCCATCCCCGGGCTGAGCGGCGTGGATCTTTACAGGCGCTAAGGCACACAGATCCACCTCGCCACAACTCTTCGCTTTGGACAGAGGCTCTGATGTATTACCTCCTCTGCAGACATAAACTCCTTGCCTGCCCTGGCGGGATCGCCAGTACAAAGGAGCTTAAATACGTTTAATATACATTGACAGAAGAGCTGGAGACTTCCCCGCCTCGCCCCCATGTAACTAATTGTGGAAGCCCCGCCCCCGCTACCGCAGAGATATTAGATCACCCCCTTCCAAGTGGTTGGCACCAGCCTTAGCCCATAGAGAACTATGCAGATTTTCCTCTCCTTGCCAAGAGTGAGTCCCCATTGTGGAAATTCAGACCTGACTCCTCACCCTACCCCGTAAGGAGGCTCTGGTTTACTGAATATGTAAAGGCCTTGCCGAAAAAATGCGTGGCAGCAAAGAGAAACAGACCTTAACCCCAGGAATGCTGTCAGATCTGTCCCTAATGAGGCCCCCGTTGGTAGAGGGGCTCAGATTTGTTCTCCTTTTGAGGTAAACAGATCATCCCTCCCATCCTCCTCCCTCAAAGATTTCGAATCACCAAATGTAGCAAAAGAGAGACCCCCCCCAAGGGAGCAGAGGGGTGCAGCTCCCCCTCCTGGCAGTGATGTCACTGATCACCCTACATTTTGTGCATGTGGGCCCTCCCCTTTCCCAAGGTAGAGGAGCTCAAATCTCTTGCTCTCCAACCAGGATTATCGCCCCCTTGCAAAGCGTAAGGGCTGATCCACTGAGTTTATAGCTCTGTTCCTACTCCTACCACCATGCAGAGAACCAGAAGTCTTACTCACTTCAGTGTTAGCACAGTGCTGACTTCAACCCATATAAAAGGTAAACGGATTGTTCTCCATCCCACCTCCATGGAAGGGTCCTGAATAACCCACTACAAGCAAGGTGCAGACCCCATTCATGCAAAACTGCATAATCCCCCCCCCCTTTGTTAGTGTGGCAACTAATATCACCTTGTAGTGGAGACAGGCATATCATCTTCCCCTCACCTTAGCCCTCCCCAGGGTAAAGAGACCCAAGATTCCTCTCCCGCCTCCAACTTAGAGATGTACAGACCTGCATTTCTTCCATGCAGCAGAGATGCACGCAGCCAATGGGCTGGTTTTCCCAGTTCCTCTACACCCCAGAGTAGAGCAACAGAAGGCATCTCCTTACCCCCATTCACCAAGGAACGGACCCCAACCACACATGCAGGAATACATCCCCTCCACACAAAATTTTGCACTCATTCCTAGCCTCAGTTTAACAATCACAGATTAAAAGCACTCTGAGGTCCCTTTTCCCTGGGGTAGACTCCTGGTATCTGTCTTTCCCCCTGCTTCCAGGGTAGATCAGACATAGAACTCCCTACTTGGGAAAAGAGGTACTATTAATATGTAGAAACAGGCCATCCTTGTATGCCTTCTCCCGTCAGCATAGAGAGGTTTAGTGCTAGGGTATATAACACTACAGGGTAGAGGATTGAGGACCGTGGACTCAATATGATACATTGAGGCACTGACTGCACCCAGGAAGAGAGATTTAGACCTAGCTTCCTTTTGGGTAGTGTGATGCTCCTTTCCCTGTGTAGATAGCTGCACCAGGCCCCAACTCTGTTACAGCCTCTTCTCCTAGTTCCTCCAGTTGTTAGGGCTTCCTTATCAAGTTCTTTCACATTTCATTTTGCCTTTAGGGGGCTCAGAAGGGGGCTTGTGGCCTCCCTTCTGTGGTTCCTGCCTCTGTTTTCACATTGGTTCTTCCATTCTGACAGGAAGAAAGCCTGTGGATTTGAACCTACCTGCTTTCAAGCTAGTCATCATGATGAAACATAGACACAGTGAGTTCCTTTTACCACCCTCTCTTAAGGCTAAGCTTTTTTTTCTTAAAGATTTTATATATTTATTTCACAGAGAATGAGATAAAGAGAGCACAAGCAGGTGGAGCAGCAGGCAGAGAAGGAGGGAGAAGCAGGTTCTTTGCTAAGCAGAGAGCCGGATGTGGGGCTTGATCACAGGACCCTGGGATCATGACCTGAGCCAAAAGCAGGTGCTTAACCGACTGAGTCATCCAGGCGCCCCCCAATGCTAAGCTTCATATTTGTAGTATTTCATGGCAACTTCTTTTTTTTAAGATTTTATTTATTTATTCATGAGAGACACAGAGAGGGAGAGAGGCAGAGACATAGGCAGAGGGAGAAGCAGGCTCCTGCGGGGAGCCCAATATGGGACTTGATCTGGGACTCCAGGATCATGCCCTGGGCCAAAGGCAGACCTCAACCGCTGAGCCACTCATGCATCCTGGCAACTTGTTTTTTTTTAAATATTTTATTTATTTATTCATAGAGACACACACAGAGAGAGAGGCAGAGACACAGGCAGAGGAAGAAGCAGGCTCCATGCAGAGAGCCCGACGTGGGACTTGATCCAGGGTCTCCAGGATCACGCCCTGGGCTGCAGGCGGCGCTAAACCACTGTGCCACCGGGGCTGCCCTCGGCAAGAATTTTAATTCCAGTATAGTTAACATGCAATGTTATGTTAGTTTCAAGTGTACAATATAGTGATTCAGCACTTTCATACATCCCAGTGCTCATTATGACAAGTGCACTCCTTAATCCCTATCGCCTATTTCTCTCATCCTCCTCACCTACCTCCCCTCTGGTAACCATCAGTTTGTTCTCAGTAGTTGAGAGTCTGTTTCTTGGTTTGTCTTTCTCTTTTTAACTTTGTTCATTTTTTTTGTTTCTTAAAATTCCACATATGAGTGAAATCATGTGGTATTTGTCTTTCTTTGACTTATTTTGCTTAGCATTATATGCTCTAGCTCCATCCATATCATTGCAAATGGCAAGATTTCATTCTTTTTTATGGCTGAGTAATATTCTGTGTATATATATATATATATACACCACATCTTAATCATTCATCAGTTGGTGGACACGGGCTGTTTCTGTAATTTGGTTATTGTAGATAGTGCTGCTATAAACATTGAGGTATGTGCATCCTTTTGAATTAGTGTTTTTGTATTTTTTGGGTAAATATCCAGTAGTATGATCATTGGTTCATAGTGTAGTTCTGTTTTTAAAAATTGCTTAATATGGCATGGGGGGGATGGGAAAAGTAGGTGAAGGGGAGTGAGAGATATAGGCTTTCAGTTATGGAATGGATAAATGGATTAAAAGATAAAATATAGGGAATTTAGTCAATGGTATTCTAGTAGCATTGTGTGGTGACAGATGGTGGCTACACTTGTGAGCAGAGCATAATGCATAGACTTAGACTTGTCTTGTGGAATCACTATGTTATACACCTGAAACTAGTGTAACATTGCCAGCTATATTATTTACTCTGTCTTCTACTAGTATCATTATTGTCTTCCCAACTTCCTTGAAGGTAATGTTCCCCTTATCCCCCATTCCCATTTTACATTTGAGGAAACTGAGACTCAGCAAGGTTAAGTGACCTGATCTGAGGTGAATAGCAGTAAATACCAGACACTGGGGACAAACTGCTGTTCTTTCTGCCTTTGAAATACTTTTCTTCTCTTCTCCCTCATTCTTCAACTGGATAAATTGCTCGTTTTTCAGATTTCAACTTACACATCACTTCCTGTAGGAATCTCTCCCATTAAACTTCTCCCTTGATTTTCAGTCTGTACCCATAGGAACTGGGGCTATTGACACCCTATGATTGGGTCTGCCTCCTCTACTGCACTGTTAACTTCTCATCCACATCTGGTTTATCTTTTTGTCCCATGGGCCTAGCATGACCAGACATAGCTATTTGGTATTTACTGTGTGCCAGTCACTAGAATATCTCAGTAATGTTAACTCAATTCCTCCTTCTCCCACTATACTTACAGTCTAGAGAGAGAAGACAAATGTGATACATTGACTCTCCCATATAAGAGGGAAAGCAAGGGCATTGGGCAGGTCTGGTTCTGTGTTTCCTGCCTTTATCTTGCTGTAGTCCACATAGAAAATGACAATATAGGCTGGACAAGACTTGTGCAACCCAGTGACTTTATACTCTGTGTGAATGGTGGCCCTGCCTATGTGGGCTTGGTGAAAAAAAATTAATACATTTACTTTATATAATCATTGAAAAAATGTCAACGAGAATCAGACTTTGGTTATGTGAATACCAAAAGCAAATAATCATTTTTTTCAAGTAACCAAAGAAAAGTGAACAAAATTAATTATACTCTACTTAAGAACATCAAATACCAGATGATAATAAAATTGAGGGTGATGAAAAGACAATAATTAGCTAGTTAACTGAAGTAGAGTATATACATACAAAAGAACCCTGGCAGTTTAAAATAAATGATGAGCTATTGTATGAAAAAATTATATAGAAAGACATATGGAAAAACTATTAGATGGAAAGATCTTAAGGATTTGTTAAGTGAAAAAAGCAAGTTGTCAACAGGAGGACATACTGTGTTGTCTTTAATGGGAGAGTGGGGGAAATAAGATTTATATATTTGCGTTTGCACTAATAAGTGGCTTCTTATTGTAGTAAGTGAGTGCAGTGGCTAGGGTCAAGTGTGGAAGACCTCTCAAAATACACCTTTTTATTTTGGAACCATATGACTGTTACCTGTTAAAGAAAATTGGATTCATCTACATGAGTGGGAAAAATGGTGACTATTTTTTTAAAGATTTTATTTATTTATTCATTAGAGACACACACACACAGAGAGGCAGAGGCAAAGGCAGAGGGAGAAGCAGGCTCCATTCAGGGAGCCTGATGTGGCAGTTGATCCCAGGACTCCAGGATCACGCCCTGGGCCGAAGGCAGGCGCTAAACCGCTGGGCCACCAAAGGATCCCCAACAATGGTGACTATTAAACAGAAACTTTACATGTGCTCATAAAACACGGACTGGTAAATTGCAACTAAGTAATGATCAGATTAACTGGAAGAACTGCAGTGGCTGGTGGGGGGAGGTGCCTCATGGTGCAGCTACCTGAGCTCTCAGCAATACCGTGGACCCAGATGGTAATGATAATGGTTAAATCTGGGGAGATTACTGAGGAGTTCTACATGGAATGTTTTCTCCTTCACTAAGTGATGTATTTTCTTTTATTGTGTGCCTGTATCCAGCATAGGCCCTCAGTTCCCAGGGAAGTTAGGTGGATAGAAATTGTTGAGTAAATTGGCCAGTCAGTCCTGGTTCATTCCCAACCTCACTTTCTTTTCATTGCAACATGAGTACTTTGGAAGAAAAGTAGACGTGAGGTCTCCTGTTTGTTGTTGTTGTTACAGGGAAATTTGATTGATTCACATTCATTATGGTAACTAATATGTTTGGTCTAATTTCTGCCATCTTATTTTATATTTTTTGTTTGTTTCTTCTTAGTCTCTTATTTATCTACTTTTCAAGTTCAAACAAATGCTCCACCAGTGATTATAAAGTTATTAGTTGCATTCATGTTTATATCAAACATAATTAAACTTGAATTTCTCTGTCACTTTACCAAAGTTAAATAATAACTATTTTTATCCTACCTTTCCAAAGTAAGATCATGCTTTCATGATTTTGCTTTTCCAACCCTTATTGCTTGATTCCAGGATTTGTTGAAAGAATTTGGTATTTTGGTTCTGAGCTATTTGCTTATGATGCTATCTGGTTTTTAAAAATCTTTTCTAAATATGTGTTACAGTTCTTAGCTATATTAGTAACATTTTTAAAGATTTAATGGTACGGGGGTTTTTTGTTTTGTTTTGTTTTTTATTCAGTGGTAAGTTTTAATAGATTTCCTACCCATAATTATGTGTTTCCTTTATCTTGAGATCTTTATTCTGAGTTTATTTTTATTTTTGTTGGTATACTTCCTCAAGTACAATTGATCCTTGAACAATATGGAGGTTAGGGGCCCTGACCCCTGTACAGTCAAGAATCTACATATATAACTTCTGATTCCCCACCAAAACTTCACTACTAATATCCTACTATTGACTAGAAGACTCACTAGTAACACAAACAGTCTATTAACACATATTTTGTTAGATTGGTTATGTACCGTATTCTTCCAATGAAGGAAGCTAGAGGAAAGATTATTAAAATCATAAGGAAGAGAAAACACATTTACAGTACTGCACTGCATTTATATAAAAAAATCTGTATGTAAGTGAATCTGTGGAGTTCAAACTCAAATTGTTCAAGGGTCATGTATAGTTTTACCGGAACACAGGTGCTGATCTTTGCACATCTGAAAATGCCTTTTACCTTTGTGTAAGAGTGATCTGTTGGTTAAGTATTGGAATTTAGTGTGGTACACAGTTCCTTGTTTCAGAACTTTGTAATGGTTCCAGGTGCCTGGTGGCACAGTTGATTAAGCCTTTGGCTCTTGGTTTCAGCTCCAGTCACGATCTCAGGGTTGTGAGATTGAGCCCTGTGTCGGGCTCTGAGCTCAGTGTGGAGTGTGCTTCAAATTCTCTCTCCTTCCTCTTACCCTCCTGCTCCTGTGTGCATGTTCTCTCTCTCCCTCTCCTTCTCTCTCTCTCTCTCAAATAAGTAAATACATCTTTTCAAAAATACAACTTTGCAATGGTTATTCTGTCTTAAATGTTAAGATTGATTTGAGAAGGCTGTCTGCTTCTCTTGTCTTTGTTGGAAATTCCTGTTTGGAAGTTTATAAGATTTTCTTTTTATCCTTGGGGTTCAGAATTTTGATCAGGTATGCCTATGGTATGTCTTTTTTAGTTAATCTTGGTGCTCCATGAGCCTTTATAATCTGAAACATCAAGCCTGTTTTGAATTTAAGGAACTTTCATCTATTATTTAAAAAAATAATTGCTTTTCCATTTGTACCATTTTCTCTTTCAGGAATTCCTGTTATTTAGATATTAGGCCTCCTGGGTCCATTCTCCATTTTCTATTTTTACTCATAATTTCTATTTCTTTAGATTTTTGTTTTAATCAAGCTCTTCTCTTGATCTTCCAGCTTATTAGTTTGGTTGTTAATGATGTCTATGCTGTTTTTCACTACATCTATTGATTCATTATCAAGTTTTGGGATTTTTTTTCTCACACCGTTCTTTTGAGGTATTTTCTTGAATCTCCTTAAGTATTTGCAATAGTGGGCAGCCTGGGTGGCTCAGTGGTTTAGCCCCGCCTTCAGCCCAGGATGTGATCTTGGAGACCTGGGATCAAGTCCCACGTTGGGCTCCCTGCATGGAGCCTGCTTCTCCCTCTGCCTGTGCCTCTGCCTCTCTCTCTGTGTGTGTCTCATGAAGAAATAATAAAAAATCTTTAGGGCAACCCAGGTGGCTCAGTGGTTTAGTGCTGCCTTAAGCCCAGGGTGGGATCCTGGAGACCCGGAATCGAGTCCCACATTGGGCTCCCAGCATGGAGCCTGCTTCTCCCTCTGCTTGTGTCTCTGCCTCTCTCTCTGTGTCTCATGAATAAATAAATAAAATCTTTAAAAAAATCTTTAAAAAAAGTATTTGCAATAGTATTTATTTATTTATTTATTTATTTATTTTAATTTAAATTCAGTTTGCCAACATATAGTATAACACCCAGTGTCACCCATGTCATCACATCACATGCCCTCCTTAATGCCCAGTTATCCCATCCCTCCATTCACCTCCCCTTCTACAATACTTTGTTTCCCAGAGTCAGGAGTCTTTCATGGTTTGTGATAGTATTTAAATTCTGTTTCCTATATTGACTGCTACAGTGCGAACCACCTTATATAATTGGGGAGCCTGTTCTCTGGTAATCTCAAGCTGCTCCGATATTTGTTTGTATATATCCTGACATCTTCCAGAACCTCCCCCTCTAGGAATTACTTTAGCTTCCTTGCAGGTGGCAAGAATTAAGGCAGCCATTCTTCCCCAAGAGGCTAGTTGTGAAGGGGATGACAGATGGGACTTCTCATGAAGAGGGTGAGGTGTCCTAAGTTCTTGGGCTTTGTTTATATGTGATTGAAGAAGATGAGCTCTCTCTTCCTTATATCCAAGGGAATCCACACTTTGGCTAAATAGGCAAGTCCCCTTGGAGGTAATGGCCTTAGCAGGATCAACAGGAAGGAACAGTTATCTCCCCATGTGCTGAGGGCATCTGCCTTAGCTTAGCTTCCTGGGACTCCTCAGATCAACTTTCCATGCTGTCAGCCTCTAACTTGGAGTGGCAATTATTGAGTTGCCCCCAGCCAGAAGTTAGGGGAGAGAGGAATCACGAGCTAACACTCAGGTAACTCTTCACAGGATTCCCATAAGCATTGTTTCAGTCTGCATTGAAATAATGCCTCAAACATTTTATCCAGTACTTCCTCTGACCCTGGTGCTGTCATCTCCATGTCTTTTTTCTTTTTTAAAATTTCATTTATTTATTCATGAGAGACACAGAGAGAGAAGGAGAGGCAGAGACACAGGCAGAGGGAGAAGCAGGCTCCATGCAGGGAGCCCGACGTAGGACTTGATCCTGAGTCTCCAGGATCACGCCCTGGGCTGAAGTCAGTGCTAAACTGCTGAGCCACCCAGGCTACCTCCTCCATGTGTTTTTTTCTAGGCTGGACAGACATGGTATCTGAGTCCACCTTAGGTTTCCAGTGTGGCCTGGCTTTGATTAAGGTATCGACAGATATTGGGTAGGTAGATAATGGCTTTTTTTTTTTTTTTTTTAGAAAATAAAAAACCAAGTAAAGGTTCCAAAGGCTGCAAGAAGGTAAGTTGGCTCCACCCTCAGGTAAGGTAGCTCATTGTTGGGGATAAGGTCAGGAATGGGTTCCCTGCCCTAGAAGAGGCCTACAAACTGCAGTAGATGTTGGGTCATTCCAGATAGAGCACTGAATTGGAATCAAAGGATACAGCTTTCCCTCCCTCTCTGGTTGGCTGCAGTAGAGAATCAGTAGCATTTATTAAGTTTCCACCACAAGCCATGTGCTGCTTTGTGCTTGAGTTACCTTGGTGAAAGGATTGCCATCGTCCCATTTTTAAGATGAAGAAACTGAGCCACAGTGAGGAGCTTCCTAGGTCCAAGGTAGCATGGCTGGGACTTGAGTCTGATTCCCAAGTCCCTATTGCTCTTGTTGAGGAGGGAGGCCAAGATAGCACCTTTGGCTTTAGCTCCTGGTCCTGCTAGGCGAGGTGGAGGGAGATAAGATGGGCCAGAGCAGTGGTTCTCAAATTTTAATGTGGTTAAATTTCTCAAACTTTAACCAGCCCTCCAGGTAATTACCCAGAATTACCTGAAGGGCTGGTTAAAACCCAGACTGCTGGGCAGCCTGGGTGGCTCAGTGGTTTAGCCACCACCTTCAGCCCAGGGCGTGATCCTGGAGACTCAGGATCGAGTCCCACATCGGGCTCCCCGCATGGAGCCTGCTTCTCCCTCTGCCTGTGTCTCTGCCTCTCTCTCTCTCTCTGTGTGTGTCTCTCATGAATAAATAAATAAGCAAAATCTTTAAAAACAAAACAAACAAAAAAAATTCAGACTGCTGGGCCTCACCCTCAAGTTTCTCCTTTAAAAAAAAAAGATTTTATTTATTTATTCATGAGAGACACAGAGAGAGAGAGACAGACAGACAGACAGACGGAGAAGCAGGCTCCATGCAGGGAACCTGACCTGGGACTCGATCCCAGGTCTCCAGGATCACACCCTGGGCCGAAGGTGGCACTAAACCACTAAGCCACCTGGGATGCCCACCCTCGAGTTTCTGATTCAATAGGTCTGTTGTGGTGTCCCATAATTTATATTTCTAACCAGTTCCCAGGTGATGGTGTTCATGGTCCAAGAGCCACACTTAGCTACTTTAGCATTTCCCTTTGGCCTTTACTTGGGAAACTTTTCCATTTGTCCCCACCTTTCCTGGGGTGCTTCGATCAGTGCCTGCCTAGGAGAGGGAGGGTCTTTCTCTAGCCAGATGGGCAGACCTCTGGGGACAGAGCCCTTCTTTTTGCTTACTCCTCTCTTTTCCCTGCAACTACACTTTTGAGCAGCTATAACCCTCAAGGAAGGGTGATTTCCATGAGTTGATTAGCTCTGATTGTTTCCTTTTGTGTGGTGACCAGCCTGCAAAGCAGAATGGAAAGAAAGCAGCTTCCAAACTGGCCTCTGCTCCCCAGTTTGTTCACTCCAATGATCATGCCAATCGGGAGGCTGAATTAAAGAAGAAGAGGGTAAGCCCTTGACCTTGGGGGAGAGAGAGGGCCTGGCCTGATGCCAGGTCCACAGAAGTGGTGACTGGAAGGGCAAAGACCAGAGTTGTTGGGGTTGTTGAGGCTGTTTGCAGAAGAGGAAGAGAAGGTGGTCACTGTGATATTTGATTTAGTGTCTCCGTTTGCTCATCTTCCCCTCACCTCCTGGTCCACTGCTGCCCTTCTGTGTTCCTCTTGCTCCTTTGAAATGACTCCTGTTAGTCTCACCAGTTCGTTCTGTGACATCACAGCTCATGGATAGTTTCCTTCTGTCATCTCATCCGAATTGTCAGGATTTGAAACCATGCTTTCTTTGAAGTACTCTCACTTTGACTTTCTTGTCATCTCACTCTCGTGGATGTCCTTGTTCCTCTTTCCTAGTCTCTTTTGCTGTTCCTTCCTTTTCCTGGTCTTTAGATGATGGAGCATCGAAAGAGGACCTTACCTGCTTTCTCCCTTGATCTTAATTGATTCCCTTTGCCTAGAACACATTCTCTCTCAGCTTCACATGGCTGTCTTTTTATTTATTTTATACTGTTTTTCTCTGCCACACCTTCCTTTCCTTCATCTCTTGTTTCCTTTCTCTCAAACTGCTTATCTCCTGCTATCATATCTACTTTCTCCTTGTATCCCTGCTCCTCCTACCTCTGCCACGTCAACACTGTTTCTTCCCTCTGTCATCCACTCCCTGTTATTCCCTGTTACTCTGTCTCCCATCCCTTTCTTAGGTTACAGACCTAGTCAGCTATAGTCCTGCTGTGTGTTCACTTGTTAGGTTGAGGAGATAAGGGAGAAGCAGCAGGCTGCCCGGGAGCAAGAGAAACACAGACGCAGGACCATTGAGACCTACTGTCAGGATGTCCTGCAACGCCAGGAGAAATTTGAGCATAAGGTAAGAGAATAGCCTTTGCTTCAGGGTCAGATGGGTTTGGGTTTGCTCAGAAGCATCTATTGCCATTGCCCTGTAAAAGGGAAAGAGGAAAGATGTGAGACTGTTGGAGTGGACATAGGAAATCAATGCAAAGAAGATGGGAAACAGTGGGGAAAGAGGGATGGAGGGAGGTATGAGAGGGAAGCACAGGGCCATTATGAGCCCTATCTGTGACTGGACAACCCTGAATAGGTCCTCTCCTAAGCTGGACCCCAAAGATGTGGTTGGGAGTAGGGAAAGAGAGATCAGAAGATGGGGCGGGGAGAGGGAATAAGTGTAAGGGAAGGGTCAACAGAAGAGTGTATGTGAGAGGGATGCCATCTTCCTTCTTGGACTTCTTACTGCCCTTCGGATGTACATTCTCATCTCACAGAATATGCCCTTTCTAGTTCAAAGTTCCTTTTCTAACATAAAGTATATGTTTTGCCTCCCCCGTCTCATGTTCTCACATGGGTTGTTTTTTTTCACTTATACCTCCCTCTCATATTCCTTCCTTGTACACACAGGTGCACACTCAGGTCCCTAGCTAGTGCTTGAACACATACTTAAACATAGCATACACATGCATCATATGATTGCTTCCATTCTTCCAGTTCCCAGCTTTATTGGCTGGTCAGTTACTCTTTGGTGGGCTGGGATTCCTGTGGCTCCCCCAGCCTCTCATGGTTTCCAAAGTCCTGGCTTTCACTCTCTCTTTCCTCCCTGAACCATTTCTTCTCTCTTTTTTTTCCTTTAGGAGGAAGTTTTACAGGAATTAAATATGTTTCCTCAGTTGGATGATGAGGCTACAAGGAAGGCTTATTACAAGGAGTTCCGTAAGGTATGAGGGCCCATTTCTTAAGACTCTTTAGAGAGGGTACCAATCCCATCCCATCTCCTTTCCATTTCTGTTTTTCCTGACTGAGATGGAGACCTTTTCTTTTATGGGCCTGTATGATTCACACCCAGTCCTTTGCCTGCCTTCATCCCCTGTCCTTTGCCCTGCAGGTGGTAGAATATTCTGATGTGATTTTGGAAGTCCTGGATGCCAGGGACCCACTGGGCTGCCGCTGCTTCCAAATGGAGGAAGATGTCCTGCAGGCAGAAGGCAACAAGAAGCTGGTCCTGGTCTTGAACAAGATTGGTGGGTGTTGGGCAGAATTGGAAAGGCAGGGCAGGGGCCAGACCTTCTTGAAAGACTAGCTCAGACCAGATGCTGGGACTCAGCAACTCAGTGGTTGTGTAAGGTGAGGAATTCCTGTTCAGTTTTTAAAGCCAGGAATCCAAGAGGTGAAATCACTTTTTTAAAGACACACACACACAGTTTGGCAGAAGTTGGGGATGGAGTCCAAGCCTGTCTGCCTTTCAGTCCCTTGTTCTTGCCATTTTGAGCCTTATTGGTCAACCCTGGAGAGTTCCTGTGACTCCAAGCTGGAACCCACAGACCAGGGCAGAAGAGCACATGAGCCCAGGAGTCACTGAGGTCTTGGTCTTATTCCATTTGTACTGTCAGTTTTCTCTGCGATCTTGGACAAGTCGTATCACCTGAGAGTTTCCATTTCTCTAGCTGTAAAATGGGCTGTGATTGTCCCAATCTCACTGGGTTGTTGTGAGAATTAATGATAAAGTGCTTGGTATATGCATGGTTAGTACTCCACAAATGGTAGCCATATTCTTGTCAGAGTTATTCTTGACATTTGGCCCAACCTACAATGATCCACAGAGAGGACGGGAAATGTAATCTTTAGGAAGCCTGGCTTGGAAGGAAGGCATCTGGGACCAAACAGCTAATTTGCCCATTTTCCCCAAGGGACAGAGTTCCCCTCAGGGAGGGCCAACTGGCCCCCTCCCTAGACTGGACTTTTTTTCTAATTCTAACCTGGGAGCTGGACAGGTACTGATAGGGCCAGGGACAGCTGGATAGGTACTGACATCTGTTGGCAGGAGGTGGGCCTAGCCTTGGATGTGGGTGGATGTATCTTTGGCGTGAGCCATCGAAGTGATGTTCTCCTTACTAGTCCTGTGTGTTTCTATTTTCCCCAGATCTGGTCCCCAAAGAGATTGTGGAGAAGTGGCTGGATTACCTTCGGAATGAGCTGCCAACAGTGGCTTTCAAGGCCAGCACACAGCATCAGGTCAAAAACCTGGTAAGCTGGGACCAGCGGCATCTAGCTAGCCTCTTTCAGGGTAGCCTGGGGCCAGGGTTGGAGGATCATGACTTGGACTGGGATCCCCAGCCCTTTGGTAATTGAACTGGGCCTTCAACTTTGAGCTTTTTGCCTTACTAGATGACCTTTTAATATTTGTTTTACTTTATTCCTCCCTACATTTTAGCTTTTTGGGAAGGTTTTTTTTTTTTCTAGATATGAAGATAATACATACTGTCCATAGAAAATTTGGAAAATACAGTTAGCTATGTGTTAGCTTTTAAAAACAGACACCTTAATTTTTCTCTTTAACACAAATCACTCTACTTTCTAATTATGTAATTAACATAGAAGTACAGTTTCTTTGTAAAATGTTAAAAGTATTACAGAAACATTGGTTGCTTCTGAAGACAGAAACTGGCTGCTGGGGACATTTTTCAACTTTGCACCAGGTGTAGAACTTAGTATTTATGAAAAAATAAAGTAGAAAAAAAATAAAAACAGTTACAGACAGTTTAAATACCCTTTTACCAATACCCTTAATTCTAGTTTCCTTTATCCATACCCAGGTGTAACTACCATTGTTAGCTTGGTGTGTATCCTTTCAGATGTTTTTCTGTGCTGTATATATATGTAGATGTATATATAGAGAGAAAGGAAGTATTTGGGAGTGTCCTATGTGTCATCCTGGGGCATGTTTCTTTTGGCAATTTTCTTTAGAGATGCACTTTTTTGATGCTAAATAAACTTAGTTTGGAATTTTTAATCATTATAATCAGTACTTTAACATATACCCTTGCACATGTTATCATGGCTGGTAGGTGAGTATTTATATAGGTTGGGTACTGAGAGGTGGAGTGGCTATGTATTTTACATTTTCCTATACACTGACAAATTGCCTTTCAGTGGCTGTACCAATTTATCTTCCTCCTGCTAGGGTAGGTGAATGTGCGAGAGGGCTGTTTTCCCTACATCCTTTCCAACATTTGATATCATTAAACATTTTAATCTTGACTCATTTGGGAGAAACCTGACCTCTCATTTATAATTTTTGGCCTTCTTGGTGACAGAAATATGGTGAGCGTCCCTTCTAACAGCTCTCTTTCATTTGTATTCCACTTTAAGGATATATTTCCTCAAACTATTTCTTACTGATGGATATTTAGCTTAATTCGTATTTTGCAATGCCATGGTGGGTGAGGAAAGAGGAAGAGATGGAATGGCATTGTGGGCAGAGGAGGTGGCATCAGGAGTAAGGAGATGGAGGCTGGAATGGCCTTGTCTTGTGTGAGGAGTTAAGGGAAGGTAGCCTATGGGCCAGACACTATCTTCCTACCAAAGGCATGGAGGGCAGTGTCTCCATTTTGTGGATGAGGGCACTGAGACGCAGAGAAGGGAAGCAGAACTTGATGCACACACACACCTGTGAGAGGCAGAGCTGCTGGCTAGATGCTAGGGTGCCATCCTTACCCTGCTGAGGGAGGCCACAGATAAGTATGTCTAGAGAGAGTTAGGGACAGAGAAGATTGAAGACATGACCGTGGAAAAACAGGCCTTGTGCAAGCAGGGAAATGGCAGGTATTCAGGGCCTGTGTGAGAAGCCCTCTGTTTCAGCCTTGGGGTCTCAGCAATCACAGGGAGGTGGTCCTGAAGGTTTCACTGAAAGTTGGAAATCTGGAGTCAGACTACATTTCCCACCTTGATGCCCTTGTTTTCCAGAATCGTTGCACTGTGCCAGTGGATCAGGCCTCTGAGTCACTGCTGAAAAGCAAAGCCTGCTTTGGAGCTGAAAACCTCATGAGGGTTTTGGGGAACTATTGCCGCCTTGGTGAAGTGCGCACCCATATCCGTGTGGGTGTTGTGGGTAAGGCCTGTGGGGAGGCCATGGGGCCTAGGCTCCTTCCTTGGGCAGAGCTTTCACTGGGCAAAGGATTCTGGGAGCTTTGTGTTACCCTGGTAGGGAAGAGAGGGTTATGAATGGTTAGAGAATGGTTTTATGATTTGTAATGTGTATTGGTAGAGGATGTAGGAAGGCATACTGAGAATCACCACCATGCACGGAGTATTAGAAACGTGGACCAAATACACACGGTTGTGCTTGGACATTGTGTCATCTCATACCAGAGCTGTGGGGTGGGGGGAGGAGTGAATATATCCCTTTTACAGATAAGAACACTGAGGCCCAGAGAAGGCAAAGGGACTTGTGGGGGTCAGCTCTGTGTGAGACAAGGTAGAGTGGGAAATATCAGAAAGGGAGACAGAACATGAGAGACTCCTAACTCTGGGAAACGAACTAGGGGTGGTAGAAAGGGAGGTGGGCGGGGGGTGGGGGTGACTGGGTGACGGGCACTGAGGGGGGAACTTGATGGGATGAGCACTGGGTGTTATTCTATATGTTGGCAAATTGAACACCAATAAAAAATAAATTTATATATAAAAAAAAGGTAGAGCTGATACTCAAACCTGGACCTGTCTGGAACCCAGGGTAGTGAGGGAAGGGTGATGGGGAAGAGGATAGGGAAATTGAGAGAAGCAGAGATAGACTGTCAGAGAGAGGAAGTGAGGCCAAAAGAAAAAGATATTCGAGAGAACTGGACACTGAGAAAATGGTATAGATAGACCTGAATAGACCTAGAAAAAGAACTGGGTGGGCACCTGGATGGCTCAGTCGGTTAAGCATCTGCCTTTGGCTCTGGTCATGATCCTGCAGTCCTGGGATCAAGTCCCAAATAGACTCCCTGCTTAGCGGGGAGTCTGCTTCTCCCTCTCCCTCTGCTTGCTGCTCCCCCTGCTTGTGTTCTCTTTTTCTCTCATGCTTGCTCTCTCTCTTTCTCTCTCTTAAATAAATAAATATCTTAAAAAAAAGATAACTGGGAAATGGTGGGATTGGTGGGGAGTGGAAAGGAAAGATAGGTTTAAATGACAGAGGCAGGTAGAGAGGGAGATACCAATCACAAAAAGATACCAGAAGGACTGTAGAGACAGGCAGTGTGCATAGAGACACAAGGGCTAGATACTTCGTGCATATAGAGAGGCAGACGTGCATACCAAAGAAAGAATGAGAGAGATAGGCAGATGCAGAGATAGACAGCTTCAGAGGACAGGGCGCATGGAAGGAGCCAGGAGTAAAGAGGTAGACATGATGTAATACACAACACACACACACACACACACACACACACACCCCTATGAACACATTCAGATCCACCAATACACGTATGGATCTACACTGGTGCAGACCTGTTCAGACCCAGAGGTAGCACACATGCAGACCCAAGTCCTTCTCATATGTTCTGCTCCCCACAAGCAGATAGAGGCACAGAGAGACACATGCAACCCAGATGCGCTGGACCCTCAGACACAGTCACATGCCCAGAGCCACAGAGGGAGACAAATGCACAAACGTGTCTGTGATGAGATAGATATTCACAGAGACAGAGACAGAGAGAGGGTTGGGAATATGCAGACAGAGACAGAAGAAGGCACAGTGAGACACGTACAAAGAGGCCTACAGAGACAAGCCCATGGAGAGAAGGAGCACAGAAGGAGGCCGGGAGAAGTTGGTGCTGAGGGAATTAGAGAGGCAGAGTTGGTGGGGTGGGGAGAATCAGAAAGACAATTGCCAGAATGAGAGATAAAGAGACAAACCAGCAGAGAAAGGTGCTTAGAGCTATACACAGAAAGAAATGTATGGTAGTGAAAAAGACTGAGCAGGAGGAAGTCAACATGGAAAAAACAGTGATATTTAGTATGAGAACAACCAAGAGATGTGTGCTTGCATACACACATATATGTGCAAGGGCACGTGGATGATGTACAGAGACTTCCACACACCAGGAGTGCACACATACAGGTACGTCCATGAGAGAGCAGTCTATGCATAAATTCTGGCACACAGAGAAGGAGAATAGTGAGAATGAGAGACCTGGTGAGAGAGTAGCACACAAAGATGTCCACAGGCCTGGAGGTGCTCACAGATGCCTCAACAGAGAAACATATACCACAGGCAGACAGCTGCTCAAAGAGAATGACATCTGGAGAGGGCTCTCCCAACCCCCTACCAGGTGAATTTGACACCAGGACAGATGGTTCTCTGTTTCACAGACATTTCCTGATGTTAACCTTCTGTTGGATCATGTTACAGAGGCTTTGCATTGAGCACCTTTCCCTGGCTGGTGGGAGGTGGGAGGTGAGTGTCATATCTAGTGAGAGGGTCATGTGTACTCAGTATGCTCACAAATGGAGGAAAGGGGTAGCTAGGCCATATTGGGGCTTGCTCAGGGCCTGGGATGAGAAGGCAGGAGGCCAGGTTCTGTTTTTGGCTTCGCCATAGCTTGGTCATTGTCCCAGCATGGATCGCCCATGTGTAGGCTGGCCGAAATGTTCCTGAGGGCCCTTCCTGCTCTGAGCCATCTGCTACTCCTTTGTAGGTCTTCCTAATGTTGGGAAGAGCAGCTTGATCAATAGTCTGAAGCGCAGCCGAGCGTGTAGTGTGGGAGCTGTTCCTGGTGTCACCAAGTAAGTTACCTGCCTGCTCCACCAGTCCACTGCTCCTTGACCCTACCATTTCTCTATCTTTCATGACTTTGGCCCCTGCCCCTTTCCTTATCTTGGCCCAGCCTCTGATTCTTACCTAGCCATGGGACTCTCACTAACAGTCCCCATTTACCTGGTACATCCTAGGTGTGGGCCAGGGACACAGCTGGGTACTTCCCCCTCAGCTCCTTGAAGATTCTTAGCAGTCACGCAATATTGGGGTATAGGTATAGATAAGCAACTGCACTTCCTAGATGAAGCAGTGGAGGCTCAGTAAGTCAGAAACTTGCCCACAGTCTGGCAGCTCAGTCCCCAGTGGTAGGGACTAGACTAGAATGAGTCCCAGGTCTGTAGGCCCAAGAGCTCCCAGCTCCACATCTCTATCTTCATCTATATGTATGCTCTCTGCCCCTCACCCCTTTCTCAGCTGTGTCTGGGGATTAAAGGATACCAGATACATCCCAGCTCATCAGTGTCCTACATTCTCTTTTATCTCCTCTTTCCTGTCATAGGTTCATGCAGGAGGTCTATCTGGATAAGTTCATCAGGCTGCTGGATGCCCCAGGCATTGTCCCAGGACCAAACTCAGAGGTTGGCACCATCCTGCGCAACTGCGTCCAAGTGCAGAATTTGGCAGACCCTGTGACCCCGGTAGAGACCATCTTGCAACGCTGTAACCTGGAGGAGGTACAGAAGGCACTTGCTCCTGCCCTGCCCCGCCCCACTCCAAGGGCCCTTCATTTTTTCCTCATGATTTCTTTTCTTCCTGTCTTCACCAGATTTCCAATTATTATGGCATCTCTGGGTTCCAGACCACTGAGCACTTTCTGACTGCAGTGGCTCACCGCTTGGGGAAGAAGAAGAAAGGAGGCGTATACAGTCATGAGCAGGCAGCCAAAGCTGTTTTAGCTGACTGGGTGAGGTGAGGAGAGGGCTAAGAAGTAAGGTAAGGGTAGACCTGCTGAGAGGCTCCATAAGGGGGGGTACATCTGTGCTTATTGCAGCAGTGGGGCAGCTTGACATCATGTTTCCTGGGGGAAAGTGAAGGCACCAGGTCATGTCCTGGTCAGGAATTTCTGGCCAATGACGATCCAGCAACTTAACCTCTTGTTGTTCAGAAGCTTCTGTGGATTTTCTTGTTCCTCATTGTTTCTGACTTGTTTCTAACTCATTCTCTCTTTGGTCATTTGTTCTCTTAATGACCTCACCAATTTCCTCCTATCTCCCAATGCAGCGGGAAGATCAGCTTCTACACACTTCCACCTGCCACCCACACTCTGCCTGCCCATCTCAGTGCTGAGATCATTAAGGAGATGACCGAAGTTTTTGACATTGAAGATACTGAGCAGGCCAACGAAGACACCATGGAATGTAAGTAGGGGCATAAGTACTTTGTCTTACCCTGGATGGGAGCCCCCAGACCCAACACCAGATCCCATGTTTGACCTTCCCCTGCCCTGGCCCTACTCTGGCTTTGGGCAAATTGTTTAACCAATCTAAATTTAGTGTTTCCTCCCACAAGGTGGAGAATTCTAATCTGGGCCATGGGGGTGGTTGTGGGCTCTTGGTAGATAGGGAAAAAAGTCAGCAAAGTTCTGTGTATACAGTGAGGTGCTCAGGAAATGTGTGGGTCTTTTCCCCATCTCTTGGGACCTGGAGTGAACTAAAATACTTCTCTTCAAAACCCCTTCCCTCATGTTGCCCTAGGCTTTGCCTCAGCTACTGTATGTCTATTCCTAGATTTTTATCCTCTCTCCCATTGGTGGGGAGACATCTGAGTCATAGAAGGCTGGTATTTCCTGAATGGTGCACGATCAGTGGCAGACAGAGGTGGTATTCAAAGCAACTTTTCTGCCCCATAGTCTTAAGACTATCCCAGCTCAGAGTAGCTAAGGGTTCAAAGAATGGATTGCCTGGATTCAAGTTCAAGTTTTGTTTCTTGTTAGCTCCATGATGCTGCGACAGTTAATTTCGCCATGTCTCAGTGACATCAACTGTAAAATGGGAACAGTAGCACTTACCCAATAAGATGGTCACAAACACATATTTAATTCATAAAAACACTCAGAGCAGTGCTTGGCTTATAGTACATGCTTGGTGAATATTAGTTGTTATTAAGATGATCATTTGCTGGGGTACAGAGGTGTGGCTTTGAGAAACTTCTATAGGAAATATGTTCTCTTCAGATACTACCATTTGCAACCTTGGCTTATGGCTCCTCCCTCCTTTCTACTCCACCTTGGAAAGGTGCCCAGTGCTCTCTGGACCTGTTTGTAGACCCTTGGATAGTGGGAAAAGGCCTGGCTGGCTTGGCTTCTGGTTTCTCCATTTCTCTTGAGGGCTTTTCTTCTCTGGGCTTTTTTGTGTCCTTAGATTAGTGATGAGGACAAGAGGACTTGTCTACTTCAGAGTTTATTCCCCACATGGCTGCTAGCAAGTCAGTTCTCTTTCTGAACTTTACTTCCCTCTTCTACCAAGTAGATGGTTGGGAGGAATTAGAGCTCATGTTCCTATGATGATGCTTGACCCTGGCTGCATGTGAGGGCAAGGGGGACTCCATTAATGAGAATGTACTTTGGCAAAAGATTGAGGTCTGGGAAATTGAGGAGAGGGAAAAGTTAATGGCGAGAGTTTTCTAGAGGAGTTGGCCCTAGTGTTGTATCTTGAAGAGTGAGTAGGAATTAGAAGGGGATGAAGACAAAGTTTGGATGGAAGTAGGTGGGAGGATACTATGGGCCCAAGGCAGTGGGTACATGAATGGTTTGCAGTGGAGGCCATCTCCAGGCAAGGGGCCAGGAGGCAGGTGGGGAGGCCTGGTCCTGGAAGGAAACCCAGTGGCTGCCATTTACTGAGCAGTGTCTTAGGCCAGTGCGTTTCAAGTGTCCTCTCCTGTGACGGCAGCCCCAAGTCATAGGCTTGTGGTGTTCTCATTTTCCAGATGAGGAATCTAAGGCTCCTAGACCAGCTCCCAGCAGGTGAATACCCTACTGCAAAACCCATGCCTTTAATCCTTTGTCATGTGGCCTCCCATCAGAAATGAAAAAGCCCTTCTCTCCCAACTCCCTTGGGCAGCTCCACATATCCTTTCCACTGAGGCCTGATATTGGGGCGGGGGGTGCTGGCAGCAGGGAGGAGCTAGAGCCCTGACAGTGGTATTGGTTGTGTTAAAGGCTTGGCCACTGGAGAATCAGATGAACTGTTGGGTGACATGGACCCGCTCGAAATGGAGATCAAGTGGCTCCATTCTCCGATGGTGAAAATAGCAGATGCCATGGAAAATAAAACCACCGTGTATAAGGTACCTGCTCCCTTTCTTCATGGTAACCCTCTCCTCTTCCCAGGGCTCTAGGGAGTGGTTGGTCCCTTCTGCCTTGCTCCCACAAGGTCTCCCCACACTCATTCCCTGTGGCCTCCTGGGCATCAGGTAATGTGCATCTTTTACCAGGCAATGACAAGTCCAAGGAGGAGGCTTGCTCTCTCAGGCAGTTTTTCCAGCCTGGCTCCAACCTAGAGAACAGGTATCCCCATTCAGCCACTCAGTTTTTCAAGTTGCAAACCTGGGTACCCCTGACTCCTCCCTCCAACTAGCATCCAGTAGCCCATAGTTAGTCAGCAAGTACTATGGCTTCTCCCTCCTAAGTCTCTTGAGAAGCTATCAGCTTCTTTTGATCCCTACCATTTCTATAACAACTGGTCTAAGCTTCTAACCCTTTCTCACCTGGATATATGTCCCATGGTTTCTAACAGCCCAGTCTGACCATGTCACCTTCTCTGTCATGGCTCCATGGTTCCCTACACCTGTATGATTAAGCCATAATGCCATGCTATGATTTCTGGAGGCTTTTTCAGCTTCTTCTGCCAGTTACCCTATCTCTGCCCTCTGGGAGGTTACAGTTTGGTGAGGAGCTTAGCCATTGCTTATGCCGAGGCCCAAAAAAGTAGTGTTTGGGGGAAATGTTAGTGGTGTGGGGTGGTTGGAATGAGAGTGGATGCAAGGAAAGATTCTGGAATCAGATCATACATAACATGCTTGAATTTGACTTTAAACCATGGATATTAGGAAAACCCTGAAAATTGGTTATTTTTTTTCTGTCAAAAAGTCTTTTTTCCCCCTATTTTATTTATTTAAAATATTCTTTCCCTTTTATTTATTTTTTGACTAGGTAATGTGTGTACGTGGTATAAAATTTAGGTACTAAAGGGTATGCAGTGAAAAATAAGTTTCTCTCCTGCAACTATCTCCCAGCTACCTGTCCCCTCCTTGGAGGCAGTCACTATTAGCAGATTTGAATGTCCTTTTCTAGCTATTCCATCTTTATGTATATACATATGTACATATATGCAGATGCAGAGATCTATTTTAATTCAAATAACAGCATGCTATTTGATTGTTCTGCATTTTGCTCATTTCACTTACAAATTCATCTTATAGATTGTTTCACCTGATTACTTAAAGAGCCATTCTTTGTTTCTGATGGCTACATACTATCTGGAAGGGTTTCTTTTTTTTTAATTTTTATTTATTTATGATAGTCACACACACACAGAGAGAGAGAGAGAGAGAAAGAGAGAGAGAGAGAGAGAGAGGCAGAGACCTAGGCAGAGGGAGAAGCAGGCTCCATGCACCGGGGGCATCCTGGGTCTCCAGGATCGCGCCCTGGGCCAAAGGCAGGCGCTAAACCGCTGCGCCACCCAGGGATCCCCTGGAAGGGTTTCTTAAGCAAGGAAATGACATGGTCAGGTTTGTGTATTAGAACTGTCTCACCCAGGCAGCCAGAGTGAAAATCATGTTAGAAAAAAGGGACCAGGGTAGAGGCAGGGGGTCTAGGAAGGAAAACTCAGCTGTATTTTATAAGAGTTGATGAGGTAATGACAAGAATCATGCCATTCTCATTCTCACATAGTTTTAAAGGTTCCCTTGGTGCTTACAGGAAAACCAGTGTAAAGTTGTCTGTTTAAGGCCATCCTCTGGTGATATTTCCAAATGAGCCCATAAGCCCCAGAATATACCATTTTTCCTTAGGAACCTACAGTACTTCCCTGCTCTATGCTAGAGGTTCCAAACTCAGGTTCAGGGAACCTGAGCAGGACCATTTCATTGTACAACTCTGAGAGATACCATTGTACAACTGTGCCATATTGTGAATGGTGCCCCCTGCTGCAACCCCAGAGTTGTATAGGTTGGTAGCTTTGCCTTTTCCCCACTGTAGTGTAGTGAGTTGTCATACATACATATAAGCCTCACTGCTAGGGTTCTTATTTATTCTGTTTACCAGCTATGTGACCTTAGGTGCTTTGTTTGTTATAGCATTGTTGCAAGGATTAAATGAGTTAATGTGTGTGTGTGTGTGTGTGTGTGTGTGTGTATACATACATTTGTGCGTGCTTAGAATGGTACCTGGCACATGGTGAGCTTTCTATCAATATTAGCTTTTACTACCCATATGGACCCATGTCTGTGCCAGCCAGGCAGGTACCCTTTCGGGTGCTCAGGTATGTTCTGTGCTTTTCCATTGTTCACAGTGAGGAATGACCTTTCTCACCAGTAGAAGCATGTTGACCACTGCCTTCCTCATGGCCTCTGCCACTTTTGCTATGTCTTTCTGGTGGGCACTTAACATACCCTGACTTGGCCTGTGTTGTGGGTTGGTTGTATCCTCTTTGGACCAGTTGCTTCTCAAAGATGGGACTGCATCTGACTCATTTCTTCAACATTTCCCCACATAGAGCTGGGCACAGAATAGCTGTCAGAAAATATTTATTAAATTGAGTAAGACTGAAGGGTTACTTGAGGAAAGAATCATAATACCAATTGTCATTGATCGAGTAACTGCTTTTTTATTTTATTCTTGTCAAAGCCATGCAAGCTATCCATTGTGTATCTTATTTGACAAATGAGCCAACTGCAGCTGAGAGATTAACTAAGTACCTTCTAGTTTGTGATAGAGCCAGACTTGGGAGCTTAGTTCTGTGTGGCTCTAGGCTTCCTCTTCTTAACCAAACCTGTCCCTGTCTCCTCTGCAGAAGTCTTTGGTGGTACTCTGGGGCCCCAGACCTTACTGTTGTCCCCTCTCTCTCTAGATTGGAGATCTTACTGGGTATTGCACCAATCCAAACCGACATCAGATGGGGTGGGCTAAACGCAATGTGGACCACTGCCCCAGGAACAATAGCGTGGTGGACGTCTGCCCTGTGGACCGCCGCCCAGTGCTGCAGAAGATCATGGAAACAGACCCCCTGCAGCAGGGCCAGGCTCTTGCATCTGCCCTGAAGAATAAGAAGAAGATGCAGAAGCGTACTGGTGGGGGCATCTGACCATACCCCTCTTTCCCAGGCTCCAAAAAAGCGCCCCCTTGGGCCTTGATTAGGCGCTCCTAAATGAGCATTTCCATGTGCCCAGTGCCAGGCTAACCCTGGTTAAGGAGCAGGGATGGGTTAGGAGGCTCACTTACTAGCGTAGTGGTTTTCAAACTTTAGCTTTTCTAAAATAGTTTTCTTTCTTTTTTTTTTTTTAATTAATTTTTATTGGTGTTCAATTTACCAACATACAGAAAAAGCACCCAGTGCTCATCCTGTCAAGTGTCTAACTCAGTGCCCGTCACCCATTCCCCACCAACACCCGCCCTCCTCCCCTTCCACCACCCCTAGTTCGTTTCCCCGAGTTAGGAGACTTTATGTTCTGTCTCCCTTCCTGATATTTCCCAACATTTCTTTTCCCTTCCTTTATATTCCCTTTCACTATTATTTATATTCCCCAAATGAATGAGAACATACACTGTTTGTCCTTCTCCGATTGACTTGTTTCACTCAGCATAATACCCTCCAGTTCCATCCACGTTGAAGCAAATGGTGGGTATTTGTCGTTTCTTATTGCTGAGTAATATTCCATTGTATACATAAACCACATCTTCTTTATCCATTCATCTTTCGATGGACACCGAGGCTCCTTCCACAGTTTGGCTATTGTGGCCATTGCTGATAGAAACATCGGGGTGCGGGTGTCCCGACGTTTCATTGCATCTGAATCTTTGGGGTAAATCCCCAACAGTGCAATTGCTGGGTCGTAGGGCAGGTCTATTTTTAACTCTTTGAGGAACCTCCACACAGTTTTCCAGAGTGGCTGCACCAGTTCACATTCCCACCAACAGTGTAAGAGGGTTCCCTTTTCTCCGCATCCTCTCCAACATTTGTTGTTTCCTGCCTTGTTAATTTTCCCCATTCTCACTGGTGTGAGGTGGTATCTCATTGTGGTTTTGATTTGTATTTCCCTGATGGCAAGTGATGCAGAGCATTTTCTCATGTGCATGTTGTCTAAAATAGTTTTCTAAAACTATTGTTAGAATTAACCTGGAAGGCTTGTTAAGACACAGATTTCTGGGACTCAACCCTGGAGTTTCTGATTGAATATGTTGGCCATGGGGCCGGAGTATTTGTGTTGCTAACTGGTTCCTGGTTGATGCTGATTCTGCTCCTCCGGGAACCACACTTGAAGAACTATTGGCCTAGTCTCTGTGCCACATAGCCACCATTTATTTCTTAGCTCTTTTCCATGTGTTAGGAAGCCTACAGGTCATATATAATGTTTATTTTATCCATAAGCAATGTACTCAAAATTCAAAAGGTAGAAAAGGATATACAGTGAAATGTTTGTCTCCTTCCAGTCTCCCAGTCATCTAGGATTCCTCACAGAGGTGATCAGTTAAATTCTTCTATCTCAATTCCTGAGATAAGTACAGAGGCACATATCTATATATTTTTGTTCTCTTTTTCTATGCAAACACTGAACATAGCTTTGCCACATCATGTTTCCATTTAATGTCAGTTCACAAAAGAACTTCTTCATTCATTTTAATGGTGGTCTGTTGTGTAATTGGCTGATTTAGGTCTTAATGCTATACCAATCTTCACTGACTCATTGCAAGTCTTACCCCCATTGGTAAGTGAGGAAACGGAGGCCCAGAGACATTAAAGGGCACACTCAGGGTAAAACAACTAGTATTTAATGGAGCCAGAATGTAAACCTAGGATTGATTGACCCCATAAGTCCAATTCTTTGCTCTTGGCCTGGTTTCACAGTGTGTGCTGGGAATCTGGAAATGAATTACCCTTGAACTCCTCCTGGTCTTATTACAAGGAAATGAGGAAGAAATAAGAAAATAGACATTGGCAACACAGAGTATTCATAGACAAAGAAAGCAGAGTAAGGAAACTTAACTCAGCGTGGTGAACCTAGCCCAGATGGTGATCAGAGAAGGCTTCCTGGAGGAGATGATGTCTGAGGGGAATCCTGAAGAACAACAGGGTATGGCTGGAGGATGAGAGGTGAGCATTCAGCCTTAAAGCCCCTCCATCCATGCTGCCACTTTGCTGTGAGAGCTTTGAGGGTAATGTCAGAGTGTTAAGCTCAACACAGTGAAAGAAAATTGCTGTTTTGATACTAGGAAGGGATAAACATACTTGGAGCCCAGTGAGTCTTACACTCTGAGATAGAAACTATATTAGAGTGATCATTTCACAGGTAGGGTCTACCTCTGAGATTGCACACTGGCTCCCAAGACCCCCTCCCCGCTGTTGTTTTGTTTACTGTTGGAGGTAAGTGAGCCAGTTTGGGAGTTTGATGTAGACCAAGGTAGACAATAGTCCAGGTCCTGCAGGCCTCCTGTTGGCAAGCCAGCCTCCAAGTGACTGCCTGTATTTCTCCATCTGCAGATAAACTCGCCAGCAAGTTATCTGATTCCATGATGTCTGTCCTCGACCTCTCTGGCAACATTGATGACAGTGCTAGTGACTGATCCGACTTATCTCACCCCCCCTTGTCCCTCCAAGCACCAGTTCCAGTGGGATGGAGGAATACAGATGAAATGGTGTGTTTCTCCATGAAGTACCTGCATATTCAAAGAACTCACCCACCATGCCTCTTCTCACTGTCGCCTCCATTCTTCAAGTAAAAGAGTTCCAAGTTGCTGAAACTAGCAAGCCCCATACCCTTTATTTAACCTCTATTCTGTTTTACAAGAGAAATAAAATTATCACATCCCTGATGCTAACAATTTATCCCTCATCCTGTAGGTTGGTCTAGAGGAATAACTCACAAAACCCTCTTGAACAGCTACATGGGAAACTAGAGGCAAGGCTGCTGGTAGACCTGGGGGTCCCTGAGTGGGTGATGATTTCTTTATCAGTCGGCAATAGATCTCAGCAGCAAGACATTCCTGTGATGGGCTATAGACTATTCATCTTCCATCAAGTTTGTAGATCCTCACCTGGGTGTCAGTAACAATAGGGGGAACAGTGATGAGTCTTGTCTCTGGAAGGGTCTGGGGATAGGATAGAGGGAAGAAGAGAACCATAAGCCTGGTTAGTTGCTGAAGTGTGGTAAGCTCTACATTGTTTGCATGAAGGGAAAACAAGGTGCCTGTTGGTAGGGTGGCTAGATGTGTTAGGGGCAAACCACTCCTTGGCCATTTCCAGGCAGACTAGGTTGGGGGAATCCCTTGAACTGAGGCCCCAACCTTCCATGACCACTTCTCATCTAGCACCAGCATTTGAATTATGTAATTCAAGAGGGTTCTGGTACCATTTATTCTTAGCCTGTATCTTCAAGGGGGCTGCTATGTTGGGGGTCCTTTGGCTGAAATGATAATTATACCCCATTAAAATACAGTTAGCCACCTATAAGGGGCCTACCTTATAGAGTGTCAAGAGGCCCTCAGGAGGGGATTGGAGTAGATGGCCCCAGGAACGCAATCATCTTCACCAGGGTTTGGGTTGTGCACATGATCTCTTTCCCAGCAATCTACCTGAAACTGAACATATTTGAAGGGAGTGGCTTTTAGATCCCTTCAGTCTTTTCTCCCAACCCCAAACTTCCATGTCATCTTTGAACCCATAGCCACATCTCAGTCACCTCCTAATTTACCTATGCAAATCCTTAAGAGCAGAACGACATGATGGACTGGAGCAGGCTGCAGACTGATTGGCAGGAAAGTACAGCCCACTCCATTCTAGCCAAAGAAGATAATTAAGTACTACTTGAGCACAAATTACACCAAACCCTGGAAACCTGTTAGCTCCTTTAACCCTCCATACTGCCAGTAAGGGATTAGTCTCTCCATAGGAAAGATCAACAGGCTCAGGAAGCTGTTAGGACATACTTAAGACATACTAAGTGTTGGTGCCAGGATTGGAACCCAGAGGTGATAAAAAGCTGTGTGTGGGTTCTTTCCTCTGCATTATACTATCTCCTTAACATTAATTAAGCACCTACTGGGCCTAAGGGGTGCCAGCCTCTATTATCAAGCCCTTTGAATGCTTTCTTTTGTCAGTTTAAAAAACGGTCTTGCTAAAAATCCCACTTCGAAGTCCTTTTGGATGGGGTCCAATTTATTACACACTATCTCATTATCAAACTCTCCTGGTAGGTAAATAATGTTACAATGAAAAATGGGATATAGATAGCTAAAGCTAAGGCCATTTTACAACTTCTATGGCATTTCATATTTGGACATTTTTATTTTTTATTTATTTTTTATTTTTAAATTTTTAAAATTTATTTATGAGAGACACAGAGAGAGAAAGAGGGAGGCAGAGGCACAGGCAGAGGGAGAAGAAGGCTCCATGCAGAGAGCCCGATGCAGTACTCGATCCCGGGACTCCAGGATCACTCCCTGGGGTGAAGGCAGGCTAAACCGCTGAGCCACCCAGGGATTCCCCATAGTTGAACATTTTATTTTATTTTATTTTATTTTATTTTTAAATTTTTATTTATTTATGATAGGAACACAGTGAGAGAGAGAGGCAGGCTCCATGCACCGGGAGCCCGACGTGGGATTCGATCCCAGATCTCCAGGATCGCGCCCTGGGCCAAAGGCAGGCGCCAAACCGCTGCGCCACCCAGGGATCCCTAGTTGAACATTTTAAAAAAGATTTTATTTATTCATGAGAGTCACAGGCAGAGACATAGGCAGGGGGAGAAGCAGGTTCCCTGTGGGGACCCTTCTCTGGGACTCGATCCCAGGATCCTGGGATCATGACCTGAGCCAAAGGCAGACATTCAACCACTGAGCCACCCACGTGCCCCTCATAGTTGAACATTTAAAATGTTTTCTAGTGCTCCTAAGAGATACTGGTAACCTCTAGACATAAGAGGTATCTTGAGTAAGAAAGCATGGGAGTGGTGCCTGGCTGGCTCAGTAGAGTATGCAACTTGTCTCTTGGTGAGTTCAGGCCCTGTGCCCGGCATAGAGCTTACTTAAAAAAAAAAAGCATGGGAACACAATTTGGCTTAAACAAGAACTAAAGCAGTCATGTCAGGATAAGAATGTGGGACCCCAAATTCTCTACAACATATCACAACTTTTTATTATTTTTTATTTTTTTAAGGATTTATTTTAGAGATCTGGGGTGGGAGGGACAGAGAGAGGGAGATAATTTTAAGCAGATTCCCCAATGATAGTGGTGCCTGGTGTGGGGCTACATCTCATGACCCCAAGATCATAACCTGAGCTGAAACCAAGAGTCAGCCACCTGGGTGCCACATCACAACTTTTTTAAAAAAAGTGTTTCTTGAGTCTTTTCCCTAATTTTTAAAAGAGATTTTTATTTAGTTGACATAAAGAGAGAAAGAGCACAAGCAGGGGGAGCGGCAGGCAGAGGGAGAGGGAGAAGCAGGCTCCCAGTTGAGCAGGGAGCCTGACATGGGGCTCAATCCCAGGACCCCGGGATCATGACCTGAGCTGAAGGCAGATGCTTAACCAACTGAGCCACCCAGGTGCCCCTTTCCCTCATTTTAACTTTTTTCCTTTCCCTCATTTAAAAAAAAAAGTTTTTTTAAAAATTTTTTTGAGAAAGAGAATATGAGTGTGAGGAGGGGAGGGACCGAGGGAGAGGGAGGCAGAATCTTAAGCAGACTGGTTTGAGCACGGAGCCTGACACAGTCATGAGACCTCATGACTCATTTCCCTCATTTTAACTTTTTTCCTTTCCCTCATTTAAAAAAAAAAGTTTTTTTAAAAATTTTTTTGAGAAAGAGAATATGAGTGTGAGGAGGGGAGGGACCGAGGGAGAGGGAGGCAGAATCTTAAGCAGACTGGTTTGAGCACGGAGCCTGACACAGTCATGAGACCTCATGACCCTGAGATCATGATGTGAACTAAAACCAAGAGTTGGACACTAAAAGTACTGCACCACCCAGGTGCCCCAGCCTCATTTAAAATGTTTTTATTTAAATTCAATTCAGTTAACATATACTGAATAATTGTTTCAGAGGCAGAGTTTAGTGATTCACTAGTTGCATATAACACCCAGCACTCATTACATCACATGCCCTCCTTAATGCCCATCACCCAGTTACCCCATCCCCCTACCCATCTCCTCTCCAGCAACCCTCAGTTTGTTTCCTAAAGTGCAGCATCTCTCATGGTTTCCCTCCCTCTCTGTTTTCATCTTATTTTATTTTTTCCTTCCCTTCCCCTATGTTCATCTGTTTTGTTAATTAAATTCCACATATGATATGAGTGAAACCATATGGTATTCGTCTTTCTTTGACTGACTTATTTCCCTTAGCATAATACCCTGTAGTTCCATCCACATCATTGCAAATGGCAAGATTTCATTCTGATGGCTGAGTCATATTCCATTGTATACATATACATACGTATGTGAATTGATAAAGAAGATGTGTTGATGGACATCTGGGTTCTTTCCATATTTTGGCTATTGTGGACATTGTTGCTATAACATTTGGAGTGCATGTGCTCCTTCAGATCACTACGTTTGTATCTTTTGGATAAATACCTAGTAGTGCAATTGCTGGGCTATAGGGTAGCTCTATTTTTAACTTTTTGAGGAACCTCCATACTGTTTTCCAGAGTGGCTATACCAGTTTGCATTCCCACCAAAAGTGTATGAGGCTTTCTCTGTCTGTATCCTTGCCAACATCTGTAATTTCCTAACTTGTTAATTTTAGCCATTCTGACCGGTGTGAGGTGCTATCTTATGGTAGTTTTGATTTGTATTTCCTTGATGCCGAGTGATGTTGAGCATTTGTTCTTGTGATGTTGGCCATTTATATGTCTTTGGAGAAATGTCTTTTCATGTCTAATGCCCATTTCTTGACTGGATTTTTTGTTTTTTGGCTGTTAAGTTTGATAAGTTCCTTATAGATTTTCGATACTAGCCCTTTAACTGGTATGACATTTGTAAATACCCTCTCCCATTCCAGAGGTTGCCTTTTAGTTTTGTTAACTGTTTCCTTTGCTGTGCAAAAGCTTTTTATCTTGCCAAGGTCCCAATAGTTCATTTTTTCTTTTGTTTCCATGGCCTTTGGAGACGTGTCTAGCCAGAAGTTGTGTCGTCCGAGGTCAAAGAGGTTGTTGTCTCAGTTTTCCTCTAGGATTTTGATAGATTCCTGTCTCACATTTAATATTTGAGTCTATTTTTTTATACAGTATAAGAAAGTGGTCCAGTGTCATTCTTCTGAGTGTGGCTGTCCAATTTTCCCAACACCATTTGTTGAAGAGACTTTTTTTCCCCCATTGTATATGCTTTCCTGCTTTGTTGAAGATTACTTGACCATAGAGTTGAGAGTCCATTTCTGGGTTTTCTGTTCTGCTCCATTGATCCATGTGCCTGTTTTTGTGTCAGGACCATACTGTCATGATGATTATAGCTTTGTAATACAGCTTGAAATCTGGAATTGTGATGCCTCCAGCTTTGATTTTCTTTTCAACATTCCTTTGGCTATTCAGGGTCTTTTCTGGTTCCATACAAATTTTAGGATTGTTTGTTCCAACTCTGTGAAAAATGCTGAAAGTATTTTTGATAGGGATTGCATTGAATGTGTAGATTGCTCTGGGTAGCATAGACATTTTACAATATTTGTTCTTCCAATCCCTGAGCACAGATGTTTTTCCATTTCTCTGTGTCTTCCTCAATTTCTTTCAGAAGTGTTCTATAGTTTTAAGATTATAGATCCTTTACCTTTTCAGTGAGGTTTATTTCTAGGTATCTTATGGTTTTGGGTACAATTTTACATGGTATTGACTCCTTGATTTCTCTTTCTTTTGCCTCCTTGTTTATGTATAGAAATGCAGCTGACTTCTGTGCATTGATTTTGTATCCTGCCACTTTGCTGAATTCTTGTATGAGTGCTAGCAGTTTTGGGGGGAGTCTTTTGGATTTTCTACATAGAGTATCATGTCATCTGTGAAGAGTGAAAGTTTGACCTCTTCTTTTCTTATGTGGATGTCTTTTCTTTCTTTTTGTTGTCTGATTGCTGAGGCTAAGACTTCCAGTACTATGTTGAACAACAGTGGTGGGAGTGGACATCCCTGTCGTGTTCCTGACCTTGTGGGAAAACCTCTCAGTTTTACCCCATTAAGGATGATTATTTGCCATGGGTCTTTCATATATGACTTTTATGATATTGAGTTCTATTCCCTCTATCACTAAGTGGCGGAGAGTTTTTATGAAGAAAGGATGCTGTATTTTTCTTTTTCTGCCTCTATTGAAGAGATCATATGGTTCTTGTCCTTTCTTTTATTAATGTGGTGTATCACATTGATTGCTTTGTGGATGTTGAACCACCTTTGTAGTCCAGGAGTAAATCCCACTTGGTTGTGGCAAATAAAATACTGTTGGATCCTATTAGCTAGTATCTTGGTGATAATTTTTACATCCATATTCATCAGGTTTATTGGTCTGTAATTCTCCTTTTCAGTGAGGTCTTTGGTTTTGGGATCAAGGTAATGCTGGCCTCATAGGAAGAGTTTGGAAGTTTTCCTTCTATTCCGATTTTTGTAATGGTTTCAGAAGAATAGATATTAATTCTTTTTTAAATGTTTGGTAGAATTCTACTGCAAAGCCATGTGTTCCAAGACTCTTGTTTGTTGGGAGATTTTTGATTACTGCTTCAATTTTTTCATGGTTATGTATCTGTTCAGCTTTTCTATTTCTCCCTGTTTAAGTTTTGGTAGTTTATGTGTTTCTAGGAACGTATCCATTTCTTCCAGATTGCTTGATTTATTGGCATATAGTTGCTCATAATATTCTTTTAAAATTGTTTATGTTTCTTCTGTGTTGGTTGTGATTTCTCCTCTTTCTTTCATGATTTTATTTATTTGGGTCCATTCTGTTTTATTTTTGATAAGTCTGGCCAGCAGTTTATCAATCTTATTAATTCGTTCAAAGAACTAGCTCCTAATTTCATAGATCAGTTCTACTGGATTTTTGGATTTATATATAATTTATTTCTGCTCTAATATTTATTATTTCTCTTCTCCTGGTAAATAAAGCCTAGATTTAGGCTTAATTTGCTGTTCTTTTTCTTTTTCTTTCTTTTTTTTTTTTAAGATTTTATTTATTTATTCATGATAGTCACACAGAGAGAGACAGAGAGGCAGAGACACAGGCAGAGGGAGAAGCAGGCTCCATGCACCGGGAGCCCGATGTGGGATTCGATCCCGGGTCTCCAGGATCGCGCCCTGGGCCAAAGGCAGGCGCCAAACCGCTGCGCCACCCAGGGATCCCTGCTGTTCTTTTTCTAGCTCCTTTAGGTTTAAGATTAGGTTGTGTCTTTCAGACTTTTCTTGTTTCTTCAGGAAAGCATGTATTACTATATACTTCTCTCTCCTTTGAAGAGGACATCCTTTGCTGCATCCCAAAGGTTCTTAACAGTTGTATTTTCATTTTCCTTTGTTCCCATTTATTTTTTAAAATTTTTTCTTTAATTTCCTGATTGACACATTCATTCTTTAGTAGGATGCTCTTTAACCTCCATGTATTTGTGGTCCTTCCAAATTTATTCTTGTGGTTGACTTCAAGTTTTAAATCATTGTGATCTGAAAATATACCTGGAATAATCTCAGTCTTTTTGTATCAGTTGAGACCTTTTTTGTGACTCAGTATGTAATCTATTCTGAAGAATGTTCCATGTGCACTCAGAAAGAATATGTATTCTGCTGCTTTAGGGTGAAATGCTCTGAATATATCTGTTAAATCCATCTTATCCAGTGTGTCATTCAAAGCCCTTGTTTCCTTGTTAATCTTCTGCTTAGGGCAGCCCTGGTGGCTCAGCAGTTTAGCGCCATCTTCAGTCTAGGGCGTGATCCTGGAGACTCCGGATCCAGTCGCACGTCGGGCTCCCTGCATGGAGCCTGCTTCTCCCTTTGCCTGTGTCTCTGCCTCTCTCTCTCTGTCTCTCATGAATAAATAAATAAAATCTTAAAAAAAATCTTCTGCTTAGATGAACTGTCCATTGCTATGAGTTGGGTCTTAATTATTATTATACTATTACTATATTATTATCAATGAGTTTTAAAAAATTTTGTTGTCTTATATAATTGGCTGCTCCCATGTTAGGGGCATTAAATATTTACAATTGTTAGATCTTCTTATTGGATAGATCCTTTTATTATAATACAGCGTCATTATTCATCTCTTATTACAGTCTTTGGTTTAGAATGTAGTTTTTCTGATATAAAGAAGGCTACTCTGGCTTTATTTTGATGTCCATTGGCATGATAAATGTTTCTCTACCCCCTCACTTTCAATCTGCAAATGTCTTTGGGTCTAAAATGAACCTCTTGTAAGCAGCATATTGTCTTGGTATGTGTCTTGGTTTTTTTAATCCATTCTGATACCCTATGTCTTTTGATTGGAGCATTTAGTTCATTTACATTCAGACTAATTGCTGAAAGACATGAAGTTAGTGCCACTGTATTCCTGTAAAGTTACTGTTCCTGTAGATTGTCCCTTCCTTTCTGGTCTTTGTTAAATTTGGGCTCTCTTTCCACTCAAAGTATCCCCTTTAACATTTCTTGCAGGGTTGGTTTAGTGTTCACAAATTCCTTTAGTTTTTCTTTGTCCTGAAATCTTTCTCTCTCCTTCTATTCTGAATAATAATTTGCTGGATCAAGTATTCTTGGGTGCATATTTTTCCCATTTATCATGTCAAAATATCACGGCCAATCCTTTCTTGCCTGCCAGGTCTTTGTGGGCTGGTCTGTTGCCAGCCTTATGTTTCTTTTCTTTTCTTTTAAAGATTTTATTTATTTGAGAAAGAGAGAAAGAGCAGAAGCAGGGAGAGCAGCAGAGGGAGAAGCAGACTCCCTCCTGAGCAGGGAGCCTGATTCGAGGCTCTATCCCAGGACCCCAGGATCATGACTTGAGCCAATGGCAGACGCTTAACCAACTGAGTCACCCATGCACCCCCAGCCTTATGCTTCTAGCCTTGTAGGTTAAGGACCTCTTGTCCCCGAGCTGCTTTCAGGATTTTCTCTTGATCTTTGATATTTGCAAACTTACTATAATGTGGCAAGTTGTTGACCTATTTTTATTGATTTTAAGGGGGATTCTCTGTGCCTCCTGGACTTGAATGTTTGTTTCCTTCCCCAGACTAGGGAAGTTCTTAGCTATAATTTCTTCAAATAAATCTGCCCTTTTCTCCTATTCCTCATCTTCTGGGACCCCTATTATCCATATATTATTTCTCTTTATGGGATCACTGAGTTCTCTAAGTCTCCCTTTGTGATATAATAGTTTTCTTTCTGTCTTTCAACTTCCTTATTTTCTATCATTTTGTCTTTTAAATCTCTGAATCTTCTGCTTTGTTCAGCCTCATTTCATGGGCTCCACTTGGGACTGCATCTCAGTAATAGCATTTTTAATTTTAGCCTGACTAGATTTTGGTTCTTTTATCACTATAGTAAGGGGTTCTCTAAGTATCTTTTATGCCTTTTTTCAAGCCCAGCTAGTATCTTTATAATTTTTATTTTAAGTTCTAGTTCAGATATCTTAATTATTTTCTTAATTCCCTGACAGTGAGAACTACCTTCTGTTCTTTCTTTTGGGGTGAATTTCTCCATCTTGTCATTTTGTGCAGAAAAGAAAGGAAGAAAGAAAAAGAAGAAAGTAAAAAATTACAACAACAAGAACTTCAGGAAGTGTTTCTGGTGTATGTTTTTTACAGTCTACTATTGGGTTTTGGCTGCTCTTTCCCACTGGTCTGTCCTTTCTAGAGCTCCTCTGTGTTTGTATGAGAGAGTGTTTGGACCTTTAATTAGTTGTACCTTGATTTGCTTGTCAAGGTAAGCCTGTAAAAGTAAAAAGAGAAGAAAAGAACAAAAAAGCCTGATCCAAGACAAAACGAAAAGGAACAAAAATGCAAACAAACAAACAAGAACCTATAAGCCTGATTCCAAAGAATAAGAAAGAAAGAAGGAAGAAAGAAGAAGGAAAGAAGAGGAAAAAAAAACATAAGAAGCCTGATTCAAAAAATAAGAGAAGGAAACAAAGCAACAAATGAACAAAAAATTATAAGCCTGATATAAAAAAAGCAAAAAAGAATAAAACAGAAAAAATAATATAAAAGATAAAAGATAAAAAATAAATAGAAAAATTAAAAATTTAAAAATTTAAAAATTAAGAAAAGACAAAAAAGAAGCAAGCCTTGTCCTATTTCCATAATAAGTTGATGTTTTGGCACATTTTTTGATCAGTAGACTTGATACATATGGGAGCCTGTGTTAATCTTCTGAGGGAGAAGTCTGCTGGGCTGGCTCACAAGCTGACTTGCCCTTGTAAAGATGCTTCAGCCAGTTACAGGGGAGTGGGGTGTAGTGTAAGGAACTCCTCTGGATGTACTATTCCTCTCTGAAGTTGGATTTTGCTGGTAGGTGGGCTTGGGGGGATCGGGAGGGGGTGGTGGTGAAGGAGGAAGAATATGGCTTCACCCTGCCCTCTTGTTCCCAGGAAAGGGAACACTCTGCCACTGCTGTTCAGGAGGCCCTCTCAGGATAGTGAACAATCTCTTGTGTCCTGGGCTTTCATCAGTTCTATGCTCTTAACCTGTCTTTTCCCAGGTGTTGGTATGCCTGATGCTATAGATCTCCAGTATTTTATCTCTAGTGTGTGCTGGGACTCAAAACCCAAGTTGTTTTTTTTTTTAAGATTTTATTTATTCATGAGAGACAGAGAGGCAGACACAGGCAGAGGGAGAAGCAGGCTCCCCACAAGGAGCCTGATGGGGGACTCAGTCCTCGGACCCTGGGATCCCACCCTGAGCCAAAGGCAGATGCTCAATCGCTGACCCACCCAGGCATCCCCAAAACCCAAGTTTTTTTTTTAAGTGTTTATAGCCCCTTTTTTAAAATAATAAATTTATTTTTTATTGGTGTTCAATTTGCCAACATACAGAATAACACCCAGTGCTCATCCTGTCAAGTGCCCCCCTCAGTGCCCGTCACCCATACACCCCCACCCCCCGCCCTCCTCCCCTTCCATCACCCCTAGTTCGTTTCCCAGAGTTAGGAGTCTTTATGTTCTGTCTCCTTTTCTGATATTTCCTACCCATTTCTTCTCCCTTCCCTCTTTAAAGGGCCTGGTATTGTGTGGGTCCACTCCCCTCCCTCGAAGGAGAGTCTCGTGGAGTGCCTAGCACCATTCTGTCCCTGAAAAGCAGTCACACAGTACTTATGCGGAGGCTAGAGTTTATTTAATGCTCAGCAAAAAGCTAGAACCAGGTTAGCATCTGAGCATGACTCTGTCCTCTATTCTGTTCTGTCTGAGAAAAGCAGTCATACAGAAGCTTGAATCTATTGCAGCAGACAGGGAAACGCAGCGGCCAGGTTATTTGCAGTCTGCACGTGTCTCTTCTCTCTGTTCAGTTCTGCCACACACAAGCAGCTGCTCTGTGCACACACAGAGGTTTAAGCCTCTTGTGGCTCACAGCAAAAAGTTTTAAAAGGTTTTCTGCCCTGTGTGCAAACCTCTGACCCTGCCGTTGAGCACCGCTTACTGGCTCCCGGCTGACTTTTGTCCTTGCAGAGGAAAAATACGGTCTTCCAAATGCACTCCAGAAAAGGGAGAGATCTCTCCCAATGCGACCGAGGGGATCTCCTTGACGCAAGTTATTTTACAATCCCCATCTGATGCACTCTCTTCCACTTTCTTACGCTCCCTGACTTTTTTGCTAAAAAAACAACTCCCTCAGCTTGGTGGTCAGTTTTTTATTTCCTCCAGGTCATGGCTCCAAACCTTGCATCTGCCATGTTCTCTTGCTCCAATAGTGAAGATTTTTAATCCTCAGATTGTATTCCTCGTTGTTCAAAATGGTTGGATATTGATCTAGTTGTGTTTGAAGGAGACAGGCTCAGGGTCCCCACCATCTTAATTCCAGCCTCATTTAAATTTTTTTAAAATTTATTTTATTTTTTAAAAAAGATTGATTTACATTTCCTTACTGACTAGTGAGTTGAACATATTTTCATGTGCTTATTTGTCATTCATATATGTTCTTTGGCAAAGTGTTCAAATTTCTTACACATTTTTTTTGGTTCAGTTTTTCTTCCACATTTTGTATTGGGTTCTTTTATTGTTGAGTTCTGATCATTCTACATATTTACATTAGATACAAGTTCTTTGTCAGGTATATGCTTTGTAACATTTTGACCCAGTTTGTGGTTTGCCTTTTCATTCTATAAAAGTGTCTTTATTTTCCATTCCCCAAACCTCTTTTAATAGATTTAAAAAAATTTTTTTAATAATTGTGGTAAAATACATATAACATAAAATTTACCATCTTAACCAGTTTTTCCCAAGGAAATAAAAGTTTGCTGCATTTCAAAGTAGTAACTTCTTATGTTAGAGCACTGGCCAAAATTCAATACTGATACAAATATAAACTTTTCAAGAGGTCAAGATATGTATGTCAGGCAATTTTTCTGAACTTCTTTTAAAGGCAGAATTGTTAAGCCATATGAAATAATTAGAAATAATGTATATTAATAATATATGTAAAGCCACAGTTCAAATTTAAGCTGAATAGCCAAACCATGTAAAACATCTCAGCTAATATTTAGAACATTATACATATTTTCAGTAACTTAAGTGAATGTCTATTGCACTTCTCATCTCCCAATCCCCCCAGGAAATATAACTTTTCTTTTCTTTTTTACTAGATTTAATAAATCCAAATATTTACTCAGGAGATTCTGGCATTAACTGTAGCTGAGTTTAACAGAAATATGTAAAACCACAAAGATTTATCAAGTATTCACAAATGATTACTTACAGCTATTATTTTTTTAACTTAAATTCAATTAATATGTAACATAATTATTGGTTCAAAGGTAGACGTTGGTGATTCATCAGTCTTATATAATGCTCAGTGCTCATTATATCATGTGTCCTCCTTAATGTAAATGTCTTTCTTGGTTACATACAAATCTTAAGATTATTTGTTCCAACTCTGTGAGGAATGTCCATGGTATTTTGATAGGGATTGCATTGAATGTGTATATTGCTCTATGTGTAGCATAGACATTTTCATAATATTTATTCTTCCAATCCATGAGCATGGAATGTTTTTCCATTTCTTTGTGTCTTCCTCAATTTCTTTCATGAGTGTTCTATAGTTTTCTGAATACAGACTCTTTGCCTCTTTGGATAGGTTTATTCTCAGGTATTTTATGGTTTTGAGTGCAATTGTAAACAGGATTGACTCCTTAGTTTCTCTTTCTTCTGCCTCATTGTTCATGTATAGAAATGCAACTGACTTCTGTGCATTGATTTTATATCCTTTCAAGTTGCTGAATTCCTGTATGAGTTCTAGTAATTTTGGGGTGGAGTCTTTTGGGTTTTCCATATAGAGTATCATATCATCTGCAAAGAGGGAGAGTTTGACTTCTTTGCTAATTTCAATGCCTTTTATTTCTATCTGTTGTGTGATTGCTGAGGCTAGGACTTCTTTTTTTTAATATTTTATTTATTTATTCATGAGAGACAGGGAAAGAGAGAGAGGCAAAGACATAGGCAGAGGGAGAAGCAGGCTCTATGCAGGGTTCCTGATGTGGGACTTGATCCTGGGACTCCAGGATCATGCCCTGGGCCGAAGGCAGGTGCTAAACCGCTGAGCCACCCAGGGATCCCTGGGACTTCTAGTACTACGTTGAACAGATGTATCACCACTGTGATAGTGGACATCCTTGTTGTGTTCCTGACCTTAAGGGAAAAGCTGTCAGAATGATATTCTCTGTGGGTTTTTCATAGATGATGTTTATGATATTGAGGTGTGTTCCCTCTATCCCTACACTGTGAAGCTTTAATCAAGAAAGAATGCTGTGGGGATCCCTGGGTGGCTCAGTGGTTTGGCACCTGCCTTTAGCCCAGGGTGTGATCCTGGAGTCCCAGGATTGAGTCCCACATTAGGCTCCCTGCATGGAGCCTGCTTTTCCCTCTGCCTGTGTCTCTGCCTCTGTGTGTGTGTGTGTGTGTCTCAGGAATAAATAAATAACATCTTAAAAAAAAAGAAAGAATGCTGTTTTGTCAGATGCTTTTTCTGTATCAATTAAGAGAATCGTATGGTTCTTGTCCTTTCTTTTATTCATATGGTGTATTTTATTGATTGATTTACAGATGTTGAACACCCCCCCCCCTTGCAGTCCAGGAATAAATCCCACTTGGTGGTGGTAAATAATCCTTTTAATATACTGTTGGATCCTATTGGCTAATATCTTGGTGAGAATTTTCATATCCATGTTCATCAGGGATATCGGCGTGAAATTTTTCTTTTTGGTAAAATCTTTGTCTGGTTTTGGGATCAAGGTAACAGTGGCCTCATAGGAAGAGTTTGGAAGTTTTCCTTCCATTTCTATTTTTTTTAAAGATTTTATTCATTTATTCATGAGAGACAGAGAGGGGGGGGGGAGAGAGAGAGAGGCAGAGACACAGGCACAGGGAGAAGCAGGCTTCATGCAGGGAGCCTGATACAGGACTTGATCCCGGGACTCCAGGGTCACGCCCTGGGCAGAAGGCAGGCGTCAAACCACTGAGCCACCCAGGGATTCCCCCCATTTCTATTTTTTGAAACAGATTCAGAAGAATAGGTATTAATTCATCTTTAATGTTTGTAGAGTTTCACTGGAAAGCCATTTGGCCCTGAAGTCCTGTTTATTGGGAGGTTTTTTTTTTATATTGCTTCAATTTCCTTGCTTGTAATGGGTCTCTCCAGGTTTTCTATTTCTTCCTGTTTCAGTTTTGGTAGTTATGTCTCTAAGAATGCATCCATTTCTTCCAGATTGCCTAATATGTTGACATGTAGTTGTTAATAATATGTTCTTATAATTGTATTTCTTCGATGTTGATTGTGATCTCTCCTCTTTCATTTATGATTTTATTTACATCCTTTCTCTTTTCTTTTTGATAAGTCTGGCCAGGGATTTATCAATCTTAACAATTCCTTCAAAGAACCAGCTCCTGGTTTTGTTGATCTGTTCCATTGTTCTTTTGGTTTCTATTTCACTGATTTCTGCTCTAATCATTATTATTTCTCTTCTCCTGGTGAGTTTAGGCTTTATTTGCTGTTCTCTCTCTAGCTCCTTTAGGTGTAAGGTTAGGTTGTATATTTGAGACCTTGCTTGTTTTTTGAGAAAGGCTTGTATTGCTATATACCTCTCTCTTAGGACTGCCTTTGCTTCATCTCAAAGGTTTTGAACAGTTGTATTTTCATTTTCATTTGTTTCCATGAACTTTTAAAATTCTTTAATTTCCTGATTGACCCATTCATTCTTTAGTAGGCTGCTCTTTAGCCTCCATGTATTTGAGTTCTTTCCAAATTTCCTCTTGTGATTGAGTTCCAGTTTCAAAGCATTGTGGTTTGAAAATATTCAGGGAATGATCCCAATCTTTTGCTACCGGTTGAGACCTGATTTGTGACCCAGTATGTGATGTATTCTGGAGACTGTTCCTTGTGCAGTTGAGAAGAATGTGTATTCTGTTGCTTTAGGATGGAATGTTCTGAATATATCTGTGAAATCCATCTAGTCCAGTGTGACATTCAAAGCCTTTGTTTCCTTGTTGATCTTCTGCTTAGTTGAATTGTCCATTGCTGTGAGTCAGGCTTCCCCTACTATGATTGTATTATTATCAATATGTTTCTTTAATTTTGTTATTAATTGGCTTATATTAATAGCTGCTCCCATGTTAGAGGCATAAATATTTACAATTGTTAGATCTTCTTGTTGGATAAACCCTTTAATTATTATATAATGTCATTATTCATCTCTTATTATGCCGGTTCTTTCTGGCCTGCCAGGTATCTGTGGATAGGTCTGCTGCCAGTCTAATGTTTCTATGCAGCCTTCAGGATTTTCTTTGTTTCTGGGATTTGAAAGTTTCACTATTATATGTCAGGGTGTTGACCTATTTTTATGGATTTTGAGGGGTTTCTCTGACTCCTGGACTTGGATGCCTGTTTCCTTACTCAGATTAGAAACTTTCTCCATTATAATTTCCTCCAATATACTTTCTGCCCCTCTCATTCCTTTTCTTCTGGGCTCCACTTATTCTAATATTGTTTTGCTTTATGGTATCACTTATCTTGCGAATTCTGCCCTTGTGACCCAATAGTTGTTTATCTCTTTTTCAGCTTCTTTATTTTCCATCATTTTGTCTTCTATATTACTAATTATCTCTCTTGCCTCATTTATCCTAGCACTTAGAGCCTCCATTTTGTATTGCATGTCATTAATAGCCTTTTTGATTTCGACCTGATTAGATGTTAGTTCTTTTATTTCTCCAGAAAGGGACTCTATAGTTTCTTCTATGCTTTTTTCAAGCCTGGCTAGTACCTTTATAATCATTATTCTGAACTCTAGTTCCAACACCTTACTTATGTTCCTGATTCGGTCCCTGGCAGTCAGTACTGCCTCTTGTTCTCTTTTTTGAGGTGAGTTTTTCCATCTTGTTATTCTGTCCAGAGAAGAATAGATGAATGAGAAAAGAAAATATTAAAATGGCAACAACAACTCTAGAGAAATATACACTAAACAAATCAGAAGAGACCTGAAACTGAAAAAAAAGAGACAATACAATCAGACAGGTGAACAGAATAGAGCAATACACTGGATCCTGTGTATATTTTGGTCCATCTGTTAGAAAACTAGATCCCAAAATTGTAAGGAAAGGAAAACTTATATTTGTATAAAAAATTAAATACATTGAAAGAATAGAATATAACTGTAAAAATGCAAATTAAAGACAAAATGTAAGGAATATAAATGGACAGGTGAACAGAGCAATACACTATATCCTGAGTGTATTTTGGTAGGTTTGTTAGAAGAGACTACATCTCAAAATTATAAAGAAAGAAAAACATACATGTATACAAAAATAAAATTAAATACAGTGAAAAGATAGAATGTAAGGATGAAAATTTTAGACTAATAAAACAGAAAAAAGCAAAAAAGGAAGGAAAAAAGCGAATATGATCAGATACGTGAAGAGAACAGAGCTATACTAGATTCTGGGTGTATTTTGGTCTGTTAGAAGAAACTACATCACAAAACTGTAAAGAAAGAAAAACATATATATATATAATTATATACAATGAATGGATAGAATGTAACTGTAAAAATGAAAATTAAAAAAGATTTAAAAATATTGAGAAAATAGGAAATTTGTTGAAAAAGGAAGGATAAAAAAATAAAATTGAAAGACTAAAGAATTATGGGGAAAAGAAGCCATGAATTCTATATGCTATATTCCCCTAGCACAGGAGTTTTGCAGTTTCAATGATCAGTAAACTTGTTCTTGGCTGGATGTTCTTGCTGATCTTCTGGGGGAGGGGCCTATTGTGTTGATTCTCAAGTGTCTTTGCCCTGGGGGGAATTGCACTGCCCAGGCCAGGGGGCCAGGCTAACTAATCTGCTCCTAATTGCTCTATGTGGGTTTTATTCACTGAAGGTTTTCTGCACAGCTTTAGAGGATGAGAGTGAAAATGGTGGTCTCCCAGTCTCAGCCCTGGAGCTGAAAGCTACAGCCCCATTCCTCTGTATGCCTTCAGGATAAAGCAGTCAGTCACTCCTGTCTCCTAGTCTCCATCTGCACTTTTATCAGTGCTCACCCAGCCTGTGACTGAGCATTTCTATCTCAGGCATGTGACCCCGTTTAGAGTCTCCAAACCCTTCACACTCGTACAGAGTGCTCTGCACTGCTCCTCCTGGGGGAGGAAGGGGTTCTTGCAGGTTTTGCTATTTGTTGGGCCCCTGCTCAGAGAATAGTCCTGCTGACTATGCCAGGGTTCGAGGTTTATGGCAACCCTGAGCTGAGAGCCCACTCCAGGGCGGGCTGATTGCAGCTGGTTTCCCCACTCTGATACCTGGGAACTCTGTTGCACTCAGGTACCCCTGGTTTTCCTGTGACCCTGAGGATCCGGAGAACACATCACTTACAGCTATTCTTTCAAAGCCCTTGATGGAAAAGACTGTTGTCCACTTTCTAACAGCACCTAAGGCTTGCTTGCATAATGAAATTCAACAAAACAGTATTCTGACCAATGATAAACAACTTATAGGAAATTCTCTTGCCTATTCAATGTTTCATTATAAGGCTACTACATTTGACCAATATTAAAAAATTTTAAAACTCCGTTATGCTGACATTTCCAGAAATATTATCAAGTCATCCTTATGATGACACTTATTAATAAAGCAAAAGAAGATGGTACATTCTGGTTTCCACTATTTAAAGATTTAATTAAATAATTTGATATCTTACCATTTGAAAACTACAACTACATTTTCTTTATCAGTACTGGATGACACTGAGGTGGAAGCAGCTTTCACATCCTTGACTTCCTTTTAAAAGAAAGCATCATGGAATTTTTCAGCAGTAAACATTATATATAGTTCCTATTTAAACCTCATCTCCAAGAAAATGTGAGAGAGAATGTAAGGTAAAAGTCCTTCTTGTTCAAGGTAAGAAAACTCCAGTCTCAAATATTTTACTCCAACAATTGGGGTTATACCAGCTGTTCCATCATTGAATAGTAATGATGTACCCTCAACTGCCATCATTACTAAATTTTACATAGACTGTTTTATATCTGAATATATGCATGTAAAACATTTGCACAGATAAATTAGTGTTAAGAATTGAAAACTCACATCTTGAAATATCCTTTCTTCTGAAATCCATCTAATTGTTTTCAAGACTTGAAAGCTAAATATCCTGGCTACCCATTAAAAACATGTTATGTCAGAATATACATGTTTTGAAGAACTTTAGAACTGATCATCTCGGGATTCCTGGGTGGCTCATCAGGTTTAGCACCTGCCTTCGGCCCAAGGCATGATCCTGGAGTCCTGGAATCGAGTCCCACATCGGGCTCCATGCATGGAGCCTGTTTCTCCCTCTGCCTGTGTCTCTACCTCTTTCTCTCTGTGTGTCTCTCATGAATAAATAAATAAAAATCTTTAAAAAAAAAGAACTCATAAAAGCAAACACAAACTTAAGAGTGCTTTTGTTGTTGCTTAATCCTCTAAATTTAAAAGGAGACCAATGAATACTACAATCAGATATTTACTACATAGTGTTGATTTCTACTAGCAAACAACTGAACAAGGATAGTTTTTCTCAGCTCATTGTCTATTAGAAGTTGAAACATTTTCAGTTAAAACCTTCATTTTTGAGCAGCCCAGGTGCCTCAGCGGTTTAGTGCCGCCTTCGGCCCAGGGCGTGATCCTGGAGACTCGGGATCGAGTCCCATGTTGGGCTCCCTGCATGGAGCCTGCTTCTCCCTCTGCCTGTGTCTCTCATGAATAAATAAATACATTTAAAAAATAAATAAAACCTTCGTTTTCTCTATAGACTTCAGCATGTGTGGCCCAAACAAAACTGTTTCTAAGGTGGCCTCTGAATCAGATTTTGGAATTCCTTTTTCAAGTTCACCTTGGCTATCCCTTTGATGCTGATAAGCAAGTTTCTTTCTCAGAGTCTCTGCTGTGAGGGCAGCAGTGTCAGTTAACATCCACTAGTTTGGGCTTTATATCTTGTTTTGACCTTTTCTATTGACCTAAGTTTTTACACTGTTCATATATTTAAGGATCTCTAGCATACTTGGCATATCAGGTTTCTTTGGACTGTTCTTTTTTTTTAAATTTTATTTATTTGACACAGAGAGAGAGAGCACAAGCAAGGAAGTGGTAGGCAGAGGGAGAGGGAGAAGCAGACTCCCTGCTGAGCAGGGAGCCAAAGATGGGGCTTGATACCAGGACTCTGGGATCCTGACCTGAGCCAAAGACAGATGCTTAACTGATACATTTTGGTGGAGCCCTATGGAAGAAGGGGCAGGGGAAGTGGCAGAGGGGAAGGCAGTGGGACAGAGAGTGATATGGTAACAGATATGGTAGAATCTAAATCACCTGAAATGAGCTTCTGCCGTTTGTGCAGGGTCACAATTTTGGCATTCTGAGCTGAGAGCTGTAGGCTCATTTTCAAGCGCTCAGATCGTCTGCAGTGGTTCCTCATTTGCCAGTGTTGTAGTTGAGGCTCTTCTGGAGACAGGTTTAGTGAGGAAAATTGCCTGCTTGGGGGCTTCTCAAAGAAAAAAAGGTCATCCCGAAGGGGTTGCCTTGACCTGACCTCTGTCCTTTGTCTTGTTGAATACACTCCTTCTTTGGCTACCCATCCAACATTAGCCAAAGACATCACCACATCCTATTCTGGGTGGCTGGGGCTCCATTCTGCTGTAGGGCTGGTAAGCTGAAACCGCTATCTTGGACACTGGATCAGAGACATATTAGTACCAATTTTCCTTACAATATTTTGAGATGAACCATATAGCTTCCCAGACCAAATAACAATTGCATGCTTACTCCAACCTGTTGAAAAAACCTCCTAATTAGGCACTTAATCCAGCCAAGCATTTAGATGGCAAAGTCTCTCCAAATTTGCATTTCTAGTACTTCAGGCATACATTGTAGCACATGGGCCATTAAGCACACTCAGCTGTGTGGCGGACAGGCGTCTTCTTCAGCTTTTCAGGCTTTCAGCTTAGCTGCTCCTGGGTGTTACTTGATGGTAACCATTCTTTTAAAAAAAAGATTTTATTTATTTATTTGAGAGAGGGAGATAGAGATAAAACATGAGTGGGGAGGACTTGGAGAAGCAAGCTCTCCTCTGACCAGGAATCTCGATGTATGGCTTGATCGCAAGACCTTGGAATCATGACCTGAGCTGAAGGCAGATGCTTAACCTACTGAGCCCCCCAGGCGCCCCCCATGGTAACCATTTTTTTAAAAAAATTGTTTTAAATTTATTTATTTATTTATTTATTTATTTATTTATTTATTTATTTATTTAGAGAGGAGTGAGAGGGGCAGAAGGAGAGGGAGAGAGAGAATCCCAAGTAGACTCTGCATAAGCATGGAGCCTGTTGTGGAGCTCGATCTCACCACCCTGAGATCATGACATTAGCTGAAATCAAGAGTCAGGCACTTAATTGATCTACCCAGGTGCTCCCCATGGTAACCATTTTTCTAAAAAGGTTTTAATTATTGAGAGAGTGAGAGAAAGGAGAAGAGGCAGAGAGAGAGGGAGAGAAAGAATCCCAAGTAAACTCTTAGGCTGAATATGGAGGCTGATGTGCGGCTTGATCTTGCCACCCTGAGATCATGACCTGAGTTGAAATCAAGAGTCAGATGCTTAACTGACTGAGCCACGCAGGTGCCCCTCCATCATAACCATTTTTTTTTCATAACCATTTTTAAGTGTAGAATTCGGTGGCATTAAATATATTCACATTGTTGCGTAACCATCACCACAATCCATCTTCAGAACTCATTTCATCTTGCATAACTGAAACTATACCCTCTAAAACACCAATTCCTTTCTTCCTCTAGCTTCTGGCAACTACCATTCTAATGAATTTGACTACTTTTGGTGTCTCCTATAAGTGGAATCATACAGTATTTGTCCTTTTTTCATTGGTTTATTTTACTTAACATCATGTCTTTAAGGCTTATTCATATTGTAGCTTATGTCGGAATTTCCTTCCTTTTAATGGTTGAATAATATTCCATTATAGTACACACCATATTTTGTTTATCCATTCATCTGTTGATGAACACTTGGATTGCTTCCATCTTTTAGCTATTGTGAATAATGCTGCTTTGTGCACAAATGTACAAATACCTCTGAGTCCCTACTTTCAATTTTTTGGATATATTTTCAAATTAGTATTTTCATTTTCTTTGGGTAAATATCCAGTAATAGAAGTACTAGATCATATGGTAATTCTATTTTAAATTTTTTTAGGGAAATGCCATATTGTTTTCTGTAGCAGCTGCACCATTTTACATTCCTACCAATAGTGCATTAGGGTTCCAGGTTCTTCACATCCTTGCCGACACTTGTTATTTTCTTTCTTTTTCACAAGAGGTTTATTCCTTTCTCTTTTGTTCAAAATAACAAACTATATATCATATCCTCCCTTTTGCTTCTGTCCTAAATTCACTATAATATTCAGTCTAATCCTAGGCACCCTGATTAGTGCCCTAATTGCCATAGTTAATTTAAAAAAACAGTTTTTTTTAAATCTGAACACACAGATTGTGCTTAATGCTTTGCAACCATTCCATTGATCTTAGTCTTTCTTCTCTGTGTTGTTGCAGTTGTTTTAAGTTTTTATTTTAATTTAGTATAGTTAATGCACAGTGTAATAGTTTCAGGTGTGAATTTAGTGACTCAACAATTCCATACATCACCCTGTGCTCATCACAAGTGCCCTCCTTACTCTCCTCACCTATTTCACCCACTCCTACACTTCCCTTCCAGTAACCATCAGTTTGGTCTCTATAGTTGAGAGTCTGTGTCTTGGTTTCTCTCTCTCTCTCTTTTTCCCTCTGCTTGTTTTATTTCTTAAATTGCACTTATTAGTGATATCATATGGCATTTGTCTTTCTCGACTGACTTCTTTCCCTTAGCAGTATTTATACTCTATAGCTTCATCCATGTCATTGCATCTTTTTTTTTTGATAGTAGTTATCCTAATGAGTATGAAGGGATATCTAATTATGGTTTCAACTTGCACTTCCCTGATAATTAGTGATGTTGAGCATCTATTCATGTGTTTACTGGTCATTTGTATATTTTCTTTGAGTAATGTCTTCTTTGCTTATTTTTAAATTGGATTGTTTGCTTTTTTTGTTGTTGAGTGGTAGAGGTTCTTTATATATTGTACATACTAAACCCTAATCAGATATATGATTTGCAAATATTTTGTCTCATTCCATGGATTGCCTTTTCATTGTATTGATTGTGTCCTTTATTGGCTCAGTTTTTAATTTTGACGTAGTCTATTTTTTTCTTTTGTTGCCTATGTTTTTGGTGTTATATCCAATAAATCACTGCCAAATCCAATGTCATAATCTTATCTTTTCTTCTAAGAGTTTTATAGTTCTAATTCTTACATCTGACCTATTTTGAATTAATTTTTGTATATGGCATAAGGTAAGAGTCTTATTTCATTCTTTGCATGTGAATATCTAGTTTTCCCAACATTATTTGTTGATCTAAACAGTGTCTTCTGAGGAAAAAATTTTAATTTTTTAAAAGATTTTATTTGTTTATTTGAGAGAGAGAGAGCACAAGCAGGGAGAGCAGCAGAGGGAGAGGGAGAAGCTCGCTCCCCTGCAGAGCAGAGAGCCCTATATGGCTGAGCTGAAGACTGAGCCACCCAGGTGCCCAAAGAAAATTTTAATTTTGATGAAGTTTATCATTTTGTTCTTTTTTGGATCATGGTTTTCACATCATATCTAAAGAATATTTTTAAATGTTTTATTTTTAAGTAATATCTACACCAAACATGGGGCTTGAACTTACAACCTGAGATCAAGAGTGGCATATTCTACCCACTGAGCCAGCCAGGTGCCCCTAAAGAATCTTTGCCTAACATAAGATTAAAAAGATTTTCTCTTATGTTTACTTTTATGAGTTTTATAGTTTTAGGTTTTACATTTAGGTCTATGGTCCATTTTGGGTTAATTTTTCATATGGTATAAGATATGATCCACAATCTTTTTTTTTTCCATGTATAGTTACCCAATTATTCTAGCAGTTTGTGTTGAGAAGGCTATCCTTTCTCCATTGCATTACATCTGTGCTTTTGTCAAAAGTCAGTTGTCTATATATGTGTGGGTTTATTCCTGGAGCTTCTGCTCCACTGTTGTATTTGTCTATCTTTATGCAAAATGACGCTGTTTTGATTTCAGTAGCTTTATGCTAATTTTTGAATCAGATAGTCTTAGTTCTTCAACTTTGTTCTTTTTCAGAGTTGTTTGGCTTTTGGGGGGGTCTTTTGCATTTCCATATGAATTTTAGGATCAGCTTGCCTGTTTCTTTTTCTTTCTTTTTAAAATTTTATTTATTTATTTATTCATGAGAGGCACAGAGAGAGAAAGGCAGAGATATAGGCAGAGGGAGAAGCAAGCTCCATGCAGGGAGCCCAATGCAGGACTTGATCTCAGGACTCAGGGATCATGCCCTGAGCCAAAGGCAGACACTTAACCACTGAGCCACCCAGGCGTCCCAGCTTGTCTGTTTCTACAAAAGAACCTGTTGGGATTGCATAAAATATGTAGATCACTGTTAAGGGAGAATTGACATCTTAGCAATATTGAGTCTTTGGCTCATGAACAAGATATATTTCTCCTTTAATTTAGGTCTTCAATTTTTCTCAATATTTTGTGATTTTCAATGTACATGTCTTTCACATTTATTCCCCAGAATTCTTCCTAAATATTTCATATATTTTTTGGCTGTTTATAAAATTCTTTTATTGTAGTTGAAATACAATGTTGTATGAGTTTCAGGTGTACAACATAGTGATTCAAACTCTACATGTTATGTTATATTCACAAGTATAGCTACCATCTGTCAGCATACAATGCTATTACAATAACATTGACTATATTCCCTATGTTGTACCTTTAATCCACATGGCTTATTCATTCCATAACTGGAAGCCTGTACCTCCCACTCCCCTTCATCCATTTTGCCCATTGCCCCACTCTTCTTCCCTCTGGTAACCACCAGTTTGTTCTCTGTATTTATGTATCCGTTTCTGGATTACTTTCATTAAAAAAAAATTATTTTAGATTCCACATATAAGTGAAATCATATGGCATTGGGTTTTTCTCTGTCTGACTTATTTCACTTAGCATAATATCCTCTAGGTCCATCCATGTTGTTGCAAATGACAAGATCTCATTCTTTTTTATGGCTGAGTAATATTCCATCATATATACATACCACATCTTCTTTATTCATTCATCTATTGATGGACACTTAGGTTGCTTCCATATTTTGGTTATTGTAAATAATGCTGCAATAAACATAGGGGTACAGGTATCTTTTCAAATTAGTGTATTCATTTTCTTCGGGTAAATATTCAGTAGTGGAATTCTTAGATCATATGTTATTTCTATTTTTACTTTTTGAGGAGCCTACATACTGTTTTCCACAGTGGTTGCACCAATTTAAAATCTCACCAACAGTGTATGAGAGCTTCCTTTTCTCCACATTCTTGCCAACACTTGTTATTTCTTGTCTTTTTAATACTAGCCATTCTGACAGGTGTAAGATGTGATATCTCACTATGGTTTTGATTTGCATTTCCCTGATGATTAGTGATGTTGAGCATCTTTTCATGTGATTGTTGGTCATATGCATGTCTTTGGAAAACTGTTTATTCAGGTCCTCTGCTTAAGTTTTAATAAAAAAAATTTTTGTCATGAGTGTATTTCATATATATGTATTTTAAAGATTTTATTTATTTATTTATTTTAGAGAGAGAAGGAGAGAGAGAGTGAGTGAGAGGAGGAACAGAGGCAGAGGGAAAGAGAGGCAGAAAGAATCTCAAGCAGACTCCACACTGAGTACAAAGCTGGCCATGGGGCTTGATCTCATGACCCCAAGATCATGACCTGAGCTGAAACCAAGAGTGGACGCTTAGTCAACTGAGCCACCCAGGAGTCCCAAGTATATTTAATATTTTTGAAGGATTATACATGGTATTTTTAAAATTTCAATTTTCAGGGGTGCCTGGATGGCTCAGTCAGTTAAGCAGCTGCCTTTGGCTCAGGGCATGATCCCAGGTTCCTGGGATTGAATCCCACATTAGGCTTCCTGCTCAGCAGGGATCCTGCTTCTCCCTCTGTCCCTCCCCTAGTTCATGCTCTCTCGCTGGCTCTCTCTCTCTCTCTCTCTCTCTCAAATAAACAGATAAAAATCTTAGAAAATAATAAAAAAATAAAATTAGGATTTTCAGCCATTTACTGATAGTGTATATAAATACAATAATTTCTGTATGTAGATATTAAATCTTGAAACTTTTCTAAACTTAGTTGTATAGCTATTTGTAGATTTCATTGGACTTCTACAAAAACAATCAAATCAGCTGTGAATAAAAGACAGTTTTACTTTTTCATTTTTAATCTGTACACTTCTATTTCCTTTCCTTGCCTTATTGTGGTGGGTGGAACTTCTAGTACCTTGTTGAATAAGAATGGTGAGTATAGGTGTACCAGGCTTTTTCTTGACCTTAGAAGAGAAGCATTCTGTCTTTAGTAATTAGGTTTGTTAGCTGTAGATTTTTTGTTTTGTATTTCCCTTTAGCAGCATGAGGTACCCAGTTTTTTTTCAGGTATGGAAGTTGGATTTTCTGTGTTTCTTCATCTACTGAGTTAATCACATGGTTTTTCCTTTTTCTGTTCTTTTTTCATTTAAATTCAATTAATTACATATAATATATTATTGTTTTCAGAAGTAGAGGTCTCCTTAATGTGCTCTCCTTAATGTCCATCACCCAGTTACCCCATCTACCCACCTACCTCCCCTCCGGTGACTCTCAGTTTGTTTCCTATAATTAAGAGTCTCTTATGCTTATGCTTTGTCTGATTTTGTGTTGTTTAATTTTTTCCTTTCTTCCCTATGATCCTCTGTTTTGTATCTTAAATTCCACATATGAATGAGGTCATATGATAATCGACTTTCTCTGATTATTTCACATAGCATAATATCCTCTAGTTCCATTCATGTTGTTGCAAATGGCAGGATTTCACTTTTTTAATTCATGAGTAATATATATACATATATATATCTCACATCTCACATATATATATATAATATATAGTAATATATACATATATATATATAATCTTTATCTATTAATCTGTCAATGGACATTTGGGCTCTTTCCATAGTTTGGCTATTGTGGATATTGCTGCTATAAACATTGGGGTGCAGATGCCCCTTTGGAACACTATATTTGTATCTTTGGGGTTAATACCCAGTAGTGCAATTACTGGGTCATAGGGTAGCTCTATTTTCAACTTTTTGAGGAACCTCCATACCGTTTTCTAGAGTGGCTGTTGGTGTTTGCATCCCTATCAACAGCGTATGAGGGTTCCCTGTTCTCTGCATCCCTGCCAACATCTGTCATTTCCTGACTTGTTAATTTTAGCCATTCTGACTGGTGTGAGGTGGTATCTCATTGTGGTTTTGATTTGTATTTCCCTGATGCCAAGTGATGTTGAGCATTTTCTCATGTGTGTGTTGGCCATTTTTATGTTTTCTTTGGAGAAATGTCTGTTCATGTCTTCTGCCCATTTCTTGATTGGATTATTTATTCTTTGGGCATTGAGTTTGATAAGTTCTTTATAGATATTGGATACTAGCCCTTTATCTGCTATGTCATTTGCAAATATCTCCTCCCATTCTGTTAGTTGTCTTTTGGATTTGTCAGCTGTTTCCTTTGCTGTGCAAAAGTTTTTTATCTTTTTTTTTTTTTTTTGTAGTAGGCCGAAACTCTAGTTTATTTCAGCATCAGCAACATCTTAGCCATCACAAAAACAAACTCTACCAAGGGCGACAGAAGTCTCTATAGTGAGGCTAAGGGCTCAGCCTCCAAGTGGCAAACATCAGAGGGGTGCATGGCAAGCACTGCCCAGGCAATAAGTTAGGAAGCAGCAGGGCTGGTGGTGGTGGTAGATGCGGGCTGGGGCCTCACTTCTGGGCAGGCATGAGGTCATTAATGGCCTGGTCCTGCTCCAGCCACTGCCCCATCTCGATGAGCAGCAACCACCATCCACCATCATCCACCATCATCTGTACCAGCTCCACCTCTGAGAAGCCCAGGTGGTCTGTTGGAGACATCAAAGACTCCACCCACACCAGCTGTGTCCACACCACCTGTGCCTTGTTTCTGAAGCTGCAGCCGCTTGAGTACCTCCGGGAACTTCTCATGCTTGCCCAGGTGGGGCAGCTTGATATGCACACCTGCCTGCAGGCCTGTGCCCAGGTTGGATGGGCAGGTGAGGATGTAGCCCAGGTGAGGGTTCCACATGAATTCGTAATTCTTTGACTTGAAGAGTGTTTCAATCTGGGTGAGGCCGTTGCAGAAGTGAACACCTCCTTCATGTTGCCCCCTTTCTGCATGGAGATGACCCGCATGTGTCTTCCTCGACGATCCACACCACGAAGGTCTTGTTGTCATTCTGCCAGATGCTGCAGGCGTCCAGCCAGTCGTGGACAGGAGTCGAGGCCAAGAGCAGGGGCGACACGGGCTTATCGAGGAGGAAGTGGTTGTTGATGAGCTGCTGCTGCTCCCCCTCGGTCATGCTCTTGAGCGTGTAGTACTGGCCTGCCAGGTCGCTGTCCAGGATCGACGGAGCTTCCACCGCGAGCTTCTCAATGGCACGGTGCTCCCCGCAGCTGCAGTGCGGGGGGAGGCAGAAGCCATGGATGCTGCGACCTGTGCTCACCCGCGAGCTCAGCACATAGTTGGGGTCCAGGTCGTCACCGCCCTGCAGGTTGTCGGGGTTGAGGCCGGTCTTGTGCTCGTCGCTGGGCTTGTAGCTGCCGTGCTGGTCCTCGATGATGGGGTCAAGGTCAAAGAGGTTGCTGCCTCAGTTTCCCTCTAGGATTTTGATGGATTCCTGTCTCACATTTAGATCTTTCACCCATTTTGAGTCTATTTTTTTTTTATGGTGTGAAGAAATGGTCCAGGTTCATTCTTCTGCATGTGGCTGTCCAATTTTCCCAAAACCATTTGTTGAGGAGACTGTCTTTTTTCCATTGGATATTCTTTCCTGCTTTGTTGAAGACTAACTGACCATAGAGTTGAGGGTCCATTTCTGGGTTCTTTATTCTGTTCCATGGATCTATGTGTCTGTTTTTGTGCCAGTACCATACTGTCCTGATTATAACTTTGTAATACAGCTTGAAATCTGGAATTGTGATGCTTTCAGATTTTTTTTCAACATTCCTTTGAATATTCTAGGTCTTTTCTGATTCCATACAAATTTTAGAATTGTTTGTTCCAGATCTGTGAAAAATGCTGATGGTATTTTGATAGGGATTGAATGAGTAGATTGCTCTGGGTAGCATAGACATTTTAACAGTATTTGTTCTTCCAATCCATGAGCACAGAATGTTTTTCCATTTCTCTGTGTCTTCCTCAATTTCTTTCAGAAGTGTTCTATAGTTTTAAGATTACAGATCCTTTACCTCATCAGTGAGGTTTATTCCTAGGTATTTATGGTTTTGGGTGCAATTGTAAATGGGATTGACTCCTTGATTTATCTGTCTTTTGCCTTATTTTTGGTGTATAGAAATGCAGCTGACTTCTGTGCATTGATTTTGTATCCTGCCACTTTGCTGAATTCCTGTGAGTTCTAGCAATTTAGGGGTGGAGTCCATTGAGCTTTCTTTTGACTAGTTTTAGGTATGGTATCTTTTTCAAACTTACTTTTTAACTCATTTCTATATTTATATTTAAAGCGTACTTCTCATAGGCAGCATAGAGTTGGTTCTTGCTTTTTAAATTCAATATGATGATTTCCACCTTTTAGGTGGTGTTTTGGCCATTTATATTTAATGTTGTTATTGATATGTTTAGGTTTAAGTTCATCGTATAGCTATTTGTTTTTTCTTTTACCTATGTATACTTTGTTTTAATTTCCCGCGTTTCTTCTTTTTAGATCCTGATTTGTGTGATTCCATTTGTTCTTCTCCTTATTAGTTATAATTAATTATTATGTTATTTTAGTAGTTGCCATAGAGTTGATGGTAGATATCTTTAATTCATCCCAGTGTACCTGTAAGTATGTCTTACCACTTCACATGTAATATAAAACTAAAACCAATATACTTCCATTTCTCCACCCCTGGCTTTTGTGCTATTGTCACAAATTTTACTCTTCCAGATGTTATAAACCCTACAATATTGTTATTTTTATACTTTAAATTCTCTTTTAAAGAGATTTAAATATAATATATTTTTACTCATGCAGTTACCACTTCTGGTACTTTTCATGCCTGTAGCTCCAGATTTTTGTAAGATATCATTTTCTTTCTATCCGAAGAACTTCCTTTAATATTTCTTGTATTTGTAAGTCTGTTGGACACTGAATTCATTCAGCTTTTTTGTGTCCAAATAGTCTTTATTATGACTTTGTCTTTGAAAGATACTTTTCCCTGATATAGAATTCAACTAAAGAGGTTTTGTCTTTCAGTAGTATAAAAATTTTATTTCCTTGTCTTCCAGTATATTGTATTATTTCCAATGAGAAATCTCATACCATTTTAATTTTTCCTCTTTATACTTAAGGGTTTTTTTTTAATTTTTTTTTTATTTATGTTTCAATTAATTTTTATTGGTGTTCAATTTACCAACATACAGAAAAACACCCAGTGCTCATCCCGTCAAGTGTCCACCTCAGTGCCCGTCACCCATTCCCCTCCAACACCCGCCCTCCTCCCCCCTTCCACCACCCCTAGTTCGTTTCCCCGAGTTAGGAGTCTTTATGTTCTGTCTCCCTTCCTGATATTTCCCAACATTTCTTCTCCCTTCCTTTATATTCTATACTTAAGGGTTTTTATCTAGTTATGTTTAGATTTTGTCTTATTTTTGAGCAATTTGGTTACAATGCATTTTTTTAATTTATGTTTTTGTGATTTGAGTTCATTGAGCTTCTTGGATCTGTAGGTTATGGTTTTTATCTCATTTGCAAAGTTTTGGCCATTGCTTCTTCAAATATTTTTTCTCTTTTCCTGATCTCCAGGGACTCCAATTATCAATGTTAGGTTGCTTGAAGTTGTTCCACAGCTCACTGATGTTTTTCTCTTTCATTTTTTGGATTATTGTTTTCTCTATGTGTTTCAATTTGGATGGTTTCTGTCTCTTCAAGTTCACTACTCTTCTCTTTTCTATTGTCTAGTATGCTTTTTACTCTTCTAGTGTATTGATTCAAATCAGACGTTGTTTTCAACTGTAGAAGTTCAATTTTGATATTTTAAAAGTATCATTCTTCTATTTACTTTTGTGAGCATATGGAATACAGTTAATAAACATTTAATACTCTTCTCTGCTAATTCAGAATCTGTGCCAGGGTCAGTCAGTTTTATTTGAATGCTATCATTATGGATTTTGTTTTCTGTCTTTTCATATGCCTGGTAATCTTTTATTAACTACCGGATTCACATTGTAAATATAACTTTTTTGATTGCTGGTTTTTTAAAAATGTAAACTTCTTGAGCTTTGTTCTTTGATGCAGTTAAGTTATTCAGATAGTTTGGTACTGTTCATGCTTTTAGGATTTGGTAGAAAGATCCAGAGCAGTGCTCAGTCTAGGGATTATTATTTTCTACTACCGAGATAAGACTTTTATGGGGTACCCTGCCAATGTTCTGTGAATTATAAGCTTTTGTAGTTTGGCTGATATTAGTGGCCAGTGTCCCAAGCCCTGTGTAAACACTAGTTACTGTTCTCTTTAATCTTTTCTGATAGTTCTTTTGAAAGCCTTGGGTAGTTTCCTCACACGCATAATGATAGTCTGCTAAATTCTCAAGGGGAGGCTTTACTAATTGTTGACATTCTTCTTTGTGCAGTCCTGTTTTTTTTTTTTGTGTGTGTGTGTGTGCAGTCCTGTTATCACGGGTACTCTTTATATACAAATTCATGACATCTTGGTCTTAGACTTTCAGTTTCATCTCCTAAACGTAGGAAGTCTGCTGAACTCTATCTTGGCTCCCTTTCCTTGTGCTTTGGAATGGAAATTATTTCAAGGCAGTTAGCTAAGGCAATCTTAATGCTCACCCAGTTTGTTTCCCATCTCTCAGGGATCACTATCCTTGGTTGCTTACTGTCTAGTTCTTTAAAACTTATTTCATGTATTTTCTTGAATTTTGGTTGCTTCCAGTTAGAAGGAAAATACTATCCCTATTACCCTATCTTGATTGGAAATGGATGTTGAGGAGTTCATATATTGTAGATCAAGACTGGTATCAAATATGTGGTTTGAAACTCTTTACTCCCATTCTGCAAGTCTTCTTTTCTTATCCCCCATAGTGTTGTTTCAAGGCAAGAAATTCTTTTTATTAAAAAAAATTTAAATTTATTTAAAAAAATTTTTACTTAAGTACATTTTGCCAACATATAGTATAATACCCAGTGCTCATCTCATCACGTGCCCTCCTTAATGCCCATCACCCAGTTACTCTATCTCCCCACTCACCTCCCCTTCTGAAACCCTTTGTTTGTTTCCTGGAGTTAGAAGTCTCTTATGGTTTGTCTTCCTCTCTAATTTTTCCTCACTCAGTTTCTGCCCCTTGCCTTATGGTCCCTTTCACTATTTATTATATTCCACACATGAATGAAACCATATGATCATTTTATTTCTCCAATTGACTTATTTCACTCAGCATAATACCCTCTAGTTCCATCCACATTGATATAAATGGTAAGTATTCATCCCTTCTGATGGCTGAGTAATATTCCAGTGTGTGTGTGTGTGTGTGTGTGTGTGTGTGTGTATCACATCTTCTTTATTTGTTCATCTTTCTAAGGACATCCACAGTTTGCTGTTGTGGACATTGCTGCTATGAATATTGGGGTGCAGGCATTCCATCCTTTCACAACATCTGTATCTTTGGGATAAATACCCAGTAGTGCAATTCCTGGGTCATAGGGTAGCTCTATTTTTAACTTATTCAGGAACCTCCACACTATTTTCCAGAGTGGCTGCTCCAGCTTGCATTCCAACCAACACTGCAAGAGGGTTTCCACATTCTCCACATCCTGGCCAACATTTGTTGTTTCCTATCTTATTAATTTTAGCCATTCTCACCAGTGTAAAGTGGTATCTCATTGTGGTTTTGATTTGTATTTCCCTGATGGCAAGTGATGTGAAGCACTTTTCACAGCCGTTGGCCATGTGTAGGTCTTCTTTGGCGAAATGTCTGTTCATGTCTTTTGCCCATTTCCTCACTCGATTGTTTGTTTTTTGGGTGTTGAGATTAAGTTTTTTATAGATTTTGGATACTAGCCTTTTATCTGATATGTCATTTGCGAATATCTTCTCCCATCTGAAGGTTGCCTTTTAGTTTTATTGACTGTTTCCTTTGCTGTGCAGAAGCTTTTTATCTTGATGAAGTCCCAATAGTTCATTATTGCTTTTATTTTTCTTGCCTTTATAGACATGTCTGGCAAGAAGTTGCTGTGGCCAAGGTCAGTGTTCTCCTCTAGGATTTTGATGGATTCCTGTGTCACATTTAGATCTTTCATCCATTTTGAGTTTATCTTTGTGTATGGTGTAAGTGAATGGTACAGTTTCATTCTTCTGCAGATGGCTGTCAAATTTTTCCAACACCATTTATTGAAGAGACTGTCTTTTTCCCATTGGCTATTCTTTCCTGATTTGTTCAAGATGAGTTGACCATAGAGCTGAGGGTCCATTTCTGGGTTCTCTATTCTGTTCCAATGATCTATGTGTCTCTTTTTGTGCCAGTACCAGGCTGTCTTGAAGATTTCAGCATTGTAATACAACTTGAAGTCAAGCATTGTGATGCCCTCAGTTTAGGTTTTCTTTTTTTTTTTAAATTAATTTTTATTGGTGTTCAATTTACCAACATACAGAGAAACACCCAGTGCTCATCCCGTCAAGTGTCCGCCTCAGTGCCCGTCACTCATTCCCCTCCACCCCCCGCCCTCCTCCCCTTCCACCACCCCTAGTTCATTTCCCAGAGTTAGGAGTCTTTATGTTCTGTCTCCCTTCCTGATATTTCCCAACATTTCTTCTTTTTCAACATTCCTCTGGCTATTCAGGGTCTTTTGTGGTTTCATACAAATCTTAGGATTATTTGTTCCAACTCCATGAGAAAAGACCATAGTATTTTGATAGGGATTGCATTGAATGTGTAGATTGCTCTGGGTAGCATAGACATTTTCATAATATCTATTCTTCCAATCCATGAGCATATGACGTTTTCCCATCTCTTTGTGTCATCCTCAATTTCTTTCAGAAATGTTCTGTAGTTTTTAGGGTATAGATTCTTTACCTCTTTGGTTAGGTTTATTCCTCTTTGGTTAGGTTTATGCTTTTGGGTACAATTGTAAATGGGATTTATTCCTTAAATTCTCTTTCCTCAGTCTCATTGTTAGTGTATAGAAATGCCAGTGATTTCTGTGCATTGATTCTGTATCCTGCCACATTGCTGCATTGCTATATAACTTCTAGCAACTTTGGGGTAGAGTCTTTGGGGGTTTTCCATATATAGTATCACGTCATCTGGGAAGAGGGAGAGTTTGACTTCTCCTTTGCTAATTTGAATGTCTTTTATTTCTTTTTGTTGTCTGATTGCTGATGCTAGGACTTCTATTACTATGTTGAACAATAGTGTGGAGAGTCGGAATCCCTGTAGTGTTCCTGACCTTAGGGGAAAAGTTCTCAGCATTTCCCCATTGAAATGGTATTCACTGTGGGCTTTTTGTAGATGGCTTTTATGATATTGAAGTATGTTCCCTCTATCCCTATACTTTGAAGAGTTTTAATCAGGAAAGGATGCTGTATTTTGTTAAATGCTTTTTCTGCATCAATTGAGAGGATCATATGGTTCTTGTCTTTGATTTCTTTTTTAATTGGAGTTCAATTTGCCAACATAAAGCATAAAACCCAGTGCTTGCTTATCCCAAGTGCCCCCCTCATTGTCCATCACCCAGTCACCCCAACCCCCTGCCCACTTCCCCTTGTTTATTTCCCAGAGTTAGGTATCTCTCATGTTTTGTCACCCTCACTGATATTTTCATTCATTTTCTCTCCTTTCCCTTTATTCCCTTTCACTAATTTTTATATTTCCCAAATGAATGAGACCATATAATGTTTGTCCTTTTCCGAGGGACCTGGAGGGTATTATGCTGAGTGAAATAAGTCCTTGCTTTTTTAAATCCATTATCAGGTATATTGGTATGTAATTCTCCTTTTTGATGTGGTCTTTGTCTGATCTGGGGATCAAAGTAATGCTGGCCTCATAGAATAAGTTTATAAATTTTCATTCCATTTCTAATCTTTGAAACAGCTTTAGTAGAATACGTATTATTTCTTCTTTAAATATTTGGTAGAATTTTCCTGGGAAGCCTTCCGGCCCTGGAGGCTTGTTTCTTGGGAGGTTTTTGGTGACTGCTTCAATTTCCTTGCTGATTATGGGTCTGTTCAGGTTTTCTATTTCTTCCTGTTTCAGTTTTGGTAATTTTTTTTAAAAAGATTTTATTTATTTATTCATGAGAGACACACAGAGAGAGAGGGGCAGAGACACAGGCAGAGGGAGAAACAGGCTCCATGCAGGGAGCCCTGGGACTCCAGGATCATGCCCTGGGCTGAAGGCAGATGCTAAACTGCTGAGCCACCCAGGGATCCCCCCAGTTTTGGTAATTTATAAATTTCCAGGAATTCATCCATTTCTTCCAGATTGTCTAATTTGTTGGCCTATATTTGCTCATAATACATTCTTAAAATCATTTGTATTTCCTTGTTGTTGGTTGTGATCTCTCCTCTTTCAGTCATGATCTTATTAATTTGAATGTTTGCTCTCTTTTAAAAAAAAATAAGTCTGGCTAGGGGTTTATCTATCTTACTAATTATTTCAAAGAACCAGCTGCTAGTTTTTGTTGATCTGTTCTACAGTTCTTCTGGTCTCTATCTCATTGAGTTCTGCTCGAATCTTTATTATTTCTCTTCTCCTGCTTGGTTTAGGCTTTATTTGCTCTTCTTTCTCCAGTTCCTTTAGATGTAAGGTTAGCTTGTGTATTTGAGATTTTTCCCATTTTTTGAGAGAGGTTTGTATTGAAATGTACTTCCCTCTTACGACCATCTTTGCTGTATCCCAAAGATTTTGAGCAGTTGTGCTTTCATTTTTGTTAGTTTGCATTAATCTTTTAAATTTATCTGTAATTCCCTGGTTGACTCAACCATTCTTTAGTAGGATGCTCTTTAACCTCCAAGTGTTTGAGTTCCTTCCAAATTTCTTCTTGTGAGTGAGATCTAGTTTCAAAGTATTGTGGTCTGAAAATATGCATGGAATAATCCCAGTCTTTTGGTGCCATTTGAGATCTGATTTGTGACCCAGTATGTGGTTTATTCTGCTTAACATTCCTTGTACAGTTGAGAAGAATGTGTATTCTGTTGCATTTGGATGGAATGTTCTGTATGTATCTGTGAAGTCCATCTGGTTCAGTGTGTCATTCAAAAAGCACTTTTGTTTTGTTGATCTTTTGCTTAGAAGATCTGTCTTTTGCTTAGAGTGGAGTGTTGAAGTCTCCTACATTAATAGTAGGAGATTATTATTAATAAATTAATATTAATGTATTATTATGAATGTGTTTCTTTACTTTGGTTATTAATTGGTTGATATAATTGCCTGCTTCCACATTGGGGACATAAATATTCATAATTTTTAGGTCTTCTTGTTGGATAGACCCTTTAAGTATGATATAGTTCCTTCTTCATCTCTTACTACAGTCTTTGGTTTAAAATCTAATTTATTTCATATGAGGATTGCTACCCCAGCTTTCTTTTGAGGTCCGTTTGCACGGTAAATGGTTCTCCACCCCTAATTTTCAGTCTGAAGGTGTCCTTAGGTCTAAAATGAGTCTCTTGTTGACAACATATGGATGGGTCTTGTTTGCCTGTGTTTTTTCTGGAGCATTTAGCCTATTTATTATGCTCAGAGTAACTCCTGAAGGATATGAATTTAGTTTCATTGTCTAATAGCCTGTGTTTTTTCTGGAGCATTTAGCCTATTTGTTATGTTCAGTGTAACTATTGAAGGATATGAATTTAGTGCCATTGTATTACATGTAGAGTCCCTGTTTCTTCAGATTTTCTCTCTTTCTTTGGGTTCCCTCTTTGCTTACAGGATCCTCCTTAATATTTTTTGCAGGGCTAGCTTGCTGGTCACATATTCTTTCAGTTCTGTCTGTTCTGGAAGCTCTTTATCTCTCTCTCCTTCCATTATGAATGACAGCTTTGCGGGATAATGTATTCTTGCCTGCATGGTTTTCTCAATTAGTACCCTGAATATTTCATGCCAGCCCTCTCTGGCTTGCCAGGTCTCTGTGGATAGGTCTGCTTTTAATCTAATATTTTCCCACTGAATGTTAGGAATCTCTTGTCTTAACTGCTTTCAGGAGTTTTTCTTAATCTCTGAAATTTGCTAGCTTCACTATTACATATCAGGGTGTTGATCAGTTTTTGTTGATTTTGAGAGGTGTCCTCTCTATCTCTTGGATATGAATGCCTGTTTCCTTCTCCAGATTAGGGAAGATCTCAGCTATGATTTGATCTAACAGATCTTTGGTTCTCTCTCTCTCTCTCTCTCTCAGTCTCTCTCTCTCTCCCCCAGAGAGGAATTCCAATAATACAGATGTTATTTTTTTCAAACTATTACTGATTTCTTGGAGCCTCTCCTTGTGGGCTCTTAGTTGTTTTTCTCTCTTTTCCTCATCTTCCTTCCTTTTCATCAACTTGTTTTCTATGTCACTTATTCTCTCTTCTGCCTCCTTTACCCTAGCTGTTAGAGCATCCAGTTTAGACTTCATCTCAGTTAAAGTATTTTTAATTTTGGCCTGATTATATCTCATTTCTACACTAAGACATTTTCTAGTCTTTTGTGCTTCTTTTAAGCCCAAGTAGCAACTTTATAATTGTAATCCTGAACTCTATCCCCAACATTTTACTTAAATCCATATCTATTACATCAGTGGCAGAGAGTATTACCTCTGGTTCTTTCTTTTGTGGTGCATTCTTCCTTTTCGTCATTTTGTCTAATGCAGAATGGCTATGCAAGTGAGCAGAGTCAAAAATATCTACCATGACCTAAGCAAAATACACACTAGACAATTCCAAAGAGGTCAGGGACCAGAACATAAAAAAAAAGACAAAGAAAAAGAAAAACAATTTTTAAAAGGGGGGGAGGGAAATGGTGGGGGAGAGTGATAATAATCTCACAGAGTGCACCAAGACAATGATCCACTTGGTTTTGAGTGTATTTTGTTCTGTATGTTGGAAGGTACTAAATTCCAAAAGAAAAACTTATGTATATACAAAAATAAAATCGAATACAGTGAAAGAAAGCCAAAAATGAAGAATATAACGTGATTATAAAATATGAATGTGAAAAAAGAAAAAGCTTAAAAACAGAGTTGATAAAGTATAATAGTTAAGATGGGATGAAAGTAAGAATATTGGAAAATTTTAACCTGAAAGATAAAGGAATCATAAGAAAAAACCTTGATTTCTATATACCATTTTTGCCTAGCCCTGGAGTTTTCCAGTGCTGCTTGGTCAGTAAACTTGCTTTTCCCCTCATCTTTCAGCTGGTCTCCTGGAAGAAGGTCCTACTGTGCTGATTCTCAGGTGTTTGTGCCCGGGTGGCATCACTCTTTGCCAGGGGGCTGGGCTCAGTGTCAACTGTTTGCCCTGTGAGGTCTTTGTTCCCTGACAGCTTTCCATGCCTCTCTTGCGGGCAAAAGGAAAAAAATGACAGCACCCCAGTCCTGGCCCAGAGCTGAGAGATCCCAGTGTGTGCCAAACTCTGCAGACTCCTATGGTGCCCACTCACTAAGATCCTCCTAGGAGGAAGTGGGGTGGGGGACATTGATTTGTGCAATTTGTGGGGCTGGCATGGAGAGCTTTTGTAGCCTGTGTAACCACCCACTCTGCCCTTCTCAGAGGAAGTGAAGGGTTACCCCACTTCTGTCCATTGCAGGGCCCTGACATGGAGAGCATTAACCTGGAGGGAGTGTGTACTCACTTCACCTCTCCCAGAAGAAGGTGGATGGTTGCCCTATTCCTGTCCTTTGCAGGGACCCAACAAGGATAGCAGTCACCTCATCTGTCTGTGGTTTATGATTTATGGCACAACAAGCTGAGCCTTTTCCCATACTCACTAACCTTTTAGGTCAATTCCCCACTCCAGTGCTTAGGAGCTCTGCCCGTTCAGGCACCCCTGTTCTTTCTGTTTCTCAGGGAATATTGATACCCCACTGTCCCTCCTGTGATTATTCCCTGTTTCACAAATGAGCACCTTTCAGGCAAGAAAGTCTTGCCCAGGAGCAGATTTCTTAAGGTCCTGATTTTGAGCTCCAGGTCTGTATTACTTTCCTGCAGCTGGGTTACAAAGACTCCCTCCCCTTGCCATTTATCTTCCAATATATCCCCTCCATTTTTCTTCTCCACACTCCTACCTTGCAAAAAATGGTCACTTTTCTATTTGTAGAGTTCCAACCATTCCTTCTTTACATCTCAGGCTGAATTCATAGGTGTTCAGGGTGGTTTGATAGTTATCTAGCTAAATTTAGGGAATCAGATGAAATGAGGACCCCAACTCTTCTGCCAACTTGTCCCTCTCTGAATCGCTAAATTCTACTTCTGAAACTAGTATTACACTATATGCTAATTAACTAGAATTTAAATAAAAACTTAAAACATAAAAAATTTCCAAAACATTATTAAAAGAGGCAATACCTAAGTTTGGGCTTCCCTGTAGCCTCTAAAGAGATAATGGCCTCTCTTTCATGGCCAAAATAACCCAGAAGTTGTCCATTGTCTTGGGAATTACCAGCTCTACTCCACGTGGAGATATGAATTCCTCAGGGAAAGTTGAAAAAAATTAACCATACTCTTTAGAAAATTTTGGCAAAATTTTGCAAGAAACTCATGAAAGTTGGTTTGAGTTCCTTCCCATAGCCCTGCTGAGAATAAGAATGGCACTAAAGGGTAGCATTAAACTAAGGCCTTTTGAGTTAATTTATAGAAGGCCCTTTTTATCCACTACCACATGGTTCAATGAGGAAACTAATCAAGTCCTAAAGTATTCTGTCCATCTGAGCAAAGTACAATGGGCCATACAAGAATATGGGAATAAGGTGTTTCTATCTCCAATAAATTATAGCTATTCTGGGACTATAGCACCAGGGACTAAAAAATGGAAGCTGGGATCTCCAGAAGAGCAATTTAGACCCAAAAGGGAAGGATCCTATCAAGTTTTACTTAGTACCCCTACAGTTGTAAAACTAAAGGAAGTAACAAGCTGGGTGCACTTACTGTCTATTGTGAGCCCCACAGGATCCAATAGAAGAGACACACACCTATACCAGCAAACCTGTAGAAAACCTATAGTTGCTGCTTTGAAGGATGAGTAGGTAAAGGATCAATGAAGCTTTTAAAGTAATTTATTTTTCTGGGGTTTCTCCCTACATAGTTATCTCTAGGAAAACCAGATGGCCCCAACTCATTTTTGCAGTGAGCTCAACATTATGCAGAGAGCTTATAGAAAAGTTCTTGCTGGATTTGTGGCTTCCTCCCTTGGTGGATTTCTCCACTACAAGGTATGGATTGGCATTATTTATACCAATATAAAAAAGATATGATAGGGGCACCTGGGTGGCTCAGTTGGTTAAGCACTTGCCTTCAACTCAGGTCATGATCCCAGGGTCCTGGTATCTAGCCCCAAGTTTTGCTCCCTGCCCATCAGGGAGCCTGCTTCTCCCTCTCCCTCTGCCCTCCACTCATGCTCTCTCTCACACTCTCTGTCTCAAATAAATAAAATCTTTTGAAAAAGATATGATATACCAGCCAGATGCCAACACATATAGAGAAATCTCTAATATTAATAAAAATGTTTCTTTTTGGCCCATGATAAATACTACATGGAATTCTCCAGACCATAAAAGAGCTTTGTTATATCCTTAGATAATTAAAATAATGACTCAATATGCCAATTCCAAAATTTATTTTCTTTTTAAAGATTTTATTTATTCGAGAGAGAGAGAGAAAAAAAGAGAGAGAGAGGCAGAGACACAGGCAGAGACAGAAGCAGGCTCCATGCAGGGAGACTGACGTGGGACTCAATCCCAGGTCTTCAAGATTAGGCCCTGGGCTGAAGGCAGCGCTAAACTGCTGAGCTACCCGGGCTGCCCTGCCAATTCCAAAATTAATGATAAAAAAGCCTTGTGGGGAACAGCTAAACCCAATAATATGGGATATACTAAGGATGGCTATTTTCAAATTTATGTGGCTTACTCCTACTGTAGGTAAAGTAAATCAAAAGGCCCTTTTGTGTTGGGAACAAAAAAAATCATACTTGTGATACCAGTTGTAATAGTACTCATGAATTAGAATGGCTTTCCCCAGAAACTTGCATCCATACTATTGTTTTATGAGCAACCGATTGGTTTGCTACCAATCAGGTGAGATGACCAGGCATCAGATCACTAGCACAGTGGAACTCAATGGCTATGTGGGACCTATTTGTGGCCATGGCTAACCCCTGGATGGATAGAGCACTGTACCCTAGGTTATCCCTGGGTGCAGGGAGATGGAATAAAGAAATATCTATGTTGCAAATTATCCCCATCTACTTTATCAGTGGATGTGGTCAGTCTTTCATTTGTATGATAACCTGCTAACTATTTTTATGCCCAAAATGAGAATAGAAAACAGGATCAGGCATGTGGAGGCCCTAATGAACAATACCAGACAAGCCTTTAATGATACTATACTTGGGTTCTCCTTGTTAACCTCTGAAGTTGCACTAATGAGAAAGCCTATATTATAAAACAGGATGGCCTTGGAGATAACAGGAAGTCAAGGAGGAACTTCTGCATTATTAAGACTGAGTGTTGTGTATATATATCCCAGAAAGCTCAGCTAATGTAGCCAAAGGTTTAACAGACATGCATATCTTTTTTTTATATATTGGAGTTCAATTTGCCAACATATAGCATAACACCCAGTGCTCATCCCGCCAAGTGTCCCCCTCAGTGCCCATCACCCAGTCACCCCAACCCCCGCCCACCTCCCTTTCCACCACCCCTTATTCATTTCACAGAGTTAGGTCAGACATGCATATCTAAATTAAAGCAATGTCTGATTCCTCTAGTTCCCTCAATATTTGAATTTCTTCCTGGTTTAGCAAATATGGATGGTCATGGTGGAAAAAAACTTTTTACTAGTAATAATAATAATTATGCTAGGTCCTCTTTTTTGTTCTAGGGGCTATTATTTCTGCATATTCTGCATAACTATATTTGACAAATTAGATGAATGGGTGCTCTCTAGGAAGCATCCTAGTCCTATGATGAGGTCTCATGCACACCTCTAAGTCAGTCTACACTAGGACCCTTCATTTATCAGATAGCTCAGGATTCTTATGTCTCTCAACAGGCAGGGTCTACAATCCCTTGAAGAAGTTACAGAAGATGAGACCTTCACACTCCTTAAGAATAAGGATGATAAAAATCCCAGGGTGGGGGGTGGGTAGATGAGTTAGGGAAACAGAAAGGGTTCCATAAAGAACTGTTTTTTTTTCTCCTTAACTGCTTCTTTCTGTTCTTGCTATGACCTGTATCCTGCATTATACATACTTATAGTACTGATTATGTATGTCCTTGTAAAGGTCAAGGGGTTTAATGATTTCTTTGGAGTCTTCTAGCACAATAGATAACATCTAAGGAGTGAATGGGCTCTTTCCATAATCTGGCTATTGTTGATGATGCTGCTATAAACATCAGGGTGCATGTACCCTCTCAAATCCATATTTTTGTATCATTTAAATACAAATACCTAGTAGTGCAATTGCTAGGTCTTAAGGACAGTTCCATATTTGACTTTTTTGAAGAAACTCCATACTGTGTTCCTGAGTGGCTACACCAGTTTGCATCTCACCAATAGTGTAAGAGGGTTCCCCTTTCTCTATATCCTCACCAATACCTGTTGATTCTTGTGTAAATTTTAGCCATTCTGACAGGTGTAAAGGTGATCTCTCTTTGTAGTTTTCATATGTATTTCCCTGATGATGAGTGATGTTGAATATCTTTTCATATGTCTGTTAGCCCTCTGGATATCTTCTTGGGAAAAATGTGTACTCATATCCTCTGTCCACTTCTTTTTTTGTATGAATTATATAATATTGAATATTTAGTTAAGCTAAATATCTTTTTAAAAATTTATTTTATTTAAATTCAATTAATTAACATAGAATGTATTATTAGTTTCAGAAGTAGAGTTCAGTGCTTCGTCAGTTACATATAACACCCAGTGCTCATTATATCACATGTATCCTAAATGCCCATCACCCAATTACCCCATCGCCCTACCAACCTCTCCTCCAGCAACCCTCAGTTTGTTTTCTATAGTTAAGAGTCTCCTATGGTTTGTCTCCCTCTCTGATATTTTCTTATTTTATTTCCCCCATCCCTTTCTCTATGATTCTGTTTTGTTTCTTAAATTCTACATATGAGTGAAATCATACGATAATTGTCTTTCTCTGACTAACTTTTTTTGTATATTTTTAAATTGGCGTTCGATTTGCCAACATATAGTATAACACCCAGTGCTCATCCCTTAGCACCCAGTACTAACCCCCTCAGTGCCCATCACCCAGTCACGCCATCCCCCCGCCCACTTCTCCTTCTACTACCCCTTGCTAGTTTCCCAGAGTTAGGAGTCTCTCATGTTTTGTCACTGTTTTGTCACCCTCTCTGATTTTTCCCACTCATTTTCTCTCCTTTACCGTATGATCCCTTTCACTATTTTTTATATTCCCCATATGATTGACTTATTTTGCTTAACATAATGCCCTCTAGCTCCATCCACATCGTTGCAAATGATAAGATTTTATTCTGATGGCTGAGTAATGTTTGATTGTATATATATGCCACATCTTCTTTATCCATTCATCTGTCGATTGACATCTGGGCTCTTTCCATAGTTTGGCTATTGTGGACATTGCTACTATAAACATTGGAGTGCAGGTGCCCCTTCAGATCATTATGTCTGTACCCTTTGGGTAAATATCTAGTAGTGCAATTGCTGGGGTGTAGCGTAGCTCTATTTTTAAATTTTTGAGGAGCCTCCATAATGTTTTCCACAGTGGCTGCACCAGTTTGCATTCCTACCAACAGTGCAAGAGAGTTACCCTTTCTCCACATCCTTGCCAACACTTGCTGTTTCTTGTGTGTGTGTTTTTTTTAAATTTAGCCATTCTGAAAGGTGTGAGGTGATATCTCATTGTAGTTTGATTTGAATTTCTCTGATGGCAAGAGATGAAGAACATTCTTTCATATATCTGTTGGCCATCTGTATGTCTTCATTGGAAAAAATCTCTATTCATATCTTCTGCCCATTTTTTTAATTGGGAGTATTTGGTTTTTGGGTGTTGAGTATTATCAGTTCTTCATAGATTTTGGAAACTAACCCTTTATTGGATATGTCATTTGCAGATATCTTCTCCCATGCCATAGGCTGCCTTTTAGCTTTGTAGATTGTTTCCTTTGGTGTGCAGAAGCTTTTTATTTTGATGTTGTCCCAATATTTTACTTTTGGTTTTGTTTCCATTGCCTCAGGAGATATATCTTGAAAAGTCAACGAGGTTACTGCCTGTGTTCTCTTATAGGATTTTTCTGTTTTTAGGTTTCAGATTTAGACTTTTAATCCATTTTGAATTTATTTTTGTGTATGGTTTAAGAAAGTGGTCTAGTTTTATTCTTTTGTATGTGGCTATCCAGTTTTCCCCAATACTGTTTGTTGAAGAGACTGTTGGTTTTGCATTGGATATTGGATATTCTTTCCTGCTTTGTTCAAGATTAATTGACCACATAATTGCAGTTTTCTTTCTGTGCCCTCTATTATGTTCCATTGATCTATGTGCCTATTTATGTACCAGTACTATGCTGTTTTAATTACTGCAGGTTTGAAATATAATTTGAAGTCCAGAATTGTGGTGCCTACAGCTTTGCTTTTCTTTTTCAAGGTTGCTTTGGCTCTTTGGGTCTTCTGTTTGTGGTTCAAAGCAAATTAGAATCGTTTGTTCTTATTCTGTGAAAATGCTGTTGGTATTTTGATAAGGATTACAATAATGTGTAGATTGTTTGGGCATTTTAATATTTGTTATTCCAATCCATGACCATAGTATGTCTTTCTATTTCTTTGTATCACCTTCAATTTCTTTCTTGTTTCTATATTGTCTATTTCTGCTCTAATCTCTGTCATTTCCCTTCTTCTGCTGGCTTTAGGCTTTATTTGCTGTTCCTTTTCTAGCTCCTTGAGGCGTAAGGTTAGGTCGTTTGAGACTTTTCTTGCTTCTCAAGGTAGGCCTGTATTGCAATATACTTCCATCTTATGTCTGCCTTTGCTACATCCCAAAGGTTTTGGACTGTCATGTTTTCATTTTAATTTGCTTCTGTGTATTTTTGAAAATTCTTCTCTAATGTCCTGGTTAACCCATTCATTCTTTAGTAGGGTTTTCTTTAACCTCCATGTATTTGTAGCCTTCCAAAATTTTTTCTTGTAGTTGACTTCAAGTTTCATAGCATTGTGGTCTGAAAATATGAATGGTATGATATCATTATTTTCATACTTGTTGAGGCCTGATTTATTATAACCCAGTATGTGATCTATTCTGGAGGATGTTCCATGTGCACTTGAAAAGAATGTGTATTCTCCTGCTTTAGGGTGAAGTGTTCTGAGTATCTTTTAAGTACATCTGGTCCAGTGTGTCTTTCAAAGCCATTTTTTAGTTTGTTGATTTTCTGCTTAGATCATCTGTCCATTGCTGTAAGTGGGGTATTAAAGTCCCCTATTGCTATTATTATCAATGAGTTTCTTTATGTTCCTTATTAATAGATTTATATATTTGAGTGCTCCCAAGTTAGGGGCACAAATATTTACAATTGTTAGTCCTTTTTTAAAAAAAGATTTTTTATTTATCCATTTGAGAAAGAGAGAGAGAGAGAGAGAGCATAAGGGGGGAGCATCAGAGGGGGAGGGAGAAGCAGACTCCCTGCTGAGCAGGGTGCCTGATATGTCACTTAATCCCAGGATGCTGGGATCATGACTTGAACTGAAGGCAGATGGTTCACCAACTGAGCCACCTACAAACCCACAATTGTTAGTTTTTGATGGATAGTCCCCTTAATTATGATGTAGTGTCCTTAATCTCTTGTTACAGTCCTTAGTTTAAAATCTAGATTGTCTGATATATGTTAAGTATGGCTACTCCAGCTTTCTTTTGATATTCATTAGCATGATAGATGGTTCTCCATCTCCTCACTTTCAATCTATAGATGTCTTTAGGCAGCATATAAATGGGTCTTGTTTTTTAATTCATCCTGATACTCTGTTTTTTTATTAGAGCAGAGCATTTAGTCCATTTACATTCATAGTGATTATTGGAAGGTATGAATTTAGTGCCATTGTGTTACTTGTAGAATTGGTGTTTCTGATGATGTTCTCTCTTCCTTTCTAGTCTTTGTTATTTTTGGTCTTTTTTTTCCTCCACTCAAGGAGTCCTCCTTAAAATTTCTTACAGGAGTGATTTAGTGGTCACAAACCCCTTTAGTTTTTGTTTGTCTGGGAAACTCTTTATCTCTCCTTTTTTCCTGAATGACAGTCTTGCTGGATAAAGAATTTTTGCTGCATATTTTCCCAATTCAGCACATTAAATATTTCTTTCCACTTCTTTCTGATCTGCAGTATGTCAGTGGACAGATTTTTTTTTTTTTTTTTAAATATTCTTTTTTTTTATTTTTTTATTTTTTTATTTTTTTTTATTTTTTTATTTTTTTAATTAACTTTTATTGGTGTTCAATTTGGACAGATCTGCTGTGAATCTGGTCTGTCTCCCCTTGTAGGTTAAGGACTTTTTTCCTTGCTGCTTTCAGGATTTTTACCTTGTCTGTATTTTGTGAATTTGACTGATATAAATTGGAAATGTTCAGATTTTGTTGAATTTAGAACATAATAAAATCCATTTATGAAACACCCACAACTAACATCATCCTTAATGGAGAAAACCTTAGAGCTTTCGTCCTAAGGTCAAGAATGAGACAAGGATGTCCTCTCTCACCACTTCTATTCAAGATAGTACTGAAAGTCCTAGCCATAATCAGATGGCAAATAGAAATATAAGGCACTCAAATCAGTAAGGAAAAATAAAACTCTATTTTCAGATGAATTGTACTAAATATAGAAAACCCAAAAGACTCCACAAAAAATTGCTAGAATTCATACACGAGTTCAGCAAAGTTGTAGGATACAAAATCAAATTACAGAAATTTGTTGCACTTCTATACACTAATAATGAGGCAGTAGAAAGAGAAATTAAAAAACAATCCCTTCTATAACTGCACAATATAGATAATAAGATATCTAGGAATAAACCTAACCAAAGATGTGAAAGATCTATATTGTGCAAAGTATAAAACACTGATGAAAGAAATTGAAGATGGGGTAGGAGTTAAGATGGTGGAGGATTAGGGGGACTCTAAGCTTGTCTCATTCCTCAAATACAGTTAGATAGTTGTCAAACCATTCTGAACACTAAAGAAATCAATCAGAGATCTGAGAGAACAAAAGCTTCAAGTCTACAAGTAGGAAAGTGACCACCTTTTGGAAGGTAGGAGGTGCAGGCACTTGAATTCAGGGAGATACAGCTATGGATATGGTGGCAGATAGGGAGACTGTTTATGGAGGTTACTGCAAAGTTTAATAAGCAGCAGAGTGCAAAATTGGAACTTTTAGTATTCTGTCACGATGGAGGATGTGCCTGGCTTAAAAGTGCTTTCATGGCAAAGTGGAACAGAATTCTAGGAGTGACTCCATGATCTGAGGATCCCCTAGGTCACAAGAAGAATGGGTGGTGCCTAAGTATTCCAACTTTTCCAGGCATGGGAGCGTGGAAGCCAGGTGAGAACAGTGAGTCTAGGTGTTGGCTTTTTGCTGTTTTGCCAAAGTGTCCTGTGGCCACTTCCCTGGGACAGGCCAGAAATTGGGAGAGTGTGGAGAGACCCTCCCAGGCAGAACAGCATGGGTCACACCATAGGAGTCCCCAAAATTTGGAGTTTTGAAACTCAGTTGCATGCCTGAGATAAAAAGCTTGGGTACAGGCAGGGTGAACACAGGGTTGTAATGGAAACCAGAGACACAAGAGTGATTTCCCTTCTGTGAGGGCTCACTGAAGAGTAGTGGGGTGCAAAATGTCAGTTCCAAGGCTAGAGAGCCGGATTTTGCTATATTCATCCCATCTATCAAGGAGGAAAGCCTTGTGGGAGCAAAACAGTGCCACCTAGTGGAGTCTAGACCCGCTTACACCAAGCCCTGGCTCCCTGCACCCTGGAGGCTCATTTCCACTAGGGCAAGTCCACCTGAGAATCAGCAAAACAGGCCCCTCTCCCAGAAGACCATCACAAACAACTCCCTCGCACAAAGGTTCCTGCTCGTAGAGGGCTGCAGAGCTTCAGCTCTAGGGTAAAATCGTATCTAGCTTCTTCATGGGTTTATTCTTTATTTTCTTCTTATTATTTTTCATATATTTTCTTTTTCAATTCTTTTAAAAATTTTTATTATTTTTTCTCATTTTTATTTTTTTAAACATTTTATTTATTCATGAGAGACACACAGAGAGAGGCAGAGACACAGGCAGAGGGAGAAGCAGACTCCCTGTGGGAAGCCTGACATGGGACTCAATCTGGGATTGTGACCTGAGCCGAAGGCAGCCATTCAACCATTGAGCAACCCGGGCGACCCTGTCTTGCTGCTTTTGAAGTTTTTTCTTCATCACTCTATTTTGCCAGTTTAATTACAATATGTCTTGGTGTACATCTGGTTTTGTTGATTTTCTTGGGGGTTCTGTGTGTGCTGGATCTGGATATCTGTTCCGTCTCCCAGATTCAGGAAGGTCTTAGTTATTATTTCCTGAAATAAATTTTCTACCCACTTCTCTGTCTCTTCTTCTTCTGTGACTCCTATCATATAAATGTTATTATGTTTGATGGAGTCACTGTGCTCCGTAAGTCTATTTTCAGTTTGCATAATTCTTTTTTCTCTTTTTTTCTGCTTATTGCTTTCCATTACTCCGCGATGTGTTCTATACTTTTCTCAAGTCCAGAAATCTTTTTTTAAAAGATTTATTTATTTATTCATTTATTTATTCATGAGAGACACACACAGAGAGAGAGAGAGGCAGAGATATAGGCAGAGGGAGAAGCAGGCTTCATACAGGGAGCCCGACGTGGGACTCAATCCTGAATCCTGGGATCACGCCCTGAGCCGAAGGCAGACACTCAACTGCTGAGCCACCCAGGCATCCTGAGAGAGTATGTTTGTCATCATTACTTTAAATTCTCTAACAGGCATGTTACTTATATCTGTTTCACTTAGATCTCAGGCTATGCCCCTGTCTTGTTCTTTAATTTGGAGTGCATTTCTCTATCTTCTTGCTTTGTCTAAGTCTCTGTGCCTGTTTCTCTGTGTTAGGAAAGTCAGTTACATATTCTGTTCTTGAGGGTATTGGCCTTATGAAGATGAGTTCTTGTAATGCCCACTGTTCTGTATGGTGTCCTGTTTTCCAGGGCCTGGCACTTCCAGCAGTGTTCTCCGTTTTTGTCCTGCTACTCTATTCTTCAGGCGGGTTGTCAACAGAGGATCTCTTAGCCTGTTGTGGTCAGTGTTTGGTCCTTGGCCTGAATGTAACACCTTTTAACTAGGTGTGGTCTGTTTGTGAAATGTGACCTGTTGTCACCACTGCTAGTAATGAGGCTCCCCAAAACTCCATCAAGAGATGCAGTGTTAGCAGCAGTTCTATTGTTCTGTGTCTGTTTTGTGACAGTGCTCTACTGTTTTGATTACTACAGCTTCGTAGTATGTCTTGAAACTCGGATTGTGATACCTCCAGTTTTTTTTTTTAAAGATTTTATTTATTTATTCATGAGAGACACACACACACAGAGGGGCAGAGACACTGGCAGAGGGAGAAGCAGGCTCCATGCAGGGAGCCCGACGCGGGACTCAATCCCGGGTCTCCAGGATCACGCCCTGGGCCGAAGGCAGGTGCCAAACTGCTGAGCCACCCAGGGATCCCCAACCGCTGAGCCACCCAGTGATCCCCCAGTTTTGTTCTTTTTTAAGATTGCTTTGTCTTTTGGGGATCTCTTGTGACTCCATACAAATTTTGGAATGATTTGTTTTAGTTATGTGAGAAATGCTGTTGATATTTGCTAGAGATTGCATTACATCTGTAGATTGCTTTGGGTAGTATAGAAATTTTAACAACGTGTGTTTTCTCAATCCATGAGCATGGACTATGCTTCCATTTGTGCCATCTTCAATTTCTTTCATCATTGTTTTATAGTTTTCAGAGTATAGGTCTTTAACCTCCTTGGTTAAGTTTATTCCTAGGTATTTACTATTTTGGTGCAATTGTAAATGGGATTGTTTTCTTAATTTCTCTTTCTGCTGCTTTACTATTAGTGTATAGAAATGCAAGAGATTTCTGTTTGTTGAGGATGTATGACCATGTGTCCTGTGACTTTGCTGAATTCATTTATTAGTTCTAGTAGTTTTTTGGTGGAGTCTGCCAGGTTTTCTATATACAGTATCATGTCAACTGCAAATAGTGACCATTTTACTTCTTCCTTACAAATTTGGATGACTTTTATTATTTTCTTCTCTAATTGCTGTGGCTAGGACTTTCAATACTATGTTGAATAAGAGTGTCAAGAGTGGAAATCTTTGTCTTGTTTCTTTTTAAACTAAATTAAATTAAATTAAATGAAATTAATTTATTCATGAGAGACACACAGAGAGAGGCAGAGACATAAGCAGAGGGAGAAGCAGGCTCTTCGCAGGGAGCCCAATGTGGGATACGATCCCTGCACCCGGGATCATGCCTTGAGCCAAAGGCAGACAAACGCTGAGCCACCCAGGCGTCCCAGTCTTGTTTCTGATCTTAGAGGAAAAACTCTTGAGTTTTCCACTGAGTATGATGTTAGCTATTGATTTTTCATCAGTGGCCTTTACTATGTTGAGGTATGTTCCCTTGAAACCTACTTTGTTGGATGTTGTATTTCATCAAATACTTTTTTCCCCATCTATTGAAATGATCACATTTTAAAATCCTTTCTCTCATTAATGTGATGTATCATGTTGATTCTTGTGAATATTGAACCACCTTGCATCCCTGAAATAAATCTCTCTTGAACATGGTGAATGATTTTTTAAACGCATTGTTGGATTTGGTTTACTAATATTTTATTGGTGAATTTTGCACATATGTTCATTAGGGGTATTAGCCTATAGTTTTTTTTTTTTTTTTTTTTTGTAGTGTCTTTGTCTGGTCTTGGTACCAGGGTAATGTTGGACTCATAGAACGAATTTGGAAGCTTTCCTTCCTCTTCTATTTTTTGGAATATTTTGAGAATAGGTATTAACTCTTCTTTTATATTTGGTAGAATTCACCTGTGACACCATCTGGTCCTGGCCTTTTCTTTGGTGGGAGTTTTTTGATTACTAATTAAGTTTCATTACTAATAATCATTATGTTCAAATTTTCTATTTCTTCATAATTCAGTTTTGGGAAGTTATATGTTTCTAGGATGTTGTCTGTTTTCTTTTTTTGTAGTATGTCCAATTTGTTGGCATATAACTTTACATAATATTCTCTTATAATCATTTATATTTCTCTAGTATCAGTTGTTATTTCCCTTCTTTCATTTGTGGTTTTATTTATTTGAGCTCTCTCTCTCTCTCTGTCTTTTGGATGAGTCTTAATAAAGGCTTATAAATTTTATTTATCTTCTCAAAGAACCAGCTCTGCGTTCTGTGATCTATTCTATTATTTTTAATCTCTATTTCATTTATATCTGTTGTCACAGTTATTGTTTTCTTTCTTCTACTAGGTTTGGATTTTGATTTTTCTTATAGCTCCAATTATATGGTCAATTAATATTTGACAAAGCAGGAAAGAATATCCAATGGAAAAAAGGCAGTCTCTTCAACAAATGGTGTTGGGAAACTTCATCAGCTACATGCAAAATAATGAAACTGGACCACTTTAATACACCATACACAAAAATAAATTCAAAATAGTTTAAAGACCTAAAAGCATAAAAATTCTAGAAGTGAACACAGGCAGTAACCTCTTTGACATTGGCTATAGTAACTTTTTATAGATATGTCACCTAAGGGAAAAGAAACAAAAGGAAAAATAAACTATTGGGACTACATCAAAATAAAAAGCTTCTGCACAATGAAAGAAACGATCAACCAAACTAAAAAGTAATGTACAGAATTGGAGAAGATATTTCCAAAGGATATATCTGATAAAGGGTTAGTATCCAAAATGTATGAAGAATTTATAAAACTAAACACCCTAAAAGCAAATAATCCAATTTAAGAGGGCAGAAGACATGAAAATTTTGTTTTTAAATATTGTTGGTGCACAATGTTACATTATTTTAAGGTGTACAGCTTAGTGATTTGATAAGTTTAACTATTATGTGTCTTGGTGTGGACCTCCTTTGGTTGATTTTGTTGAGGGATCTCTTTGTCTCCCGGATCTGGATGTCTGTTTCCTTGGACAGATTAGGGAGAAGTTTTCAGCTGTTATTTCTTCAGATAATTTTTTTTACAGTATTTTCTCTCTTCTTTTTCTGATATCTCTGTAACACAAATGTTATTATGCTCAATGATGTCACTGAATTCCCTTAACCTATTCTTATTCTTTTTTCATTTTGCTATTCATCTTGGTTGGTTTCCATTATTCTGTCTTTTAGCTTGCTGATCCATTCTTCTGCTTCCTCTAGTCTATTATTCATCTCTCTAGCGTATTTTTAATTTCAGTTATTGAGTTCTCCATCTCTGTTTCTTTTTAAAATTTTCTTTGTTGAAGATCTCACTGGGATCCTGCACTTTTTTAAAAAAATGACTCCACTTATTTATTAATCAGAGACATAGAGAGAGAGGCAGAGACATAGGCAGACAGGCAGGTTCCCCACAGGAGCCCAATGCAGGACTCAATCCCAGGACCCCAGGATCATGACCAGAGCCAAAGACAGATGCTCAACCACCAAGCCACCCAGGTGCCCCGATATCCTGCACTCTTTTCTAAGGTCCAGTAAATATCTTTATGACTATTATTTGCATTCAATAGCTGGCTTATTTCTGTTTCATTTTGCTCTTTTGCTGTGATTTTGTCCTGTTCTTTCATTTGGAATACATTCCTCTGTTTCCTCATTTTGTCTAACTCTATGTGTTTGTTTCTATATATTAGGACAATCATGTTTCCTGATCTTGAAATTAGTGGCCTTATGAAGAAGAGGTCCTGTAGTGTTCTGTAGTGCAATGTTTCCTGTTCACGAGAACCAGATACTTTAGGAGTGTCTTATGTATATTTTATGTGCCCTACTGTTGTGTTTGAGTGTTTGCCTTTGGTTCAGTTGCCTAACATGGCTCTCTTTGCTTGTTGTGGGCAGGTTTTGGTCCTTGTGCAGTTAAGGGCCCAGTCTGGGACCACCTTGGACTTGTAGTTTGATCAGACCAGATGCCTGTACTCAACCCATTTGTTAGGATTGCAATTGCATTGACCTGAAGGGCCATTTCCCTGTGTTGTCCCCTGAGATGATTTCATTGAGGGGGTGGGGGGCTGCAGTCAGACCAGATATCTGCTTCCAGTCTGTCAGAGTTGCAGTAACTCTGAACTATAGGGCTCTCTCTCCCCTGCTGGTCCATGTGAGGTTTTCTTTGGTGGGTGAGGCCAGCAGATCAGATGTCTGCTGCTAACCCACTGCTGGGGCTGCAGGTGAACATGTATGAGTGGTTATCTTCCTTTCCTCTAAGGGCAAGAGTCAAATTGCAATGGTACTGAACATTGTTGGGGCTGCTTGCAGAATGAGATGTGTCAGGCATCACTTTTGAGGGACTCCTGCTGAGTGGGGTGGGTTGGATGGGGCGAGTCCTCAGGAAAACACGGGAGCAGGGTGTGCTGTATTAGCAAGGTATGTTGGAAATGTTTGTGCTGGTTACCATAGGCATTCAGGTATCTCTGCTGAGGGGAGGGGGATAAATGACACCCTTCAGCTCTTTTGTTCTTGGAGAAATTTCCTAAAGATCCCTGCCCCTCCAGTGCACTTTATGAGGTTAGTGCCCCAGGTGCTTTTCAAACTGCTGTTTTTATGCTGTATCTCAGCAGGGATGTATGTTATCCCAGATCTTCAGGCTGGGAGACTCAGTTCCATATTGCCCTCTGGCTCTCCCAGAGCTCAGTCTACTGATATTTAATGTTCCTGGTGTTATGCTCCACTGACTGTAAAAATTCATGTTGTTAAGCCCGTCTAGTTTGCAAAGCCAAGTGTTATGGGAACTCATCCTCTCAGTGCAGAACCACCATGTCTGGGGTTCCTGGTGTGGGGTCTGTAACTCTCTCTTCTCCATGCTTGTGGTGTCCCTCCTGTTTGTGGCTAGTTTCAGCTGTAGTTTGGTTCCCAACTGGGACTCTGCCCTTCCTCCCATTTTCAATGTGGCCTCTTCTCTGATTAACCATGGAGAATGTATTCTGTCAGGCTTTAGGTCATTTTCTTTGTTAGTTGCACTGATGTGGCTGTTATCTAAGTGTATTCATAGTTTGAGGTGAGCTTAGTATCATCCTACTCTGCTTAATCTTCTAAGAGTCCCTCATATATCTTCTTGATAAATTTATTTTTAACCAATATATATTGTCCTTCTTTGCCTCTAGTAACAGTTTTTAAAATTTAAATTCAATTTAGCTAACATATACTTTATTACTAGTTTCAGTGGTAGAATTTAGTGATTCATCAGTTGCATATAACATATAGTTCTTATCACATCAAGTGCCCTCCTTAATGCCCATCATTCAGTTACCCCTGCCCCACATCCCCTCCAGCAACTCTGTTTCCTCTCTTATGGTTTACTTCCTTTCTGTTTCCATCTTATTTTATTTTTCCTTCCATTCCATTATGTTCATCTGTTTTGTTTCTTAAATTCCACATATGAGTGAAATCATATAGTATTTATCTTTCTCTGACTGACTTATTTTGCTTAGCATAAGATCCTCTAGTTCCATCCACATCATTGCAAATGGCAAGATTTCATTCTTTTTGATAACTGAGTAATGTTCTATTGTATATATACCACATCTTCATTATCCATTCATCTGTCAATGGACATCTGGGCTTTTTCCATATTTTGGCTATTGTGGACATTGCTGTTATAAACATTGGGTGCATGTGCCCCTTCAAATCACTATTTTTTAATCTTTTGGATAAATACCTCGAAGTTCAGTTGCTGGGTCATAGGGTAGCTCTATTTTTAACTTTTTGAGGGACCCCCATACTGTTTTCCTGAGTGGCTGCACCAGACTGCATTCCCACCAACAGTGTATGAGGGTTCCCCTTTCTCCAATCCTTGCCAACATCTTTTGTTTCTGGAGTTGCTCACTTGAGCCATTCTGACCAGTGTGAGTTAGTATTTGATCGTGGTTTTGATTCGTATTTCCATGATGCCAAGTGATGTTGAGCATTTTTTCACGTCTATGTTTTCTTTGAGTAAATGTTTGTTCATGTCTTTTGCCCATTTCTTGACTGGATTATTTGTTTTTTGGGTGTTGAGTTTGATAAATTCTTTATAGTTTTGGATACTAGTGCTTTATGTGATATGACATTTGAAAATATCTTCTCCCATCCTTAGGTAGCCTTGTAGTTTTGTTGACAGTTTCCTTTGCTCTGCAAAGCTTTTTATCTTAATGAAATACCAAGACTTCATTTTTGCTTTTGTTTCTCTTGCCTTTGGAGATGTATCTAGCAAAAAGTTACTGCAGCTGAGGTCAAAGAGTTTGTTGCCTGAATTCTTGTTGAGGATTTTGATAGATTCCTGTCTCCCATTTAGGTCTTTCATCCGTGTTTTTTTTTTTTTTTTTTTTATGATAGTCAGAGAGAGAGAGAGAGAGAGAGAGAGAGAGAGAGAGAGAAAGGCAGAGACACAGGCAGAGGGAGAAGCAGGCTCCATGCACCGGGAGCCCGATGTGGGATTTGATCCCGGGTCTCCAGGATCGCGCCCTGGGCCAAAGGCAGGCGCCAAACCGCAGCGCCACCCAGGGATCCCCATCTTTCATCCGTTTTGAATTTATTTTCATGTATGGTGGAAGAAAGTGGTCCAGTTTCATTCTTCTGCATGTGGTTGTCCAATTTCCCCAACTCTATTTGTTGCAGAGACTGTTTTTTTTTTCCATTGGATGGATAATCTTTCCTGCTTTGTTGAAGATTAGTTGACCATAGAGTTGAAGGTCCATTTCTGGGCTCTCTATTCTGTTCCATTGATCTGTATGTCTGTTTTTGTGCCAGTACTACACTGTCTTGATGATTACAGCTTTGTAAGCATTGTGATGCCACCAGCTTTTGGTTTTCTTTTTCAACATTCCTTTGGTTATTTGGGGTCTTATCTGATTCCATACAAATTTTAGGATTGTTTGTTCCAGCTCTGTGAAAAATGTTGATGATATTTTGGTAGGGAATGCCTTGAATATGTAGATTGCTTTGGGTAGCATAGACATTTTAACAATATTTGTTCTAATACATGAGCATGAAATATTTTTTCCATTTTTTTTGTGTCTTCCTTAATTTCTTTCATAAGTGTTCTGTAATTTTTAGAGTACAGATCCTTTACCTCTTAGGTTAGGTTTATTACTAGATGTCTTATGGTTTTTGGTGCAATTGTAAATGAGATCAATTCCTTGATTTCTCTTTCTTCTGCTTCATTGTTAGTGTATAGAAATGCAATGGACTCCTGTGCATTGATTTTATATCCTATGAATTGCTGAATTCATGTATTAGTTCTAACAAGTTTTTGGTGAAGTCTTTTAGGTTTTCTACATCAAATATAGTTTTTGATTTAATGTCAATTTTTAATGTCCCATTCTTTTGTTTGCTATTTAACAAAGTATATTTTTCTATGCTTTCACTTTGAAGTCATTCGTGTCTTTTGATGAAAAGTGAGTCTCTTGCAAACAATATATAGTTGGGTCATGTTTTTAAAATCTATTCTGGGGGATCCCTGGGTGGCTCAGCGGTTTGGTTTAGTGCCTGCCTGTGGCCCAGGGCCTGATCCTGGTAGTTCCGGGAGCGAGTCCCGCATCGGGCTACCTGCGTGGAGTCTGCTTCTCCCTTTGCCTGTGTCTCTGCCTCTCTCTCTCTCTCTGTCTCTCATGAGTAAATAAATAAAATATTAAAAAAATAAAATCTATTCTGTCAGTTTATGCTTTTTGATTGGAGTTTACTACATGTGCATTTAAAGTATTTACTCATAAAGAATGATTTGTATCTGCCAATTTCCTGATTGTTTTCTGAATGTGATACTATTTTTATCCTTCATTTCATACATTGCTGTTCTTTGAGTTTACTTGACTTTTTTGTTAATTGTTTTGATTCCCTCCTCATTTCTCACATAATTTTCTCAAAATATTATTTGTGATTACCGGGTGGATTACATGTCCTAAATTTATTACATTCTAATTAAATTGATAGAAACTTAACTTTAATAACATGCAAAATTCTACTCCTATACAGCTCTGCTCTCTCCTTTTTTTAAGGATTTTTATTTAGTTATTCATGAGAAACACACAGAGAGAGGCAGAGATACAGGCAGAGGGAGAAGCAGGCTCCATGCAGGAAACCCCATGTTGGACTTGATCCTGGGACTCCAGTATCACACCCTGGGCTGAAAGCAGATGCCCAACCACTGAGCCACCCAGGGATCCCTGTTCTCTCCTTTTATGTTATTCTTGGCACAGATTGCATTTTTATACACTATGTGACCAATTATATAGATATTTAATTACTTGATGTATTTGTTTTTTTTAAATCGTATAGAAAATAAAATGTGAATTTACAAAGCAAAATTAAAATGATGCTCATTTTTATATTTGTCCGTATATTTTTCTTTACTGGAGATCTTTATTTCTTTATATGGTTTTGGGTTGCTATCTAGTGTCCTTTTATTTCAATCTGAAGGACTCCCTCCCTTTAGCATTTCTTATGGGGTGCTTCTAATAGCAATAATTTCTCTCAGTTTTTGTTTATCTGGGAATGTCTTAATTCCACCCTCATTTTTTCAATGGATAATTTTGGTGGATAGAAAATTTTCAGTTGACAATTTTTTCTTTCAACATTTAAAGTACATTGTCCTAGTATGTTTTGGTCTCCGTGAGTTGTTGAGAAATCAGCTGTTAATCTTTTGATATTAGGATTTAGCATTTTATGTGACTAGTCTTACTGCTTTCAAGATTCTCTGTCTTTGTCTTTCAACAATTTGATTATAATGTGTTTTGGTGTGGATATCATTGGATATGGAGTTAGGGTTTCTTGGATTCATAGATTCATGTCTTTCCTGATGTTTGGGAAGTTTCTAGTTATAATTTTTTCAAATATTCTTTCATTCTCTATTCTTCTGGGATTCCCATAATATCTATATGAATCAGAATGTTGGTGTACTACAGATCTTGTAAGATATGTTCACTTTCCTTATTATTTTTCCTTTCTACTTTCCAGATTCAATAATTTCAATTGTCCTATCTTCAAGGTCACTGATTCTTCTGTCTGCTTGGATCTGCTGTTTAATACCTCTAGTGAATTTGTCATTTTAGTTAGTATATATTTGGCTCCAAAATTTCTATATATTTTCTTTTATACTTTCTTTTTGTTGATATTCTCATTTTTACTCATATATAATCATCCTAATTTCCTATAGTTTTCCTTTAATTATTTAAACATATTTAAGACAGTTGTTTTGAAGTATTTGGCTAATAAATGCCTGGACTTCCTTAGAGATGGTTTATATCCATTAAATCTATTCCTTTGAATGGGCCATACTCTTTTGTTTTTTTTATGTACCTTGTGATTTTTCTTTGAAAACTGTATATTTAAATACCATAAGATGTTAATTCTGTAAAGTGGATTCTATCCAAATCCTTGAAGATTTTGCTGTTTTTTAAAATATTTTTGAAGGCTATAGTAGTCCATGTATTTAGTGACTTTCCCAAACTATTATTTATTATTATTATTATTATTATTATTATTATTATTATTATATTTGCACAAGTCCCTGTCCCTTAGTTTGTGTTCAGGTAGTGTTTTTATAGTTTTCCTTGAAAAAAAAAACCCCACAAAACTCCAAAACTAAAACAATTAAACAAAAACTCCACTTCCTCATCTCTGCAGAATCACTTTGTTTTGGGGCACTCCTTCAACACTTAGCCAGGCTTGCACTGAACCTAGAAATCAGCATGTGGCAAAAATTTAGGGTCTTCTCAAGACTTTTCTGAGCAAGTTTCTTGCATGAGGCATGTACTTGTCTTTCTAAAGTCTCCCATATACATGACTGCTTTTGAATGCCCTAATTTATCAGGGAAAATTTCACCAGCTTTTTATTCCATGTCTGGGATGTTCTTTTTTATGTTCCAATCATAATCTTTTATTGCAGGCCTCTGCATGTTGCTACTTTTGCTTGCATTGATTTTGAACAGTGTCTACTGCTTTTAAGGCTTGAATTCTGAGTTAGGTGAAACAGAGATGAGTGTTTTGTGGTCAGTCTTTCAGATGGTACACAGGATGTTTAGATAATTATTGACAATAGTTTGCACATATGGTCTAGTCTGTTTCTTCCAGATCCATCAACTAGGTCCCACATGGGAATGTGGATTTACTTGTTTAAGACTACCAAAGCACTAGAGATGGTCTAGGGCAAGAAAAGTGAAAATACCACAAAGCTTTCTTAACATTTTTTAGTTGCCTTTTTCTTGATTCAGTAGTCCCTTGGTTATTGTAAACCTCTGACTGATTTCTAGAGTTCTGATGAAGCTGGTGAGTTTCTGCTTGGTTTTTAGTATTTCTGTAGGAGAATAACAGATTGGAGCTGCATACTTCACCATTTTGCTGACATCCTGTCTCCACTACTTTTTATTTCCTTAATCTTCTCTATTCATTTTTTCCATTATACTTGTGATGACCCTAATATTATTTTGGATATATTTCTGAATTTATTTGTTGACTTGTTTATTGTCTATTTACCTTACTAGAATATCAGTTCCAGGAGTACAAGGACTATATTTGTCTTGTTTACCTTATGCCTACCATAGAAATATCAGGATATATATGTATATGTATGTATGTGAGAGAGTGTGTGCACAAGTGGAGGGGAGAGGTAGAGGGAGAAGGACAAGTAGACTCCCCACTGAGCAGGACAGCCTGACTTGGCCCTTGATTTTAGGACCCTGGGATCATGACCTGAGCCAAAGGCAGATGCTTAGCCAACTGAGCCACCCAGATGCCTCAAATCTGGCACTATCTACTGCTAAGTGAATGAATATTCTGCCAGTGGTTCCCAATACTAGTTTGTCTTTGTCTTTTGTAACTAGTCTCATATAGCAGCAAGACAAGGTTTTTGCAAGTTTGCAGTGGAATTAAGAGAAAAAGGACACTTTAGTGAACTTGTGATAAACCAAATATATTTGCTTTTAAGTTGTCTTTTATATTATTTAGTTGCTAATTTGTGCAAAAAATGTAAAAATTTGCATTGAAGAGAAGATGGTAGCAGGGTAGGAGGACCATATATTTTGTATCATCCCATGAACACAACTAGGTAATTATGAAGTCATTCCCAATACCACCAAAATCAACCTGAAGATTGACAACAAAGGAAGCAAAAATATATGATGGAGAAATAATGGTTTCTTCAATAAATAGTGCTGAAAAAACTGGACAGCTACATGTAAAAGAATGAAATTAATCCATTTTCTAACATCACACACAAAAACAAACTCAACATGTAAGACTTGAAATCATAAAAAATCCTAGAAGAGAACATAGGCAGTAATTTCCTTGACATCAGGCATAGCAACATTTAAAAAATATGTCTCAAACATATTTGAAAGCAGAATTAAACAATTGGGACTTGTCAAAATAAGAAGCTTTTGCACAATGAAGGAAATCAACAAGAACAACAAAAAAGGGAAGGCTACTGAATGGGAGAAGATGTTTAGAAACAATATTTCTGGTAAGGGGTTAATATTCAAAATTTATAAAAAACTTCTACAACTAATGCCAATCCCTCCAAAAAACAATTCAATTTAAAAATGAGCAGAAGGCTTTAATAGACATTTTCCCAAAGAAGATATATAGATGGCCAACAGACACATGAAAAGATTATCAACATCACTCATCAGGGAAATGCAAATTAAAGCCACAGTGAGATATTACACATGTCAGAATGGCTAAAATAAAAAACACAAGAAATAACAAATGTTGTTGAGGATGTAGAGATAAAGGAACCCTTGTGCATTGTTGGTTGGAACATAGATTGGTAACCCACTATAGAAAACAGTATGGAGATTTCTCAGAACATTGAAAATAGAATTACCATATTATTGAGTAATTCCACCCAAAATAATTTACCCAAAGAAATTTAAAACACTAATTTGAAAAGATAGATACACCCCCATGCTTATTGCAGTGTTATTCACAATAGCCAAGATATGGATGCAACCTAAGTGTCTATTGATAGGCAAATGGATAAAGAAGATGTGGTATATGTATGCAATGGAATATTACACAGCCAGAAACAGGGATGAGATCTTATCATTGCAACAACATGGATAGATCTACAGGGTATTATGCTGAGTGAAACAAGTCAGTCAGAGAAAGACATGCTTTATGATTTTACTCACATGTAGAATCTAAAAAAACAAGACAAATGAATAATCAAACAAAAGGAAGAATCAGACCTATAAATATAGAGAACAACCTGATGGTTGCAAGAAGGGAGGGAACTGGATAGATGGGCAGAAATGGAATGGGAGATACAGGCTTCCAGCTATGGAATGAATAAATCAAAGGAATAAAAGGCATAGCATAGGAAATCTAGTCAATGGTATTGTAATAGTGTTGTGACAGAGGGTAGCTACATGTGTGGTGAGGCTATCACAATATATATAAACTTTTTTAATTAGTATGTTATACATCTGAAAGTAATGCAACATTGTGTGTCAACTATAGTCAAAAATTTTTTAAATAGACTCAAATATCTACACTATAAATGTCATCCAGCATTTGCTTCAAAGTAATCTGGGATGGCAAGTACACAAGGAAGTGCATGTATAGATGTGAAGAGATTGGCCATGAATTGATAATTATTAAGCTGAGTGATGGGTGACACTTGGTGGTTCATTACTTATTATTCTCTCAACTCTTGTATATGTTAGAAATTTTTCATTATAAAAATTAAACTAATTTTTTTTGCCTTAACTCTGAGATGATATAATTGTCCTTTCTTTTTGGAAATGATGGTGAGGAGAGGAAGTTATTTTTAGTGTCCCTCTTTGGCAATGTTTAATCTGTGTCTTAAAATTTTCTAAAGAGTTATTTTTTTAGAGCAGTTTTAAGTTTACAGCAAACCTGAAAGGAAGATACAGAGTTCCCTTTTCTCCTATACATTCATAGCTTCCTCCATTATTATCATCCTACACCAGAGTGATACATTTGTTTCAATTACTGAACCTATATCAACACATCATTATCCCCCAAAGTCCATATTTTGCATTAGGGTTCACACTTGGTGTTATACAGAATATATTTACTGCCCTAAAAATCCTCTGTGCTCTGCCTATTTATGGCTTCCTCTCTTCTAACCTCTGGCAAACACTGATCTCTTCATTGTCTCCACAGTTCTGCTTTTTCTGGAATGTCATATAGTTGAAATAATGCATTATATAGCCTTTTTCAGATCTGGCTTCTTTGACTTAACAATATGCATTTAAGATTTATGTTAATCATGGCTTGATAGCTCATTTCTTTTTAGCACTGAATAATATTCCATTTTCTGGATGTACAACAATTTATCAATTCACCTACTAAGGGACATTTTGGTTGCTTCTAAGTTTTGGCCATATGAATAAAGCTGCTATATGCATTCATGTGCAGATTTTGTGTGGTGTTAAAGAGAATCAGATGGGATGCCTGGGTGGCTCAGCAGTTGAGTGTCTGCCTTTGGCTCAGGGCATGGTCCGGAGTCCCAGGATTGAGTCCCATATCGGGCTTCCTGCATGAAGCCTACTTCTCCCTCTGCCTGTCTCTGCCCCTCTCTCTCTCTCTGTGTTTCTCATGAATGGATAAATAAAATCTTTAAAAAAATTAAAAAAAATAAAGAGAACCAGAGCCAGAAATAAGTTAAGGTGGGAAAACCTCTATGTAGGTTGGAAAACATGCAGATTAGAGTGTGTACATATTCGTAGCCTTTTGCTTTTGGTAACTGGATAAAATAGAATCTGTTTGCCAATGAAGGAAATGTTTGGGAGAGCCATTTCCTTTCCTTTCCCTCACTTTTACAGTTTTTCCAGGATTATGTTTCTGGTGAATGAAGCAAGGAGCAACTGATTGGTCCAAATAAAACTAAAGGGTCCAAACCACTGTTTGTTTATTATTTACTGCATTTTATCCTTTACATGGTTAGCCATGTTGTGTTAACCATAGACAATGGCTTAAGAAGTAGACTTTGGAACTACCAAAAAGTGTTCTTGGTGTTCTCAAAGTCCATATAAGTGGATAGATCATCCAACTTTCCTCCATCCAATTCTTTCTGAGTCTGAAGGTGTTATTTAGTCTATGAAGATCTCTTTCATAATTTCCTTAGGAGTCATCCTAAAGAAGTTCTCATCTCAAGAGATGGTAAAAAAGATCCCTTGAGGGCAGCCCTGGTGGCGCAGCGGTTTAGCGCTGCCTGCAGCCAGGTGTGATCCTGGAGACCTGGGATCGAGTCCCACATCAGGCTTCCTGTATGGAGCCTGCTTCTCCCTCCGCCTGTGTCTCTGCCCCTCTCTCCCTCTGTCTCTATGAATAAATAAAATATTAAAAAAAAGATCCCTTGATGTGGGATCTAGGAGCATAGTCCAAGGCTTGGAAATTGCTTCAATTTCTTGAGTGGTTGTAGAAGATGCTGGTAATTTGGCATATTGACCAAGCAGTTTAATTCCTCAGCCTCATCTGATTTTATTTGTGCTTCATTGCTGAGTTTTAACTATAATGATATGGTGGAGTATTAACAATGCCTCCAGAAATTCTGCTATTTTGAGTCCATTTTTGACTGGAGTACCTGCTGTCATACATCTTTGGTGTTTCAATACATACCAAAATTGTGTACTACCCCAAAGTCATAGTGGCTATTGGTATAAATATTAACCTTTGTTCCCTCTGCTCTTACACAAGCACCAGTAAGAGCAATTAACTTGGCTACCTGAGCTGATTTAACATTTGGCAGAGCTTAATATTTTAGGGATCTATGTTGATCAGTGATGGCATATCCAGCCTGGAAGGTCCCATCTTCCTTCTAGACATAGGAATCATCAATATGAAGAGTGAGGTTAACTTTGAGCAGGAGTTTTCTGATAAATATAGTCTAGGGCAGGAGAATGATCTAGTATTAATTACACCATTGTGGGGTGTCCCATAAGTGGGTAAAGGAAACAAGATGGCAGGATTAAGATTTTGATGACAATGTATGGTGATGGGAGAGAGTAGTATTTCATGAGGTAAGTTGGCACACAGACCAGTGCTGTATTTCCATTAAGTAATAGGGTCTGCACCACATGAGGAATATGTATATTAAACATATTCCTTAATACTAAATCAGAGGTAGCTTGGACAAAATTGGCAGTTGTACCCATAGCTTAAGGTAAGGGGGAATGGTTTTAGCTACTGGGTCTAAGGCCAAATTATAATATCCCAGAGGTCTTTGGTGTACATTATGCTTCTGAAATAACACTCTCAGAGCATAATTCATTCATGCACAAACAAGGAACAAGTCAGGGAATAATTTGGATGTCCAAATTATTGGACAAGGGTGGGAGGTGAAAGTACAGAGACCTTAAGGTTCACAAAAGTATCTTTGAATAGAGAGTTCCAGACTACTGGGTTTATAGATGACACTATGGTCACACATAGAGAGAGGAGGCAATTATAGAAAAATTATCTATCCATACCCTACAAGATCCATAAAAAACTCTTGGTTGTTTTCTTTCAGGGAGAGGAAAATGTTGGTAGTAAAGTTTTGGTCAGTGGAGATAGTTTTACTTGCAGCTGAAATATCATGACCCAGAAATTGGACACACTTGAGAGCAAAGTTTAATTTTGTCTCTAGCCACATTATGGCCCTTTGCTGCTTATGCTTTAGGAGGATATTCAGTGTCTAAAAGGGAGTGATCACAGGGCCCCTGGGTGGCGCAGTCTGTTAAGTGCCCAACTCTTGGTTTTAGCTCAAGTTGTGATCTCATTGTTGTGAGATGGAGCCCTGAGTCACACTCCACACTCAGCATGGGGTCTGCTTGAGATTCTATCTCCCTCTCCCTCTCTCTCTCAAGCTCACGCTCAATCTCTCTCTCTCTCTCTCTCTCTCTCTCTCTTTCTCTCTCCCAAATAAATACATCTTAAGAAAAATTTTTTTAAAATGAAAGGGAGCAGTCATAACTGTCAGAACACAGAAGGAAGTCATCTACACATTGGATTACAGTGGAGTCTCCTGGGAATTTTAAGTCCCCCCCCCCCCAACTGGCATTTAAAGTACACAAGAAGTAGGTAGGGTACTCAGTAAATCCATGGGATATAACACTCCAGGTATATTGTTGGTTATTCCAGGTGAAGGCAACTAAGTATAGGGACTCCTTATGAAGAAGAATACTAGAAAAGGTAGAGCACAAATAGATGCCTGTGGAATATTGGGTGTTGGAAGGAACAGCAGACAGGATAGAGTTAGGAACAGGCACCAAGGGAAATCTTGGTTTGACAATCTTATTGCTAGATCTTGGACTAACCCAATAACCTCCCCAACCCTCACCTTTATTGACCAAAATCGGAGTATTGCATGGACTAGAAGTGGGGACTAAAAGTTTTTGTCTAATAAAACTTGGATTACTGAGCAGAACTTTTTAAGTCCTTCTGTGTTTAAATAATATTGGGGAATCCTGGGGGAGGGTCATGGAAGGATTTATTTTACCTTAAGAGGTTCTGCATGCCATATGCACCCAATACTGGTGGTATATCTTACTCCTAAAGAAGAGGGAATTCTAATAGTTAATTTAAATCTTCAGTGAAATAGTTGTTAGGTTGAAGGGGCAAAGGAACTCAGAAGTTGGACTCAGAAGTTGGACAAAGCCAGATGTGAAAGGGAGGAGCCGGGGGCCTGTAGAAGGAAGCCTTTGGGGTGTAATGAATTTTTATACCCAAATTCATGAGGATATTCCTTCCTACCAGGTTTACTAGAGTGGTAGAACTGAGGAGAAAGTTGTGTTGAGCTTTAAGAAGTTTTATAGAAATAGTGAGGAACTGGGATATAGGCAAATCATGAAGTGACCCATCAAAACCAACTACTGATAAAGTTTGGTGACTCTAAACAACGGTAGTAAGAAACAAAGAAGTATTTTTTAATGGACTAATACTTCTTAAAAAATTTAATTCTGGTTAGTTAACATACAGTGTTATATTGGTTTCAGATGTACAATATAGTGATTCAACAATTCCACACATCACCTGGTGCTCATCATGACAAGTCCACTCCTTAATCCCCATTACCTATTTCACTCATCCCCTACTACCTCCCCTCCGGTAACCATCAGTTTGTTCTCTATAGGTAAGAGTATGTTTCTTGGTGTTCCTCTTGTTTATTTTGTTTCTTAAATTCTACATATGATTGAAATCATATGGTATTTGTCTTTCTCTGACTAGTACAATATTGTTTTAATTGCTACAACTTTGTAATATAACTTGAAAGGAAATGAGGAAGTATTAAGCATAGAATGGATTGCACTGGTATCAGTGAGAATGTGGTGGAGCACCCTTACACTTGTGTGTTATTTCCTCTTGCAAGTTTAATCACAGTTGAGGGCATTGAACATTTACTTTCCCAGAGGAGAGTCAATAATTTTCTGGTGAGGTGGGGACTTGAGATTTCTTTTGTCTCTGAAGGTCCCAGTGTCCCTTTTTCCCAACAATTTTGGTAAGTGTTCTGATCAATGGGCGAACCTGATTCCGAGGCTTGCCATATGTTAAATGTTTCAGGTCTTTCTAGTTGTTCTAATTGCAATACCATAAGCTTGTGTTGTGAATTTCCCATTTTTTAAAGAATACTATCTTCATAATACTGAGTTAATATCTGAAACTCAGATGTTTCCATTTTGCCAGTTAATATTCTTTTTCTCTGTAGTATGTCATTGAAGATTTTATTTATTTATTCATGAGAGACACACAGAGAAAGAGAGAGAGAGAGAGAGAGAGAGAGAGAGAGGCAGAGACACAGGCAGAGGGAGAAGCAGTCTCCACGCAAGGAGCCTGACATGGGACTTGATCCCAGGTCTCCAGGATCAGGCCCTGGACTGAAGGTAGTGCTAAACCGCTAAGCCACAGAGGCTGCCCCATTTGGGCTTTTCAAACCAAAGGGAGACAAATCTAGGGCTGATCAATCGGTGCATAAGTTGATATAAATCAAGGAATCGTGGAGCCTATGCTCCCAGAACCATTCTAAATTCAATAAATCTTTTCCTTTCTTTCTCAGGGCCAGGAAAGTCCTTGATAATGGCATGTATTTTGGATCAAGACCAAGGTTTAAATGTCATGTCTTATGTTGACGTCACTTGAGAACTGGGTACTGGCTATACCCTGGGCTTCATTTATAAGAGATGAAGGCCCACTGAATCTTATAGTTACAGGGAGTTGAGGGGCTGGGGATGCCACTGGTGAAGAACATTCTGGGAGAGGAAGATATAAAGGGGATATGGGAGAAGAATATGAAGGTGCTGTGGAGGATGCTAGGGAGTTTAAGGGATCAGAAATTTTTTTCTGAAGACGTTGTTTAAGAACCAAAATAGTTTGCATGAGCTTATGTAGCCATTTTTTTTTTTTTTTTGGCTTTTTCACCAAGAGAGAAAAACAGATCATTGTGCATCTGAGATTCTTGTTCCTTTTTGCTCTAGTGCTCCCTATAGGTGGAACAATTTGGGCATATCCTTGAAGCCCCAAAGGGGCCACTGTAGCTCAATAGATGTTTTAAGTAAAGTTTTGACAAGTTTTGCAAGACAGTATTAGGGCCATAATGGTGAAGCATATAGTCAGCAGTTGAGAAAGTCCCATGTTATTGACCAGTGATAACTTTATACTTATGAACAGAGAAACCTGAGATTCTAACCCAGCTTCTGTTTTCCTGGGACTCTAATCCAGATACTTAGAAACAGTTGTTTGTCTGGGATTCTAACCCAATTGTTACAAACAGAGAAACCTGGGACCCTACCTGGCTTCTGCTTGTCTGGAACTCTAACCCAGCTTCTAGAGTATATTCAGAATCTTAAGAATCAAAATCTATCCTCACTGTGATTCAATGGACATTTATCTGGAGCACTGGATTTTGGTTGGAGTCAGACTCACCACTGGATACCCAAATGAACAAGACTGGAGAAAAAAGGCCTTGGTGGGAGCTGCAAGGCCTGGTTATCCCATCCAAGGGTGTGATGGTGGTACTGATCCAGATCCCAGTTGTGGCACCAAACACTGTTAAAGAGAACCAGAGCTTAGGACACCTGGGTGGCTCAGCGGTTGAGCATCTGCCTTTGGCTCAGGGCATGATCCTGGGGTCTGGGATGGAGTCCCACATAAGGCTTCTTGCAGGAAGCCTGCTTCTCCTTCTGCCTATGTCTCTGCCTCTCTCACTATATCTCTCTCCTAAATAAATAAATAAATAATAAATAAATAAATAAATAAATAAATAAATAAAATCTTAAAAAAAGAGAACCAGAGCTTGACAGAAGTTAAAGTAATGAAGATAGATTTTACTCAATAAGTTATTGCAATGGGGAAGAGACATGCCAGTATAGAACTGGGCTCAATTCTGAATAGAACCAGAAGTGGGGATTTACAATTAAGGAGCAAATTGAGACTGGGGGGCATTGGTGGATGGAAAATTAGTAAGGGACGTCAAGTTTGGGAGGATTCTGGCTGAACTGACCTTGGTAGATTCTTGCTGAAGGCAGGCTGCGGTGATCAGACACTACCTCGAGATAAGGAGTTTGATTAAACAGCAAAATTGGGGAATTCTCACTAACCTGACTGAGGAGGATTCTTGCTAATAAGGGGGTTATACAAGGAAGTACATGCATGGGCCTTGTTGGGAAGGGGTTCAGGGAAGCCTAACTAAAGTCTAATCAAACAAAGAGTCTTTGCCAGTGGACATGAGTTTTCATTTCCTTTGGGTAAATACTAAGGGGTGGGATTTCTGGATCATATGGTAAGAGCATTCGTTAGTTTTTTTTTTTTTAAGATTTTTAGTTGAGAGAGAGCATGTGTGAGAGAGTGAGAGCACAAGGCAGGGACAGGAGGGGCAGAGGGAGAGGGAAATGCAGAGTACCTGGCAGGGACCCTGATTTGGGGCTTGATCCCAGGGCCCCAGGATCAGGACTTGAGCTAAAGGCAGATGCTTAACTGAGCCACTCAGGCACCCCAAGCAGGTTTAGTTTTGTAAGAAAACACCAAACTTATCCAAAGTGGCTGTTATCATTTTGCATTCCTACCAGCAATGACTGAGAGTTCTTGTTGCTCCAAATCCTTGTCCGCATTTGATGTCATCTCACAATGTTTTAAAGTTTTGAAGTCCTAAACTTGGGATGGGATGTTTTGCCACTCACTCATTTTGTCTGAGGGCCCTTTCCTTCTCTGGCAAACACTTACCTACATTTTAGGTTCTAACTCCTCCTGGAACCCTGTCCCATCCATTCCTGTGTTCTTAGTTTTCCTTTGCTTGTATTTTTGCCTCCTTTACCAGACGGGGGTGGGGTGGGGGGGGGGTGGGGTTGGTGGGTGGGTCTGATTATATGGGGCCACAAACATATACTAAAAAGATTGTTTGTGCCAAGACCTGTTCTGGACTGGAAAAATAGAGTTAGTTATGGTCCATAACAGTGAGCATTGTGTAGAACTAAGTGAATTAAAAGTCCATAGCAAAGTGCCTGGGACTGTGTAAGTGCTCAATAAATCTTAAAGGTCATCATGATCTTTCCATGTCAGTTTATAAATATATAACCCAGTTTTAACTGATCATATCACCTTCTCTAATGATGCTTTTAATTTTGCATTACTGCAAACAAATTAGCAAGGCTTATACTTGTTCCTACAGGTTTTCTTGAAAAGTTTTTTTCCCCTCTAGATCAAAGGTTCTTGAAGTGTGGTCATCAAACCAGTTAGCATCAACATTGCCCTTTAGTTTTTAGAAAGGCAAATTTTCAGGCGCATTCCAAATCTACAGAATCAGAAAATCTGCTAGTTGCTAGCCTTAACAACCTGCGTTTTAACAAGTCCTCTTGGTGATTTTAATGCACTGCTCTTGCTGAGTCAATAGGATATATACATTTAAAAAATTGTAATAGACACTATCAAATAGGCCTCCAAAAAAGGCACAAGCTTTCACTTATATACTAAGGTCTCATTTAGAATATTGTTTCTGAACGGACGGGAATGTCGCTTTCTAATCTAGCTTCCCATCTCAATAGATGTGCCCCTCCCGCTTGGCTGGATTGCATCAGCCTTCCGCGAGCCCCGCCCCTGTCGCTGTGCACACGCAAGAGTGGCTGGGACCTGATATTATCCGGAGGAGTGAGCCTCCCACCAGGGGGGGGCTTTGATTGGAGGAGGGAGGTGGGTAGTCTGAAAGGGTCAGTATCTGTCTCAGCAGGGGGTGGGACAAAGGCTGAGCTAGGAATAGTGGGTCCGCATTTTTTCTTAGATTCCTCTCTCAGAACCACGAGTTTGCCTGAATTTCTAATGAGTAGGGTGTTACCACTTTTTAAAGCATCAGGAAAGGAAAAGGGGGAAAGAAAGAACTTCCGAGCTTGAAGGTCCGCCCCACTGTGGCAGAGGCAGCCAGTTGGCTCGTGGTGGGGGCGCTTGCGAACCAGTGAGAATGACGAAATCGCGCCGCTAAGATCCGGGAGAGTGGCTTTGGGTGGGGCAAGAGCTCGTGTAAGAATAGCCGGGTGGGATAAATCTGGGCTCAGGGTGGAACGCCTTTTAGGAGACGGAGAACCCCAGAAGAGGGGAGAGGGAAGCATCTTGGACACGCTGAAAATTAGGCTGCGGCTGGACCCCTGAGGGCGGAAGCTGCTGCCCACAAGGTTGGAGCCACTCAACTGTAGGTAGTCGGGGTGGCCGCCAAGGGGTGACCGTACCTGCCCACTCCCACAAGTCGGCCACACAGACTAGCCCATACATTTTGAGACTGTTTATTTTTTTGTATTTCTTCCCATTTTTGCCCTAAGCTCTCAGAGAAAAAGGACCATGGGTGATTCATCTGTGGAATCCCCAGCACTTAATGGAGGGCCTGTTATATATATATATGGCACATAATTAAGATGGCTGACTGAAGAAGAGAAAGAAAAAGAAAAAAACGGAAAAAGGCTCGTAGATGTTTATAGTTTACATAAAGAAAGTTTAGGCCCCCCCTTTTTTCGTAGAGAACACATTCCAATTGTCTACAGCAGACCCTGAGCTCACACAGCTTTTACTTTGTTGCAGGCAGAGTGCACACATAACCCTGTATTCTTAGTTACAACATAATAAATTTTCCCCTTTGCTATAGAATCTCCACAGCCACTATCCCTCGATAATGGTTGTAGAATGTTCCGTCAGATAACTGTGCCACGATCCATTTAACCCTTCTCTTGTTGGATATTAAGACTACTTCTCTGTTTGACCATAAGAAAATAGCTCTGTGAGAAATAGTTTTGTGCTTAGAGCTTTTCCTGTTTGGAAGTGGGAGTGGGTGGATATTGATTTAGGATCAGAATTACTGGGAAAATGTCATGAATATATTTTAGGCTCTTGTTGACCTGCTTTCCTGAAAAGGATTGTACCTGTTGACACCAGAGGCCAAATCCAAAATCATTCCTAGTGAACTCCAGATCTTGTCTCTCTCCAGGCTGCTTTTAATTTCTCCATCCTGCAGCAGTGCTCAAGTTTATTATTAGGTCTGACCTTTGGGGCAAGACAAACACACACCAAAGTTTCAGGGACAATTTTAGCAATTGCAACAGCTGATAGTGTGAGTGGTACTGCTCAGGTTTCAAGCTTGGGTAACTGAGTGGATGAACTTACCTTACTGAGGGAATCTGAGAAGAGGAACAGGTTTGGGAGGGGGAAGATGGGATGAGTTTTAAATATGTTTAGCTCAAGGTGCATTTGGGACACCTAAGGGGAGGTATCCAGGAGACAGGCATACAGATGGATAAACAACAGACTTGCCCTTCTCTGAACTTCCAGAGCTCCCTATCTATGAATCTTTCATGGCTCAGGTTTCTTTTTTCTTTGCACTACTCTGGGAGCTCCTTAAGGACAGGATAAGGACCTAATTCATTTGTGTATCCCTCTTCCCAGTGCCTAGTACAGTCCTTTAGATCTAGGAGACCTTAAAAGTCTGTCCTGAATGAAGGAACTTTATTGATTTCTTAATAGGATGCTTTCTGCAGAAGGAGTTCTGTTTTGGGAGAAAATATTTGGAAGATTGAAAGTTCTGGGAAGGCTTTCTGTAAGAGGTAGTTTAATGTTATTGTTAATCATGACCATTTCTTGAACACTTACCAGGTACCAGTTACTGTGCTATACACATGCATCAGAAATGCCCCTTCTTGCCTGTCATCCTTATACCCCCTTCTGGGAGAATCTATTTTATTTATAGCTCCTGTTGAATGGTCAAATGAGGCCTAACTATGTACTATATCCTCCCCTCTTTTAGAGCACAGCTAATTGTACCTGATCCAAGGACAGGTCCACAACCTGTGAGTTTTATTACCCAGCTTGAAAAGATGAGGTGGGTCAAAATCAGATTGCTTTTTTGAGAATATGAACTAAGAAATTCAGAGAGGAGTTGTCAGTTAGTTGTGTGTAGTTGAGTCAGTAGGTCCAGTAGACCAGTATGCTGCTGGAAAGTGGGCATTATGGACCAGGTCAAGTGCCAGCTGAAATTCTTAGTTGAGAGAGGAGCATGGGGGAAATGTGCAGAGAGAAGCAGACATCTAGTGTATTTTTAAAAAGTGTCCTAGTTTGAAATAATTATAGATCCACAGGAAGTTCGACTCTTTATCCAGTTTCCCCTGATAATCATAGCTTGTGTTAATATAATACAATATCAAAATCAGGATATTGACATTGGTAAAATCTGCAGGTCTCCAGATTTTAGCAGTTTTTACATGCACTGATTTGCATGTATTTGTGTATGGTGTGTGTGTGTAGTTTTTTGCAATTTTATCATTCCATGTATAGATTCATGTAACCACCATAATAATCAAGATTCAGAATTTTTCTGTCACTGCAAAAGAACTCCCTCACACTACTACTCTTTTATAGTCATACTTTTTTCCTTGCCATCACCCATATCCCCTGGAAAACACAAATATATTCTCCATATCTATAATTTTATCATTTTGAGATTGGTATATAAATTGGATCATATGATATGTAACATTATGAAATTGGCTTTTTTCATTCAGCATAATGTTGGCTATATCAGTAGTTCATTACTTTTTATTGCAGAGTAACATTCTATTGTATGGATTTATCACATTTTGTTCATCCACACCTCAATTAAAGAACACTTGTATTATTTCCAGCCTTTGACTATAACAAATAAATCATATACATATTTATATATATATTTAAGTTTCTTTTTTTTAATTAAAGATTTTATTTATTTATTAATGAGAGACACAGAGAGAGAGAGAGACAGAGACACAGGCAGGGGGAGAAGCAGGCTCCATGCAGGGAGCCTGATGTGGAACTTGATCCCAGGACTCCAGAATCACGCCCCGGGCCAAAGGCAGGCGCCAAACCACTGAACCACCCACGGATCTCCTATATTTAAGTTTCTACTCTCTGACATAAATACCCAGAAGTGTGATTGGTGGATCATATGGTAAATATATGATTAGACTTTTAGGAAAGTGGTAAATTATATTCCAGAGTGTCTATACCATTTTATATTCCCACTAGCAATGTATGAGAGATTCAGTTTCTCTGTACAATCACCAAAAATTGGTATTTTTACTACTTTTTCCTTTAAGATGTCTGTAGTAATACCTCATCATGGATTTAAATTTCATTTACCTAATGGATAATAAAGTTGAACACTTTTAATGTGCTTATTTGCAATCTGTATTTTTATAAAATTTCAGTTAGTTAACATACAGTATAATATTAGTTTCAACTGTACAATATGGTGATTCAGCACATCCATTCAATACCCAGGGCTCATCACAAGTGCACTCCTTAATCCCTGCCACTTATTTAACCCATCCCCCCCCCACCTCCTTTCTGTTAACCGTTAGTTTGTTCTCTACAATTAAGAATCTGTTTCTTAAAAAAAAAAAAAAAAAAAAAGAATCTGTTTCTTGGCTTGCCTTACTCTTTGACTCTTTGCTAGTTTGTTTCTTAAATTCTACATGTGAGTGGAATCATAGGGTATTTGTCTTTCTTTGACTGACTAGTTTTGCTTAGCATAATACTCTCTAGCTCCATCTGCATCATTGCAAATGGCAAGATTTCACTCTTTTTGATGGCTGAGTAATATTCCATTGTATGTATACGCAACATCTTTGTGAATTAATCAGACTTGGGCTGATTCCATAATTTGGCTATTGTTGATAATCATTGGGGTGCACATATCCTTTCAAATTAGCATTTTTGTATTGTTTGGGTAAATACGTGGTAGTGCAATTCCTGGATCATAGGGTACTTCTATTTTTGACTTTATGAGGAACCTCCATACTGTTTTCAGACTGGCTGCACCAGTTTGCATTCCCACTAACAGTGCAGGAGGATTCCCCTTTCTCCACATCTTTGCCAACACCTGTAGTTTCGTGTGTTGTTAATTTTAGTATTCTGACTGGTGTGAGGTGGTATCTCATTGTAGTATTGATTTACACTATCCTGGGTCATCTTTTCAGTGTTGAGTTTGATAAGTTCTTTATATATTTTGGATAATAACCCTTTATCAGATATATCATTTGCAGATGTTTTCTCTCATTCCATAGGTCACCTTTTAAATTTGTTGACTGTTTCCTTTGCCGTGCAATAGCTTTTTATTTTGATGTAGTCCCAATAGCTTATCTTTAAAATTTATTTATTTATTTATTTATTTATTTATTTATTTATTTATTTATTTTTATGAGAGAGAAAAAAACAAGCTGGGTGAGGGATAGAGGGAGAGGGAGAAGCAGACTCCCTGCTGAGCAGGGAGCCACATGCGAGGCTTGATCCCAGGACCCTGAGATGATGACCTGGGCCAAAGGCAGATGCTTCACTAACTGAACCATTAAGGTGGTTATTTTTGCTTTTGTTTCCTCTGCCTCAGGAGACATATCTAGAAAGAAGTTTCTATGGCCAATGTCAAAGAAGATACTCCTGTGCAGTAACCTCTTTGACCTCAGCTGTAGCAACTTTGATGCCTCCAGTTTTACTTCTCTGTTCCAAGGTTGTTTTGGCTGTTTTTCTAGGTCTTTTGTGTCTCCGCACAAAATTTAAGATTATTTGTTCTAGCTCTGTGAAAAATGCTGGTTGTATTTTGATAGGAATTGCATTAAATATTTAGATTGCTTTGAGTAAAATAGACATTTTGATAATATTTGTTCTTCCAAACCATGAGGATGAAATGTCTTTCCATTTCTTTGCGTCCTCTTCCATTTTCTTCATCAATGTTATATAGTTTTTAGAGTTCAGGTCTTTCACCTCTTTGGTTAGCTTTATTCCTAAGTTTCTTATGGGTTTTGGTGAAATTGTAAATGGGACTGATTTCTTAGCTTCTCTTTCTGCTGTTTAATTATTGGTGTATAGAGATGCAACAGACTTCTCTATGTTGATTTGTATCCTCTGACTTTACTGAATTCATTTATCAGTTCTAGCAGGTTTTTTTTTTTTTTTTTTGTGGAGTATTTCAGAGTTTCTACATAGGGTATCATGTCACCTGCAAACAGTGAAAGTTTGAATTTTTCCTTGCTGAGTTGGATGTCTTTTGCTTCTTTTTGCTGTCTGTTTGCTGTGGCTAAGACTTCCAGTACTATGTTGAATAACAGTGGTGATAATGGGCATCCCTGTCTTGTTCCTGACCATAGAGGAAGCTCTCACTTCCTCCACATTTAGGATGATATAGCTGTGTTTTTTGGTATATGGCCTTTATTATGTTGAAGTATGTTCCCTCTAAATGTACTTTGTTGAAGGTTTTGTTGTTGTTGTTGTTGTTGTTGTTGTTGTTGTTGAAGGCTTTTAACATGAATGGATGGTGTACTTTGTTAAATGCTTCTGCATCTATTGAAAGGATCATATGATTCCTGTCCTTTATTTTGTTAATGTGGTATAGCACTTTGATTTGCAAATATTGAACCACCGTGCAACTCAGGCATAAATCCCACTTGATGGTGGTAAATTATTCTTTATATTGTTGGGTTAGGTTTTCTAGAGTTTTATTGAGAATTTTTGCATCCATGTACATCAGAGATATTGGCATGTGGTTTTCTTTTTTAGTGGAATCTTTATCTGGTTTTGGTATCAGGGTAATCTTGGCCTCATAGAATGAGTTTGGAAGTTTTCCTTCCTTTCTTTTTTTTTTTCTTTGTACTAGTGAGAAGAATAAGTATTAACCCTTTACATGTTTGATAGAATTCCTCTGTGAAGCCATCTGGCTGTGCACTTTTGTTTGTTGGGAGATTTTTGATTACTAATTCAATTACTTTGCTGGTTATCAGCCTGTTCAAATTTTTTGTTTCTTCCCATTTCAGTTTTTGTAGTTCATGTGTTCCTAGGAATTTATTCATTCCTTCAGGTTGTCGAATTTATTGGCATATAGTTATTCATAGTACTCTCTATAATTGTATTTCTGTGGTGTTGATTGTTATTTCTCCTCTCTCATTTGCAATTTTATTTATTTGGGTCCATTCTTCTCTCTTTTTGATTAATGTGGCTAGAGATTTATTAAATTTTCAAAGAACCACTTAATGGTTTCATTGATCTGTTCTATTCTTTAGATTTTCTGTATCATTTATTTCTGTTCTAATCTTTATTATTTCCTTCCTTCTGCTGTTTTTTTTAAAGATTTTTATTTATTTATTCATGAGAGACATACAGTGAGAGAGAGAGAGAGGCAGAGACACAAGCAGAGGGAGAATCAGGCCCCATGCAGGGAGCCTGACGCAGGACTCGATCCCGGAACTCCAGGATCATGCCCTGGGCCGAAGGCAGGCGCTAAACCACTGAGCCACCCAGGGATCCCCCTTCTGCTGGTTTTTGGCTTCATTTGTTCTTCTTTTTCTAGCTCCTTTGTTGTAAATTTAGGTTGTTTGAGATTTATTCATAGGTAACCCCCTATTGCTATATACTTTCCTTTTAGGACCACTTTTGCTGCACCTTTGGTTATGGACCTTTTTGTTTTTGTTTTCATTTGTTTCCATATATTTTTAAAATATTTCTTCCTTGATTTCTTGGTTGATGCATTCAATGTTTAATAGCATGTTGTTTAACCTCCATATATTTGTGATTTTTCCGGATTTTTTTCTTATGATTGACTTATAGCTTCATAATGTTGTAGTCACAAAAGGTGAATGGTATGACTTCAGTCTTTTTGTATTTGTTTAGGCCTGATTTGTGACCTAATACGTGATCTATTCTGGAAAACATCCCATGTGCACTTGAAAAGAATGTTTATTCTGCTGTTTCAGGATGGAATGTTCTGAATATATCTGTTAAGTCCATTTGTTCTAGTGTGTCATTCAAAGCCATTGTTTCCTTGTTGATTTTCTTTTTAGATAATCTGTCCATTGATGTAAGTGGGATATTAATGTCCCCTACTATTATTATATTATTATTAATTAGTTCCTTTATGTTTGTTATTGTTTTATGGATTTGGGTACTCTCATGTTGGGTGCATAAATATTTACAATTGTTAGATTTTCTTGTTGGATAGACTCCTTCATTGTGGTATAATACCAATGTTCATCTCTTGTTACAGTCTTTATTTTATTTTTTTTAGGTAGAGTTTATTTTATTTTTTTAATTTATTTTTTATTGGTGTTCAATTTGCCAACATATAGAATAATACCCAGTGCTCATCCCATCAAGTGCCCCCCTCAGTGCCCGTCACCCAGTCACCCCCCCGCCCACCTTTATTTTAAAGTTCAGCTTGTCCAGTGTAAGTATTACTACTCCACCTTTCTTTTGACATTAATTTGCCTGATAAACAGTTCTCCTTCCATTCACTTTCAATCTGCAGATGTCTTTAAGTCTAAAATGAGTCTCTTATATGCAGCATATAGATGGGTCTTCTTTTTTTATCCAACCTGACACACTATGTCTTTTGAGTGGAGCATTTAGTCCAATTACATTAAGAGTAAGTCTTCATAGATATGTATTTATTGCCATTTTATTACTTGTTTTGTTGTTATTTCTGGAGATTTTCTCTTATCCTTTCTTGTCTTTGTCACTTTTGGTGTCTCCTTTCCACTCAAAGATTTTCCTTTAATATTTCTTACAGGGCTGGTTCAGTGGTCATGAACTCCTTTAGTTTTTGTCTGGGAAACTCTTTATCTCTCCTTGTATTCTGAATGATAGCCTTACTGGATAGGGTTTTATTGATCACATATTTTTTTCTTTAAAAAGTTTTTTTTAAAGCTTTTATTCATTTATTCATGACAGACAGAGAGAGAGAGAGAGAGAGAGAGAGAGAGAGAGAGGCAGAGACACAGTCAGAGGGAGAAGCAGGCTCCATGCAGGGAGCCTGATGTGGGACTCGATCCCGGGTCTCCAGGATCACACCCTGGGGCCACCGGGGCTGCCTGATTACATATTTTTTCTATTCAGTTCTTTGAATATACCCTGCCAGTCCTATCTGGTTTGGTACATTTCTGTTGAGAACTTTCCAGCTAGCCTTATAGGTTTTCCCTTGTAAGTTAAAGACTTCTTTTTGTCTTGCTGCTTTTAAGATATTTTTCTTTATCACTATATTTTCGAATTTAATTACAATATGTCTTGGTGTTGGCCTGTTTTTGTTGATTTTGATGGGAGTTCTTTCTGCCTCCTGCATCTGGTTGTCTATTTCTTTCCCTTGATTGCAGATATTTAAAGGTATAATTTTTTTCAAATATATTTTCTGCCCCCTTTCCTCTCTTCTTCTGGGACTCCTGTAATACAAATGTTATTACATTGATGGAGTCACTGAGTTCCCTAAGTCTATTCTTGTGTTGCTTAAGTCTTCTCCCTCTTTTTTTTTTTTGTTCAGCTTCATTATTTTCCATTACTTTGTCTTCTAGGTCACTAATTTGTTCCTCTGCTTGCAGCCTGCTCTTCATTGCATCAAGCATGTTTACAATCTTGCTTACTATATTCTTCATCTCTGATCAATTCTTTCTTAACTCTTTTGTCTCTGTGGTAAGGGTCTCACTGATGTCTTGTGTTCTTTTCTCAAACACATTATTACTTTAAATTCTCCACCAGGTGTGTTACTTATATCTGTTTTGCTTAGATCTCTGGCCATGACCTTATGTTGGTGTTTCATTTGGGATGAATTCCTCCATCTTTGCATTTTGTCACTCTCTGCCTTCTTTTATGTGTTAGAAAATCCAGTTATGTCTCCTGCTCCTGAAAGGTTTGGGCTAATGAAGAGGTCATATAGTGCCCAGGGACTGGTGCTTCAAGGAGTGTCTCTGGTGTGTCTTGTGTGCACTCTGCTGTTGTGTATTGGCTGCTGTATCTTTCAAGCCAACTGTAGAGGTTCTCCTTCCCTGTTGGGGGCAGTGTGTGGTCCCCAGCCTGAATGTGGCATGTTTTAACTAGGTGTGCTCTGGTCTGCTTGTGAAATTAGATCTGACACAACCAGTACCAGAACTAAGGCTCTTCAGAATTCTGGTCAGGAGTCCTGGTGTGGGCAGGGGTTTGTGCTAATCTTCTTGGGGAGAGGCCTGCTGTACTGGAATTGAGATGAACTTGGATTTGAAGAGGATCCCCCCAGAATGCAGGTGGAATGGAACTTGGTATGCCAATTAGACAGCTAGTGTTGGCACTTTGCTGCCTCCCACAGGTGGCTGTGTGTTTATGCTGAGGGTCAGTGGAGAGAAAAGGTGCCAGCCAGCTCCTCTTTTTTTTTTTTTTTTCTTTTCCTGGAGGTGTCTCCATAAAAGCTGCTTCTCTAGGAAGCACTCTGAGAAGAGTGAGTTATTTCCCCACCTTGTGCCCCAGGTACTCTTCAGATCACTGTTTCTTTGCTGTCTGCCTCCAGAGTTGTTTGCCTGCCTTCTCTCCAGGAGCAGTGCAGTGCCCTCTGGCCTTTATCCCAGCTAAGCCCGCTGACCTTTAAAACTGCAGGCTGAAAGCCTCACTGGTTACAAGAACTTATAAAATTCAACCCTTTTCCTTTTCCATGCCAGTGGCTTTGGGGAAATGTTCTTCTTGCACATTCCTGGTTGTGCAAATTCCTTTGACTAATTTTTTATAGATACTCCCTTTCTTCTTGCCCTTCTCCACTATTTTGGCTTCCTTCTTTCCATAGCAGCTCTGATCCATTTCTCCTATAAACCACATCTCTGCACTTCAAATCTTCTTTGATGTGGCATCTTTTCTCCCTTTAGTTGTAGAGTTAGTTCTGGTAGTGGTCAGGTGTATTTCTATGGTATTTAGGATGATTTGATAGTTATTTAGTAGTGTTTATGGGACAAAACAAGCCTGTGGCCCTCCTACTCTGTGGCCATCATCCTCTCTTTGAACCATTTTTTTAAAAATTTTCAGTTTTTTACTATAGTTTGTATGTCTGCCTTTATTTCCTGGCTGAACCCTTCCGACATTGTATAGTAGCATGTTACTTAACCTCTATGTATTTGTGGGTTTTTTTTTTTTCATATTTTTCTTATGGTTGACTTCTAGTTTTATAGTGTTGTGGTCAGAAAGGACTATGATATGACTTTGATCTTTAAAAATTTTTGATACTTGTTTTGTGGCTATGTGATCTATCCTGGAGAATGTTCCATGCACATTCAAAAAGAATGTGTATTCTGCTGTTTTAGTATTGAATGTTCTGAATATACCTGTTAAGTCTTTCATTTCCAAGAATTTGAAAGGGTACATGCACTCCGATGTTCATAGCAGCGTTATCAACAATAATCCAAATGTTCATTGAGGGATGAATGGATAAAGAAGATGTATATATACACAATGGAATATTAGCCATCAAAAAATGAAATCTTGCCATTCACAATGACATGGATTAAGCTAGAGTGTATTATACTAAGCGAAATAAGTCAGTCAGAGAAAGACAAATACCATGTTTTCACCTGTGGAATTTATGAAACAATACAGATGAACATATGGAAGGGGGAAGAAAAAAGAGAGAGAGAGAGCAAAACATACCACAAGAGACTCTTGAAAGATAGAGAATATACTGAGGGTTGATGGAGGAAAGTGGGTGGAGGATGGGTATTGAGGGCACTTGTCATGTTGAGCACTGAGTGTTGTATGTAGCTGATGAATCGCTGAATTCTACTCCTGAAAAAGGTATTGCACTGTATGTTAACTAAATAGAATTTAAACAAAAATTTAGACAGAAAAGTTTATTCAAATAAAAAAATCCTTCGTTTCCAGTGTGTCATTCAAAACCTTTTTTTTTCTTTTTGAGTTTCTGTTTAGATTATCTATCCATTGCTGTAGTTGGGATGTTAAAGTTTCCTACTATTAATATATTATTATGGATTAGTTCCATTATATTCGTTATTAGCTGTTTTAGGTATTTCGGTGCTCCTACATTGGGTGCATCTATATTTACAATTGTTATATATATTCTCTTATTGGTTGTCTTTTTCATTATTATATAGAGCCCTTCTTTTGTCACTTGATACAGTCTTTATTTTATTTCTAGTTTTTCCAGTGTAAGTTTTGTTCCTGCAGCTTTCTTTTGACATCCATTTGCATGATTAATGTTTCTTCCCCTTATGTTCAAAATGCAAGTGCCTTTAGGTCTAATATGAGTGTCTTTCTTGCAACATAAAAATGGGTCTTGTTTTTAATCCATTCTGACACCCTACATCTTTTGATTATAATGTTTAGTCCACTTATAGTGAAAATAATTATTGATAAATATGTTTGTTGCCATTTTATTATTTGTTTTATGGTCATTTCTGAAGATTTTCTCTGATCCTTCCTTTCTGCTTCTCTTCACTTTCATGGTTTGCTGATTTTATTCACTAATGTATTTGGGTTTATTTCTCTTTCTTCTTTGATATCTATTAGTGGTTTTGGATTTGTGTTTACCATTAGGTTTGTATATAACCTCTTCTGGATGTAGCAGTATGTATTAAGTTGGTGGTCATTTAAGTTTGAAGTCATCCTTTACTCTTCTCCTCCCCACATTTTAGGTATATGGTGTCATATTTTAAATCCTTTTGGTTTTTTTTTTTTTAGTTCTTTGACTAATTTTTTATAGACGTATTCATTTTTATTACTGCTTTTGTGTTTCCTACCTTCATATTGTCAGTTTTGGTCTCTCCTTTGCACTCAGAGGGTCCCCTTTAGTGTTTCCTGTGTTTAGTGATTTAGTGGTCATGAATTCCCTTAGGTTTTGTTTGTCTGGGAAACGTTATCTCTCCTTCTATCCTGAATGATAGCCTTGCCAGATAGATATTTTTGTTTGCAGATTTTCCCCATTCAGCACATTGAATATAACATGACAGTACTTCTGGCTTGGAAAGTTTCTTTTGAAAACTATGCTGATAGCCTCATAGGGTTTCCCTTGTATTTACATGTCTCCTTTTTTCTTGCTGATTTTAAGATTTTTAAAATCACTGTATTTTTCCATTTAACAGCTGTATGTCTTGGTGTGGATCTGCTTTTATTTTGTTGGGGGTTTTCTGTGACTCCTGGATGTGGATATCTGTTTTCATCCCCAGATTAGGAAAGTTTTCAATTATTATTTCTTCAAATAAATTTTCTGCTTTCTTTTCTCTCTTTTTTCCCCTGGGATTGCTATAATATCAAAGTTTTTACATTTGATGGCATCACTGAGTTCTTTAAGTTTGTTCTAGTTTTGCATAATTCTTTTTTCTGTCTTTTGTTCCATTTGATTACTTTCCACTACTCTATCTTCTAAGTCATTGATTCATTCTCCTGCTTCTTCTAGTCTGCTGTTTATTCTATCAAGCATGTTTCTGATTTAGTTTATCTTTGTTGTTTTTTGTAATCTCTTGTGTTAGTCTCATTGATGTCTTCTACTCTTTTCTCAAGTCCAGTGAGTATTGTTACAATCATTACTTTAATTCTCTACCAGGCATGTTATTTATATCTGTGTCTCTTAGGTCTCTGGCCAATGGCCTTGTCCTATTCATTCATTTGGGCAGATTCCTCTGTATTCTCATTTTGTCGAAGTTTGTGTGCCAGCTTTTCTGTGTTGGAAAAGCCAGCTATGTCTCCTGCTCTTGAAGGTAATGGCCTTATAAAGGAAATATCCTGTAGTGCCCTGCAGTATAGTGTCCTCTTTCCCCAGGGCCTAGTGCTTCTGAGACTGTCTCCAAAGTATGCAGTGTATCTTCTGCTGTTGTTCCTGGCCAGTTTATCCTTTAGGCCAGTCATCTACAGATGCTCTGCCTGTTTTGAGCAGTATTTGCTCCATGGCCTAAATGTGTGTTAATTAGGTGTGTTCTACTCTGCTTCTGAGGTGAGACCTGTCACCTCTGTCACTGGACTGACATTCTGCTAAACTCCAGAGTTGAGAGATGTGATGTGGGCAGGGGTTTGTATTAATTTTCCAGGGAAGGAGGCCTACTGCCCTGGATCTGAGGTACACATGACTGGGAAGAGTAGTTTCACTGGAGTGTGTGTGTGTGTGTGTGTGTGTGTGTGTAGAGGGGTCTTGGTGCAAGCAAGTGTCAGTGCTATGCTGGTACCTGGAGATGCCCTGTGTTTATGCTGAGGGGCAAGGGAGGGAAATGGCACTGACACATTCTTTTACTTCAGGAAGTAGTCTCTGTGAACACTGCCTCTCTGGGACATGCTCTGAGAAGAGCAAACAACCTCCCCACTGTGTGTCCCAGGCACCTTTCAGATCACTCTTTCCATGCTGTATGTTTGTGGGTTGTTTGCCATGCCTTGTCTCCAAGAGCAGTGCAATGCTCTCTGGGCTCCCCCTGAGCCACGCCCACTGATCTTTAAAACTCCAGGTTTTAAGGGGCACCTGGCTGGTTCACTCTGAAGAGCATGTGATTCTTGATCTCAGGGTCATGAGTTTAAGCCCCATGTTGGGTGTAGAGATTACTAAAATAAATAAAACTTTAAAAAAACCTTCCAAGCTTTAAGCCCCACTGGTTGCAGTAACTAACAAAATTTGGCCCCTCTAACTTTACAATCCAGTTGCTATGGGGAATCATCTTCCACGTGTGCTGTCTTGTGTACTAGTCTGTCTCTTGCTCTTTTCCACAACTGTGGCTCCCTCACCACAATCTATTTCTCTCCCACAATCTATTTCTCTCCCAGATCACATCTCCACACATCAAAGAAGTGGCCTCTTCTATATCTTTGGTTGTAGAGTTTGTTCTGTCAGTCTTTAAGTTAATATCTGGGGTATTTAGGATGATTTGATAGTTATTTAGCTGTATTTGTGGAATGTCAGGAGCCTAGGGTCCTCCTACTCTGCCATCATCTTTCTCTACTCTCCCTTTTCTATTTTCTGAAGGTGGATGGTTAGGTTATTGACTTGAGGTTTTTCTTTTTCTTTTTTCTTTGTATAAAGATTTCATTTCATTCATTCATGAGATATGCAGAGAGAAAGAAAGGCAGAGACATAGGCAGAAGGAGAAGCAGGCTCGCCATGGGGAGCCTCATTTGGGACTCGATCCCAGGACCCCAAGATCACGACCTGAGCCAAAGGCAGATGGCCAACCACTGAATCACCAAGGCACCCCCAAATTTTTCTTTTTTAATGTATAGCCATGAGGTATACTCTTAGCACTTAACTGCAAACCATAAGTTTTGGTATATTGTGTCTTCATTTTCTTTCATTTCAAAATGTATTCTAATTTTCCTTTCAATTTTTTTTGGATCCATTGGTTATTTAGTAGTGTGCTTTCAAATTTTCATATATTTTTGTTTTCCCAAATTTTGCTTTGACCTTCCTTCCTTCCTTCCTTCCTTCCTTCCTTCCTTCCTTCCTTCTTCCTTCTAACAAGCTCTGGTCAGTTTTATTAATGAGAAATTTCACATGATTTATTTTTCACTGGTCTGGTTCTAATGATATCAGAATCACATGGATCAATGATAGCCAGTGTGCATATTCTGTAGTATTTCCCACATGTTGTGCCCAATACAGTAGTATGGCAACCGTAGTGATGGGCAGCAGTTTTGGCCATGGCATAGTATTCTATTTCAGATTTTCTCAAGGCTGGATTACTGTTGGTGAGGATGAGCAATTTTGCTTTGTCATGTGAAATCATTTTCAGAGTCTGATTATATCCCAGCATGTACTTTCCACTTTTCATAGTGAGTTGGAGCCTAGAGTTGATTGACTAGTGACGTTTTTGTCTTCTTTTAGGCAACTTCTTCCTCCTTTGGTGCAAGATGGCCCCAACCAAGGGCAGTCACCAAAATAGCCAGGAGCATGAAAGGAAGATTTGTTATTTATTTCTAATTACATTCCACTACAGTTAGGGCACATACTTTGTATGATATCAATTCTTTTAAATTTACTGAGTCTTATTTATGGGCTAATGTATGGCCTATCTTAGAGATTATTCCATGTGTATTTTGGATGAATGTGTATTCCAAAGTCTCTGAATGAAATTTTATAGCCATCTATTAGATCTACTTAGTTTATTGTGTTAAGTCTTCTATTTCTTGTTTGATGTTATGCCAAACATAACATTTGGCATGTTGTTTATTATTATTTTTATAATTATACAATATTATTTATTATATTACTTTTATTTATTATTGATAATGAGGTGCCAAAAATCTCACACTCTTCTTGTTGAGTTTTCTATTTTTACTTTCAATTCTATCAATTTTTGCTTTATGTATTTTTATAGTTTTATGTTAGGTGCATATAAGTTTATTATTGTTATATTTTCTGGTAGATTGATCCTATGTTTATTATACAATATCCCTCTTTATCTTTAGTAACCTTTTTTGTTTTAAGTTTATTTTGTCTGATATTAGTTATAGCCACTCCAGCTTTCCTAGGTTGCTATTTGCATGATATCTTTTTCCATCCTTTTACTTTCAACTGATTTGTATCTTTGCATCTAAAGTATACCTCCTGTAGAAAGACAAATACCATATGATTTCACTCATATGTGGAATTTAAAAGACAATACAAATGAACAAAGGGGAAAAATAAGGGAGAGAGGGGCAAATCATGAAACAGACTCTTAACTATAGAGAACAAACTGATGGTTAGCAGAAGGGAAATGGGTGGGGGTGAGTTAAATAAATGATGGGGATTGAGGAGTGCACTTCTTATGAGCACTGGGTATTGTATGAAAGTGTTAAATCACCATATTGTACACCTGCAGCTGATATTACACTGTATAAACACTAACTGAAGTTCAAATAAAAACTTAAAAAGGAATAAAGTATTTCTCCTGTATACATTTCATACTTTGATTTTAAACATCCAGTATGGGGGCACCTGGGTGGCTCATTTGGTTAAGCATCTGCCCTCAACTCAGATCATGATCCCAGCCCTGTGTTGAGCCCTGCCTGGGGCTCCTGCTCAGCAGGGAGTCTGCTTCTATCTCTCCCTCTGCCCCCACCACTTACGCTGTCTCTCAAATAAAATTTTTAAAATCTTCAATCGATTCATATTCACATTGTCATTCACATTTATTGTCATTTTTGTATACATGGATTTACATCTGCCACTTTACAATTTATTTTATATATGTATCATGTCTTTTTCCTTTTTTCTGGTGTATTTTAATTTTTAAATTCAGTTTGCCAATAAACAGTATAAAACCAGTACTCATCCCATCAAGTGACCTCTTCATTGCCCCTAACCCAGTTACCCCATCACCCCACTCATCTCCCCTTCCAAAACCCTTTCTTGGTTACCTAGAGTTAGCAGTCTCTCATGGTTTGTCTCCCTCTCTAATTTTTCCCACTCATTTCCCCTCCTTTCCCTTATAATCCCTTTCAATATTTTTTATATTCTCCATATGAGTGAAACCATATGATGATTTATCCATTCATCTGTTGAAGGACATCGGGGTTCCTTCCACAGTTTGGCTATTGTGGACATTGCCGCTCTGAACATTGGGGTGCAGGTGCCCTGGTGTTTCACTACATCAGTATCTTTAGGGTAAATACCAGTAGTACAATAGCTGGGTTGTAGGGTAGCTCTCTATTTTAACTTCTTCAGGAACCTCCACACTGTTTTCCAGAGTGGCTGTAGCAGTTTGCATTACCACCAACAGTGCAAGATGGTTCTCCTTTATCCAATCCGCTCCAAAATTTGTTGTTTTCTGTCTTTATTTGGTATATTTTTTATAGGAGTTTGGCTTGCCAACATATAGCAAAACACCCAGTGCTCATCCCATCAAGTGCCCCCCTCAATGCCCATCACCCAGTCACCCCATCCTCCCGCCCACCTCCCTTTAATTACCCCTTGTTCGTTTCCCAGATTTAGGAGTCTCTCATGTTCTGTCAGCCTCACTGATATTTCCCGCTCATTTTCTCTCCTTTCCTCTTTAATCCCTTTTCCGTCTTGTTAATTTTCACCATTCTCACTGGTGTGAGGTGGTATCTCAAGGTTTTGATTTGTATTTCCCTGATGGCAAGTGACGTGGAGCATTTTATCCTGTGGTACTTGGTCATGTGTATGTCTTCTTTGGTGAAATTATGTTCATGTCTTTTGCCCATTTTATGATTGGATTGTTTGTTTCTTTGCTGTTGAGTTTTTAATACTTTTTATTTTTATTTTTTAATTTTTATTTATTCATGATAGGAACACAGTGAGAGAGAGAGGCAGAGACACAGGCAGAGGGAGAAGCAGGCTCCACGCACCGGGAGCCTGACGCGGGACTCGATCCCGGGTCTCCAGGATCGCGCCCTGGGCCAAAGGCAGGCGCCAAACCGCTGCGCCACCCAGGGATCCCTGCTGTTGAGTTTAATAAGTTCTTTATAGATACTGGATACTAGCCCTTTATCTGATATGACATTTCCAAATAACTTCTCCCATTCTGTAGGTTGTCTTTCAGTTTTGTTGATTGTTAATTTCTCTGTGCAGAAGGTTTTTATCTTCATTAAGTCCCAATAGTTCATTTTTGCTTTTGTTTCCCTTGCCTTCATGGACATATCTCGTGAGAAGTTGCTGTGGCCAAGTTCAGAAAGGGTGTTGCCTGTGTTCTCCTCTATGATTTTGATGGATTTTTGACTCACATTTAGATCTTTCATACATTTTGAGTTTATCTTTGTGTATGGTGTAAGAGCATGGTCTAGTTTCATTCTTCTGCACATGGCTGTCTAATTAGCCAGCACAATTTATTGAAGAGACTGTCCTTTCTCCAGTGGATAGTCTTTCCTACTTTGTTGAATATTAGTTGACGATAGAGTTGAGGGCCCATTTCTGGGTTCTCTATTCTGTTCCATTGTTCTATGTGTCTGTTTTTATGCCAGTATCACACTGTCTTGATGATCTCAGCTTTGTAGTACAGCTTGAAATCTGGCATTGTGATGCCCCCAGCTCTGGTTTTCTCTTTCAATACTCCCCTGGCTATTCGGGGTCTTTTCTGATTCCACACATATCTTAAGATGATTTGTTCCTACTCAGTGAAGAAAGTCCATGGTATTTCTATGGGGATTTCCCTGACTGTGTAAGTTGCCTTGGGTAGCACAGACATTTTCACAATATTAATTCTTCCAATCCATGAGCATGGAATATTTTTCCATCTCTTTATGTCTTCCTCCATTTCTTTCAGAAGTGTTGTATAGTTTTTAGGGTATAGATCCTTTACCACTTTGGTTAGGTTTATTCCTAGGTATATTATGCTTTTGGGTGCAATTGTAAATGGGATTGACTCCTTAATTTCTCTTTCTCCAGTCTCATTGTTAGTGTATAGAAATGCCACTGACTTCTGGGCATTGATTTTGTATCCTGCCACGCTGCCAAATTGCTGTATGAGTTTAGCAATCTTGGGGTGGAGTCTTTTGGGTTTTCTATGTAGAGTATCATGTCATCGGTGAAGAGGGAGAGTTTGACTTCTTCTTTGCCAATTTGAATGCCTTTTATTTCTTTTTGTTGTTTGATTGCTGAGGTGAGGACTTCCAGTACTATGTTGAATAGCAGTGGTGAGAGTGGACATCCCTGTCTTGTTCCTGATCTTAGGGGAAAGGCTCCCAGTGCTTCCCCATTGAGAATGATATTTGCTGTGGGCTTTTCGTAGATGGATTTTAAGATGTTGAGGAATGTTCCCTCTATCCCTACACTGTGAAGAGTTTTGATCAGGAATGGATGCTGTATTTTGTCAAATGCTTTCTCTGCATCTAATGAGAGGATCATATGGTTCTTGGTTTTTCTCTTGCTGACATGATGAATCACATTGATTGTTTTACGAGTGTTGAACCAGCCTTGTGTCCCGGGGATAAATCCTACTTGTTCATGGTGAATAATTTTCTTAGTGTACTATTGGATCCTATTGGCTAGTAACTTGTTGAGAATTTTTGCATCCATGTTCATCAGGGATATTGGTCTGTAATTCTCCTTTTTGGTGGGGTCTTTGTCTGGTTTCGGAATTAAGGTGATGCTGGCCTCATAGAATGAATTTGGAAGTACTCCATCTCTTTCTATCTTTCCAAACAGCTTTAGTAAAATAGGTATGGTTTCTTCTTTAAACGTTTGATAGAATTCCCCTGGGAAGCCATCTGGCCCTGGACTTTTGTGTCTTGAGAGGTTTTTGATGACTGCTTCAATTTCCTCCCTGGTTATTGGCCCATTCAGGTTTTCTATTTCTACCTGCTCCAGTTTTGGTGGTTTGTGGCTTTCCAGGAATGCGTCCATTTCTTCTAGATTGCCTAATTTATTGGCGTATAGCTGTTCATAATATGTTTTTAAAATCATTTGTATTTCCTTGGTGTTGGTAGTGATCTCTCCTTTCTCATTCATGATTTTATTAATTTGAGTCTTCTCTCTCTTCTTTTTAATAAGGTTGGTTAATGGTTTATCTATCTTATTAATTCTTTCATAGAACCAACTCCTGGTTCTGTTGATCTGTTCCACAGTTCTTCTGGTCTCGATTTCGTTGAGTTCTACTCGAATTTTTATTAACTGTCTTCTTCGGCTCGGTGTAGGATCTATTTGCTGTTTTTTCTCTAGCTCCTTTAGGTATAAGGTTAGCTTTTGTATTTGAGTGCTTTCCAGTTTTTGAATGGATGCTTGTATTGCGATGTATTTCCCCCTTAGGACTGCTTTAGCTGCATCCCATAGATTTTGAACGGTTGTATCTTCATTCTTATTAGTTTCCATGAATCTTTTTAATTCTTCCTTAATTTCCTGGTTGACCCTTTCATCTTTTAGCAGGATGGTCCTTAAGCTCCACGTGTTTGAGGTCCTTCCAAACTTCTTGTTGTGATTTAGTTCTAATTTCAAGGCATTATGGTCTGACAATATGCAGGGGACAATCCCAATCTTTTGGTATCGGTTCAGACCCGATTTGTGACCCAGTATGTGGTCTATTCTGGAGAAAGTTCCATGTGCACTTGAGAAGAATGTGTATTCAGTTGAGTTTGGATGTAAAGTTCTGTAGATATCTGTGAAATCCATCTGGTCTAGTGTATCATTTAAAGCTCTCGTTTCTTTGGACATGTTGTGCTTAGAAGACCTATCGAGGGTAGAAAGAGCTAGATTAAAGTCACCAAGTATAAGTGTATTATTACCTAAGTATTTATTCACTTTGGTTATTAATTGATTTAAATATTTGGCAGCTCCCACATTCGGGGCATATATATTGAGGATTGTTAAGTCCTCTTGTTGGATAGATCCTTTAAGTATGATATAGTGTCCCTCTTCATCGCTCACTACAATCTTCGGTGTAAATTTTAGTTTATGTGATATAAGAATGGCTACCCTTGCTTTCTTTTGAGGACCATTTGAATGGTAAATGGTGCTCCAACCTTATATTTTCAGGTTGTAGATGTCCGTCTATCTAAAATGAGTCTCTTGTAGACAGCAAATAGATGGGTTCTGCTTTTTTATCCAGTCTGAAACCCTGCGCCTTTTGATGGGGTCATTAAGCCCGTTCACGTTCAGAGTTACTATTGAAAGATATGAGTTTAGTGTCATCATGATATCTATTCAGTCCTTGTTTTTGTGGATTGTTCCACTGAACTTCTTCTTAAAGGGGAATTTTAAGAGTCCCCCTTAAAATTTCTTGCAGAGCTGGTTTGGAGGTCACATATTCTTTCAGTTCCTGCCTGTCTTGGAAGCTCTTTATCTCTCCTTCCATTTTGAACGAGAGCCTTGCTGGATAAAGTATTCTTGGTTGCATGTTCTTCTCATTTAGGACCCTGAATATATACTGCCAGCCCTTTCTTTCCTGCCAGGTCTCTGTGGAGAGGTCTGCTGTTACCCTAATACTCCTTCCCATAAAAGTCAGGGATTTCTTGTCTCTTGCTGCTTTAAGGATCTTCTCTTTGTCTTTGGAATTTGCAAGCTTCACTATTAAATGTTGAGGTGTTGAACGGTTTTTATTGATTTTAGGGGGGGGGGGTGTCTCTCTATTTCCTGGATCTGAATGCCTGTTTCCCTTCCCAGATTAGGAAAGTTTTCAGCTATGATTTGTTCAAATACATATTCTGGACCTCTGGCCCTTTCGGCGCCCTTGGGAACCCCAATTAAACGTAGGTTTTTCTTCCTCAGGCCGTCGTTTATTTTTCTTTATCTTCATGGTCTTTTAATTGTTTGTCTTTTTTCCTCAGTTTACCTCTTTGCCATCAACTTGATTTCTATGTCACTCACTCGTTCTTCCTCCTCGTTAACCCTCGTCGTTAGGACTTCTAGTTTGGATTGCATCTCATTCAATTGATTTCTAATTTCTGCCTTATTGGATCTAAATTCTGCAGTCATGAAGTCTCTTGAGTCCTTTATGCTTTTTTCTAGAGCCGCCAGTCGCTGTATAATAGCGCTTCTGAATTGGCTTTCTGACATTGAATTTTTTGTAATCCAGATTTTGTAACTCTGTGGGAGAGAGGACTGTTTCTGATTCTTTCTTTTGAGGTGAGGTTTTTCTTCTAGTCATTTTGCTCAGTGCAGAGTGGCCAAAAACAGGTTGTATTGGGAAAAGGAGAAAAAGAGAGGAGAGAAAGAAGGAAAGAAAAGAGAAAAAGAAAAAAGAAAAAAGGAAGAAAAAAAGAAAAAAAGAAGAAAAAGAGAAAGAAAAAGAAAGAAAGGAAAAAAAAGGGCGGGGGAAGCAAACAGAAAACAAAAGCAAAAAAAAAAAAAAAAAAAAACCACGGGGGAGTATCTTCTGATTCTGTATACTTTAAGTCCCTTGACTTCCCCTGGAAGTTGTCCGTGTAGCTGGTCTTCTGGGGGAGGGGCCTGCTGTGCTGATTTTCAGATGTTAGCATTTGGGGGAGCTGCTCTGCCCCCTGCCTGGTGCAGGGCTCAGTGGGGGTTGTTTACCCCGTGATGCCCCAGGAGGAACAACCGCAGTGGCGGGGCCAGCTTTGGAGCCCTGGATTCAGCTCCCACAGTAACTACAGAGCTCTCAGCCTGCAGGGAGCGGGGCCGCTGATCTGCTCAGCTCGGGGCAAGAGCGTCCTTGCTGTCCTGGGCCCTCCTGGCCTCTGCCTGTCCTGGGGGGAGGTCGGATCCTGGGCTGTGTCCCGGCGCCCAGGGCTCCCGGGCCTGCGCTGTTGGATTTGCGCTCCATCCTCCTATCCATGGAGCCGCCGGCCGAGCCCCTCCAAGCTGCTCCCGGAGCCACGCAGCCCCCTCCGCACGGAGCCTCTTCCTCTGCCGGAGCCGCCTTCGAGCTGCTCCCGGAGCTGCACAGCCCCCTCCGCGCGGAGCCTCTTCCTCTGCCCGAGCCCCTCCGAGCTGCTCCGGGTCAGTGTGTGCGCGCTGCAGCCCTTAGGGAGCTCGGCACACTCTCCTGGGTGCGCAGGTGTCTGTTAGTGTCCCAGGGAGCCTGAGGGCATTCCCGCCCTCCTAGGGTCCTACCTTAACTCCCTGCAAGTGCCTTTCCGCCCCAGTTAGATTGGTGCAGCTCCTGCTTCTCCGGGACGGAGCTCGCCTGTCCTGGGGTCACTCGCCCCAGCCTCAGCCCGGCTCCTCGCGGGGCCCCTCCCCCTTGGAGGCCTTTTGTTTCTTTATTTCTTTTTCCCGTCTTCCTACCTTGATAGAAGCGTGAACTCTTCTCACTGTAGCATTCCAGCTGTTCTCTCTTTAAATCTCAGGCCGAATTCGTAGATTTTCAGGATGGTCATCTAGGTAATTTGGTGGGGACAGGTGATTTGGGGACCCTACTCTTCCGCCATCTTGCCCCTCCCTGCCCAGGTTTTCCATTTATCCCTTTTTCAGTTTTCCTAATTTGTGGTTTTCCAGAAATGCATCCATTTCTTCTAGATTGCCTAATTTGTTGGCATATAGCTGCTCATAATACGTTTTTAAAATATTTTTATTTATTCATTTCTGATAGAGGAAGAGAGCAAGCAAGCATGAGCAGGGGGAGAGGCAGAAGCAGAGGGAGACGCAGGCTCTGCGCTGAGCTGGCAGCCCAATGTGGGGCTTATTCCTAGCACCTGGGATCATGACTCAAGAGCCCGGCAGACGTTCAACTGAGTGAGCCACTCAGGCGCCCCCCATAATACGTTTTTAAAATCATTTGTATTTCTTTGGTATTGATTGTAACCTCTCCTCTTTCATTCGTGATTTTATTAATTTGAGTCTTTTCTCTTTTGTTTTTAATAAGGCTGGCTAGTGGTTTATCCATCTTATTAATTCTTTCAAAAAACCAACTCCTGGTTTTATTGATCTGTTTTTCAGTTCTATGTCATTGAGTTCTGCTTAAGTCTTTATGATCTCCCTTCTTCTGCCTGCTTTAGGTTTTACTTGCTGTTCTTTCTCCAATTCCTTTAGGTGCAGGTGAGCTTGTGTATTTGAGTCTTTTCCAATTTTTTGAGGGAGGCTTGTATTGCAATGTATTTCCCTCCTAGGACCGCTTTTGCTGTATCTCAAAGATTTTGAATGGTTGTAGCTTCATTTTCATTATTTATATGAACCTTTTTAATTCTTCTCTAATTTTCTCGTTGACCCATTCATCTTTTAGTAGGATGGTCTTTAACCTCCATGTGTTTGAGTTTTTTTCCAAATTTCTTGTGATTTAGTTCTAGCTTCAAAGCATTGTGGCCTGAAAATATGAAGGGGAGAATCCCAAGCTTTTGGCATCGGTTGAGACCTGATTGGTGACTCAGTATGTGGTCTATTCTGGAGAAAGTTCCATGCGCACTTGAGAAGAATGTGTATTCAGTTGTGTTCAGATGGAAAGTTCTTTATATAGCTGTGAAATCCATCTGGTCCAGTGTATAATTTAAGACCCTTGTTTCTTTGGAGATGTGCTTAGAAAATCTATCAGTTGCAAACAGTGTGGTGTTGAAGTCTCTTACTATTTGTGTATTGTTATCAAGTATCTTTTTACTTTGCTTATTAATTGATATATTTGGCAGCTCCCACATTAGGGGCGTAAATATTCATGATTGTTAGGTCTTCTTGTTGGATAGACCCTTTAAGTATGGTATAGTGTCCCTCTTCATCTCTTACTACAGTCTGGGATAAACTCTAATTTATCTGATATGAAGATTGCTCCCCCAGCTTTCTTTTGAGGACCATTTGAAAGGTCAGTGGTTCTCCACCCTTTCATTTTCAGGCTGGAGGTGTCCTTAGGTCTCAAGTGAGTCTCTTGCAGACAGCATATAGATGGGCCTTGCTTTTTTATCCAGTCCAATACCCTGCATCTTTTGATGGGATCATTTAGCCCATTCACGTTCAGAGTAACTATTGAAAAATATGAATTTATTTATTTATTTTTTTATTTATGATAGTCACAGAGAGAGAGAGGCAGAGACACAGGCGGAGGGAGAAGCAGGCTCCATGCACCGGGAGCCTGATGTGGGATTCGATCCCGGGTCTCCAGGATCGTGCCCTGGGCCAAAGGCAGGCGCCAAACCGCTGCGCCACCCAGGGATCCCTGAAAGATATGAATTTAATGTCATCATAATACCTATTCAGTCTCGGTTTTGGGGGATTATTTCTTTAGGCTTCCTCTTTCTTTTACAGGGTCCCCCTTAATATTTCTTGCAGAGCTGGTTTGGTGGTCACATATTCTTTCAGTTTCTGCCTATCTTGGAAGCTCTTATCTCTCCTTCTATTCTGAATGACAGCCTTGCTGGATATAGTATTCTTGGCTGCAGGTTCTTCTCATTTCAGGCCCTGAATATATCCTGCCGGCCCTTTCTGGCCTGCCAGGTCTCTGTGGAGAGGTGTGCTGTTAATCTGGTATTTCTCTCCATATAAGTTAAGAGTCTCGCCTCTTGCTGCTCTCTCTCATGTTCTCTTAATTGTTTTCCTTTATTCCCTTAGCTTCCTTCCTTACCATCATCTTGTCTTCTATGTCACTCAATCTTCCTTCCACCTCATTAACCTTGGCAGTTAGAACATCCAGTTTGGATTGCACCTCACTTAATTTATTTTTAATTTTGGCCTGATTAGATCTAAGTTCTGCAGTAACGAAGTGTCTAGAGTCCTTTATGCTTTTTTCCAGAGTGACCGGTAGTGTTATTTTTCTTTCTTTCTTTTTTTTTTTGACCAGTAGCTTTATAATTGTGCTTCTGAATTGGCTTTCTGACATAGAATTGAAATCCATATTCTGTAACTCTGTGGCAGAGAGTACTGTTTCTGATTCTTTCTTTTGTGGTGAATTCTTCCTCCTAGTTATTTTGTTAAGTGCCGAGTGGCTGTATGAGCAGGCTGAGTCAAAAATATCAACCAGGACCTACGTAATATCCACCCTAGGTGATTTTTACAAGATTAGAGACCAGAAAATAAAAAGGAAGATCAGAACAAAATAAATCAAAAGGACCACTGAAGTGAAAAACAAAGTAGTAAAAAATAAAAGGCCAAAAACCCCAGAGAAGAAGAAAAAAGGAACAGATAAAAAGAAAAAAGGTAAAGAAGGAAAAGAGAAAAAAGGAAAAAAAAGAGGGGGGGACTGGGGGATGACGGTGGTGAAGATGTGATAGTGGAGAGAGAATATAGTCTACTTGAAGGGTCCTAGGGTGTGATCCTCTTGGTTCGAGTGTATTTTGTTCTGTATTTTAGACGATGCTCAATCCCAAATTTATATAAACCAAGAATACTTATAGAAAGTCCCAACATTCACCACCAAAACATATACAAGATAAAATAGCGGGGCAGAATCAGAATAAAGAGGAAATATATTCTCATAGAATGAACCAGAACAGTATTCCACTTGATTCTGGGTATGCTGGTCTTGTTTTAGAAGGTATTAACTTCTGACATTGTAGAAAAAAATGAGGCAGAGAAAAAAAAACACAAAAAAAAAAACCCATATTTCATATATTTCCAAAAATTAAATTGAATATGTTGAAGGGAATCCAGAAGTGAAAAATATATCTAAGACATGTAATTGTAGAAATATAAAATTCAAAAAGGAAAAAACTTAAAAATGAAGAGTTGGTAAAGTATTATAGTTAAGGTGGGAAAAGAGAATAAAATATTGGAAATTTTTTTTTAAATATTGGAAATTTTCAGTCATATAAAAACAAGTTGTAATGGAAAAAGGAAAAAATTTTAAGAAAAATGGGGGGACCCTCTAGTTCTATATACTATATTCCCTCGTTTTTCCTTTGGTCCTGGAGTTTTCCAGCACTGCTTGGTCAGGAACTTGCTCTTCCCCTGTTCTTCCAGCTGGTCTTCTGGTGGAAGGGTCTGGTGTGCTGATTCTCAGGTGTCTGTGCCTGGGTGGAATTGTCCCACCCGGTGCTTGGTGGCAGGCTCAGTGTGAGCTGTTTACCCTATGAGGCCTTTGTTCCCTGGTGGCCCCACCCCTCCCAGGCACAAGGTGAAACTAGGAGGAACAACACTGGCAGCCGCGGCCAGATTTCCAGCTCTGGTGTTAGCTCCCCGTGAGTAACTCATGTAGTCTCCCAGTCCACACTGGCCTAGATGCTCCCAGGGCTGGTGGGGGTGCACTGATCTGCATAGCTTGGGCGTGCCCAGTGGCAGGAGAGTTCTTGCTGTCTTGTGCCCTCCCTGCTTCTGCCTGTCCCGGGGAGAATGCAGGATCCCTAGCATTGTCTACTTGGGTGCTCTGGGATCTGGGGCCCTGTGCTGCTGGAACCACACTCATGGGCCCACCTCTCCCAAGGGGAAAGGGAAAGAGGCGCAGCCACATCCGTGCAGAGCCAGCCTGCCTAACTGACTGGCTTCTCCCAAATGCTCTGAGGGCTGTGGCACTCCAGCCATTTACTGATATCGGACTCCGGTGATCTTGAGGCTTCACTGCCCCTCCTGAGATTTTGCCGGATTTCCCCGCTAAGCACTTTTCCATCCAGGAAAAATCCAGCGCAGATTTTTAAAGTTCCCGCTTCAACAGGGCTGGGCTTTCCTGCCCTGGAGGCTTTTGCAGTTCCACTTTAGCCCTGCTCTTTGTAGTGCCCCTCCCCCACTTTATTCTTATTTATTTATTTATTTATTTTTTCTACCTTCCTACCTTGTTAGAAGTGAAAACTTTTCTCTCTGTAGTGTTCCAGCTGTTCTTTCTTGAAATCTCAGGTTGAATTCATAGGTGTTCAGAATGATTTGAAAGTTATCTAGGTAAGTTGGTGGGACCAGATGAGTTGAGGACTCCTACTCTTCCACCAACATGCCCCACCTCCCTCATCTAAGTCAATTTTAATCCTTTTTTAAAAAATTTTAATCTTCATTTGAGGTCATCGCTTCTGAGGTGAGGAGATGGATACAAGTCCCATTTCTTTAGTAAACATCCAATATGAAGTGTTTTTTTAAAGATTTACATTTAAGTGTTGGAAGTCCTAGACAGAGCAACTAGGCAAGAAAAAGAACTACAAATCATCCAAATTTAAAAAGAAGTAAAATTATCTCTGTTTGCAGATGACATGATCTTATATGTAGAAAACTCTAAAGACTCAACATAAAAATACTATTAGAACTTTAAAAAAAATCAATAGAATTATGGGATACAAAATCAACATACAAATATCAGCTTTGTGTCCATACACTAATAAAAATAATCTGAAAAGGAAATTCAGAACAATCTCATCTACAATTGCATCAAAAAGAATAAAATCTTAGTAATAAACCAAGGAAGTGAAAAACTTGCACAATGAAAAACTACAAAACATGTTGAAATAAATGACAGAATAGAAGCACAAATAAATGGAAAGATATCCTGTGCCCATGAATTAGAAGACTTAATATTGTTAAAATGTCCATATCCAACATGATCTACAGACTCAGTGCAGTCTTATCAAAATCCCAATGGCACTTGATGGGGTGAGCACTGGGTGTTATGCTATATGTTGGTAAATTGAACTCCAATTTTAAAAAATGTAAAAAGAAATAAAAATAAAAAATTGAAGTAAAAAAAAAATCCCAATGTCATTTTTTTACAGAAAGAGAAAAAACACTCCTAAAATTCATATGGAAACACAAAGGACTCCAAATAGCCAAAGCAAATAGCCAAATAGCTTCTTGAGCAAGAAGAACAAAGTTGGAGGTATCACACTTCCTGATTTCAAAATGTATTACAAAGCTACAGTAATTCAATGTGTATATTGCTGGCATAAAAACAGATATAGCCAATGGAAAAGAATAGAGACCCCAGAAATAAATATATATTTATACAGTCAACTGATTTTTTTATAAGAGTGTCAATTGGGAAAGAATAGTCTTTTCAACAAGTGGTGTTGGGGAAACTGGATATCCACATACAAAAGAAAGAAATTGGGCCCCTATCTTACATCACACACCAAAATCAACTCAAAATGGATTAAAGACTTATGTAATAGAAAAAGCAAGCTTGAAAATGAAAAATAAATCTGGAGGCACCACAATTCAGAATGTCAAGTTATATTACAAAAATGTAGTAATCAAAACACTATGGTATTGGCACAAAAACAGACACATGGATCAATGGAACAAAATAGCAAACTCAGAAATGAGCTCACAACTCTTTGGTCAAATAATCTTCAAAAGAAGGAAAAAATATCCAATTGGAAAGACAGTCTCTTCAACAAATGGTGTTGGGAAAACTAGACAGCAACATGCAAAAAATGAAACCGGACCACTTGCTTATGTCATACACAAAAATAAGTTCAAAATGAATTAAAGACCTAAATGTGAGATATGACAACATAAAAATTCTAGAGGAGAACACAGGCAGTAACCTCTTTTACATTGTCCATACCAACTTCTTTCTAGATGTCTCCTGAGAGAAGGGAAACAAGGGCAAAAATAAACTATTGGGACTATATCAAGATAAAAAGTACTTCTACACAGTAAAGGGAACAACCAACAGGACTAAAAGACAGCCTACAGAATGGGAAAAGATATTTGCAAGTGATATACCTGATAAAGGTTTAGTATCCAAAATATATAAATAACTTACCAAACTCAACAGCAAAGGAACAAACATATAATCCAAATAAAAAATGAGCAGAAGACATGAACAGATATTTCTCCAAAGAATACATACAGATGGCTAACAGACACATGAAAAGATGTACATCATCACTTACTATCAGGGGCCTGTAAATCAAAACTACAATGCGAAATCAACTCATACCTGTCAGAATGGCTAAGACCCACAACACAAAGAACATCAGGTGTTGTCAAGGATGCGGAGTAAAAGGATCACTCTTGCACTGTTGGTGGGAATGCAACCACTGGTGCAGTCATTTCAGAAGCCAGTATGGAGGTTCCTTAAAGAATTAAAAATAGAACTACCCTATGATACAGCAATTGCACTACTGGGGATTTACCCAAAGAATACAAAACCACTAATTCAAACCCTATGTTTATAGCAGCATTATTTATAGTAGCCAAGATATGGAAACTGCTCAAGTATCCATTGATTGACTGATGAATGGATTAAGAAGAAGTAATAAATATACAATGGAATATTAGTCAAAAAAAGAATGAAATCTTGCCATTTGCAATGGCATGCGTGGAGCTAGAGAGCATAATGCTAATTGAAATAAGTGCATCAGAGAAAGTCAAAGACCATATGATTTCACTCATATGTGGAATTTAAGAAACAAAGCAAATGAAGTAAGGGAGAAAGAGAGAAATCAAGAAATAGACTGTTAATTTTTGAGAACAATCTGATGATTACCAGAGAGGAGGCAAGTGGGGTATGGGCTAAATAGATCATGGGGATTAAGGGGTGCATTTATCATATGAACACAGGGTGATGTATGGAAGTGTTGAATCACTATATTATACACCTGAAACCAATATAACATTGTAAGTTAACTAAGTAGAATTAAAAATTTTAAATCTATTAAAAACAGCAAAAAAAGGGGAAAAGAATGTTTTTCCTAAAGTTCTCAGAGACAAGAAAGGACTTGAAGTCAAACTGGATACAACACAAACTCACACCCTTAACAAGCTTTCACTTTGTCACTTAAATTGTTTAAACTACGTCTGCCTACCAACAGTAGTCATGTGGGAAAATCTTATTTTATTTTATTATTTTATTGGAGTTCAATTTGCCAACATATAGCATAACACCCAGTGCTCATCCCATCAAGTGCCCCCCCTCAGTGCCCGTCATCCAGTCACCCCCATCCCCCACCCACCTCCCTTTCCACCACCCCTTGCTAGTTTCCCAGAGTTAGGAGTCTCTCATGTTCTGTCTCCCTTTCTGATATTTCCCACTCATTTTTTCTCCTTTCCCCTTTATTCCCTTTCACTATTTTTTATATTCCCATGTGGGAAAATCTAATATACCCCAAGTTACTGGATCTTATACTCTTCTCTTCCAAATTAAATTAAGGTTTTTTGTGTGGTAGATAAACTTCAGGACAAAAGAAATAAAATGTGCCTAGAAATACCTTGTTGTCATAAAGCAAGAATATTTTCACAAGTGTTTGTGAAACATTAAGAAAGGACAAAGACAAATTTTAAAAGTGAATATTCTGGGGCACCTGGGTGACTTCTTCAGTTAAGTATCTGACTCTTGATTGCAGATCAGGTCACGATTTCAGGATCATGGGATCAAGACCCACATCGGACTCCATACTGGGCAAAAGTCTGCTTAAAATTCTCTGTCTCTGTCTCTGCCTCCTTTCTCCATCTAAAAAAAAAATGCATATTTCTTAACCCAACAATTCCACTTATACTTATTCCACAAATATACTAAGATGTAATATATGCAAAAGGCAAAGGAATTCACTGAAGTAATATTTGCAGTAGAAAAAATATTGAAAACAATATAAATGTCCATCAATGTTTAAATAAATTGTAGTGCATTTATACAATAGAATACTTTAAAACCATCAGGGAAAAAAAGTAATAATTCTATGTGCATTGAAATGAAGATCTCCAAAGTTTCCCATAAAATGAAAACAGCAAGTTGTATATTAGTATGCACTGGTTGCTGCCATTTTTATGAATAGGTAGAGGGTAGATAAGCTTGAATATGCCTATAATATCACTGAAGGAATACACACAAAAAATTGGCAATAGTGTGTGCTTCTTAAGGAGAGGAACTGGGTGGCTGAGGGACTGGGGAGTAAAGAAGACACTTTTCACTTAATATGACTTTGTGCTGTTTGACATTCTTGGTACCACATGTATATGTTACTTTTTAAAAAATAATATATAAAACATGACTTTTTAAGATGTCAAATATTTCAATCTAAAGATATTGCCTAATAATCACATAATATCAAATTCAACATTAAAAGAAACAATTGCAGTCAATCCAAATATGAAATCTGCAATAAGAGTTGAGACCATGAAATCAGATGAGGCAACTAAACTCCTTTGAAAATGATTATTCATTGAAGTAACTACAATCCAAGCAGGAGCTACAGCATAGTCTATGTTAGATACAATTCCAAATTTAAATTCTATTTAGATGATTTTATATGGTTAAATGTCAATTTAAGACACCTTTGACCCAGGCCCAAACACTACTAAATGATAGTAGAGATACAAAGATGTATAATCCAATGAGGGTAAAGACAGGGGAAGTGGACACAATAGTAGCTGAGATATTTTGGCATACGTTGGGAAGATGAAAATCAGATTAATAAACTAATTTAGCTAAGAAGAAGAATGTATAATTTGAATGCCTCCAAGAAACAGTCATTATGCCCCCATAGAACCATGAAAGATTTAAGACATAGCAGTACAAAGTACTTTAGAATTGGAAGTGAGGTATGGGACTAAAAGCAGGAAGATTCCTTTAAAAAAAGATTTTATTTATTTATTCATAAGAGACACAGACAGAAAAAAAAGAGACACAGACAGAGGGAGAAGTAGGCTCTCCACAGATGTGGGACTGTATCCTGGGACCGGGATCATGCCCTGAGCCAAAGGCAGGCACTAAATCGCTAAGCCACCCAGGCATCCCCAGGAAGATTCCTTTAAAGTCTATATATAGAGCAACTAAACTCCCAAATTCTCCCCCTACCTTTCAAATTAATGACTACAATTCTCCCACTTAAAGATTCCTGAGGTTTATTCTCAGAAGAAAATGAAGCTGAGAGGATTTGGGCATGGGGACATCAAGCACAGTGGAGATTGGAGAGAAACACTAGGCTGCAAACAAAGAGATAAATTTAAATTCTGCACCTGAAATACTAGGACCACAATACTGTGTCATTTGTTTACTTCCAGAATTCTGGAGCCTGGATCAAATCTTCCAAGTAGAAGTCCAGAAAAATTTATTATTGTATTAAAGGCCTCAGAGAAAAGACCTCCAAATACAAAGATTTTACCCCAAAGATACAGATGCAGTGAAACGCCGGGACACTTGCACCCCAATGTTTATAGCAGCAATGTCCACAATAGCCAAACTGTGGAAGGAGCCTCGGTGTCCATCAAAAGATGAGTGGATAAAGAAGATGAGTTTTATGTATACAATGGAATATTACTCAGCCATTAGAAATGACAAATACCCACCATTTGCTTCGACATGGATGGGACTGGAGGGTATTATGCTGAGTGAAATAAGTCAATCGGAGAAGGACAAACATTATATGGTCTCATTCATTTGGGGAATATAAAAAATAGTGAAAGGGAATACATGGGAAAGGAGAAAAATGAGTGGGAAATATCAGAAAGGGAGACAGAACATGAGAGACTCCTAACTCTGGAAAACGAACAAGGGGTGGTGGAAGGGGAGGTGGGTGGGGGGTGGGGGTGACTTGGGTGATGGGCACTGAGGGGGCACTTGATGGGATGAGCACTGGGTATTATGCTATATGTTGGCAAATTAAACTCCAATAAAAAATGAATATTCCCTTAGTACAAATGCTGTCTTGCCAACACAGCACCCTCTGGAGCAACCCAATAATTGACAATTCCCTGTTACCCACAAAGAGCTTTCAGTCAGCTTTTCAGTGCATATCTCTATAGCACTGATATGTTAAGTTCTTCTGAAATGACACACAGACTAACATGGACAAACAGGAAACTCAGAGAACAGAAGAAAACTTTTCAAAATTGTAGTAACATCTTCATAGAGATAAGAAAAGACATTCAGCCCATGAAACTAGATCTGGATACACATTAAAAAGAATAAAAAAGGAAAGAGTTCTGGAAAAATAAAAGTAGAATTATCAAAATAAAGCATTTAATAGAAGGAAATCTTTCATAAAGTAGAAGAAAAGTAGTAAATGACAGACAGTAAATAAAATATAAGAAGAAAATAGGAGAATCCATTTAGGAAGTCCATCAATTGGCTTATAAACTTCCAAAAGAAGAGAATCCATATGTCTTCTTTGGGAAAAAATGTATACTCATTTCTTCTGCCCATTTTTAAATTGGATTATTTGGTTTTTGGGGGGCTGAGTTTGATGTCTTTATGTATTCTGGATACTAACCCTTTATCAAATATGTCATTTGCAAATATCTTCTCCCATTGCATAGGTTGCCCTTTAGTTTTCTTGATACTTTCCTTTGCTGTACAGAAGCTTTTCATTTCGATGGAAAAACCAAGGAATAGACTCAAGTATAGAGAACAAATTGATGGTTATCAGACTGGAGGGGAGCCAGGGGATGGGTTAAATAGATGAAGGGAATTGAGTAGGGCACTTGTTGTGATGAGCACTGGATGTTGTATCTAAGTCTTGAATCACTAAATTTTACACCTGAAACTAATGTTACACTATATGTTAACTAACTGGAACTTAAATGAAACTTGGGGGGAAAAAGAAGATGAGAATCCAAAAATCCGGGAAGGAAAATCTCAATGAGGAATAAGAAAGATCAAGGTAAGGCTGGCTTCATAGAATCAGTCTGGAAGCTTTCCTTCCATTTCTATTTTATTTTGTAAACATTTTATTTCCTTTATTTGAGAGAGATAGCATGAGCAGGGGAAGGGGCAGAGGGAGAGGCAGGCTCCCTGCTGAACATGCATCCTAATGTGGGACTCAATCCCAGGACCCTGAGATCCCAGGACTCTGGGATCATGACCTAAGCTGAAGACAGACACTTAACTGCATGAGCCCTTTCATTTCTAATTTTTGAACAGTTTCAGAAGAGTAAGTATTAATTATTCTTTACATGTTTGGTAGAATTCTCCTGGGAAGCCATCTGGGCCTGGATTCTTGTTTGTTGGGAGGTTTTTGATTACTGCTCCAATTTCTTTGTTGGTTATGGGTCTGTTCAGGTTTTTTATTTCTTCACATTTCAGTTTTGGTAATTTGTATCTTTATAGGAATGTTTCCATTTCTTCCAGATTACCTAATTTGTTGGTATATAGTTGTTCATAATATTCTCTTATTACTGTTTGTATTGCTTCTGTGTTGGTTGTGATCCCTCCTTTTTCATTGATGATTTTATTTATTTGGGTCCTTTCACTTGTTTTTGATGAGTCTGGCTAGGGATTTATCAATCTTATTAAATCTTTCAAAGAATCAGCTCCTAGTTTCACTGATCTGTTCTATGGATTTTTTATGTCTGTATCATTGATTTCTGCTGGTATCTTTATTATTACTCTTTGCTGATGGATTTAGGCTTTATTTGCTGCACTTTTTCCAGCTCCTTTACATGTAAGGTTAAGTTGTGTATTTGATACCTATATTATTTCTTGAAGAAGGCCTGTATTGCTATATATTTCCCTCTTAGGACTTCCTTGGCTGTATCCCAAAGGTTCTGAACTGTTGCATTTTCATTTTCATTTGTTCTCATGTATTGTTTATTTCTTCTTTAATTTCCTGGTTGACCCATTCATTCTGTAATAGAATGCTCTTTAACCTCCATGTATTTGTGGTCCTTCCAAATTTATTCTTGTGGTTGGCTACAAGTTTCATAGCATTGTGGTCTGAAAATATGTATAGTATGATGTCAATCTTTTTGTGCCAGTTGAGACCTTATTTATGAACCACTATGTGATCTATTCTGGAGAATGTTCCATGTGCACTCACAAAGAATGTGTATTCTGCTGTTATAAGATGAAATTCTCTGAGCTTATCTGTTACAGGAATTCAGCAAAGTCACAGGATATAAAATCAATGCATGGAAGTCAGTTGCATTCTTATACACTAACAATGAGGCAGAAGAAAGAGACATCAAGAATCTATCTCATTAACAATTACACCAAAAACCATAAGATAACTAGGAATAAACCTAACCAAAGAGGTAAAGATGTGTACTCTGAAAACTATGGAACACTTCTAAAAGAAATTGAAGAAGACACAAAGAAATGGAAAAATGTTCCATGCTCATGGATTGGAAGAAAAAATACTGTTAAAATGCCTATGCTACCCAAAGCAATCTACACATTCAATGCAATCCCTACAAAATACCACCATCATTTTTCATAGAGCAGGAGCAAACAATCCTAAAATTTGTATGGAACCAGAAAAGACCACAAATAGCCAAAGGATTGTTGAAAAAGACCAAAACTATTGGCATCACTATTCCAGACTTCAAGCTTTATTACAAAACTGTAATCAACAAGACAGTATGGTACTGGCACAAAAACAGACACATAGATCAATGGAACAGAATAGAGAACCCAGAAATGGACTCTCAACTCTATAGTCAACTAATCTTCAACAAAGCAGGAAAGAATATCCATCCAATGGAAAAAATCAGTCTCTTCAACAAATGGTGGTGGGAAAATTGGACAGCCAGGCAGAATGAAACTGTACCACTCTCTTACACCATACACAAACATGAACTCAAAATGGATGAAAGACCTAAATGTGAGACAGGAATCTATCAAAATTCTAGAGGAGAACACAGGCAACAACCTCTTTGACCTTGGCCACTGCAGCTTCTTGCTAGACATGTCTCCAAAGGCAAGAGAAACAAAGGCAAAAAAGAACTATTGGTGCTTCATCAAGATAAAAAAGCTTTTACACAGTGAAGGAAACAGTCAACAAAACTAAAAGGCAACCTAGAGAATGGGAGAAGATATTTGCAAATGACGTATCAGATAAAGGGCTAGTCTCCAAGATCTATAAAGAACTTATCAAATTAAGAACTCAAAGAACAAAAATACCCAGTCAAGAAATGGGCAGAAGACTTAAAGATATTTCTTTAAGAAAGATATACAAATGGCCAACTGACACATGAAAAAATTCTCCACATCACTCGGCATCAGGGAAATGCAAATCAAAATCACAGTGAGGTACAACCTTACACCAGCCAGAATGGCTAACAGGAACAACTCTGGAAACAACAGATATTGGCCAGGGGGAGGAGAAAGGGGAACCCTTGTACACTGTTGGTTGGAATGCAAACTGATACAGCCACTCGGTAAAAGCAGTATGGAGTTCCTCAAAAAGTTAAAAATGGAACTACCCCATGGTCCAGTAATGGCACTACTGGGTATTTATCCAAAGGATACAAACGAAATGATTCAAAAAGGCACCTCCTGCACCCCAGTGTTTACAACAGCAATATCCACAAGAGCTAAACTATGGAAAGAGCCCAAATGTCCATTGACAGATGAATAGATAAAGAAGATCTGGTATATATATGGTTATATATTCAGTTATTAAAAAGAGTGAAATCTTGCCATTTGCAATGACATGGATGGAACTAGAGGGTATTATGCTAAGCAAAGTAAGTCAGTCAGAGAAAGACAAATACCATATGATTTGACTTATATGTGGAATTTAAAAAAAAGATTTTATCTTTTTATTCATGGAAGACACAGAGAGGCAGAGACATAGGCAGAGGGAAAAGCAGACTGCATGCAAGGAGCCTGATGCAGGACTTGATCCCAGAACCCCAGGATCACGACCCGAGCCAAAGGCAGACACTCAAACACTGAGCCACCCAGGTGCCCCTGATTTCACATATATGTGGAATTTAAGAAACAAAACAGATGAATATAGAAGAAGGGAAGGAAAAATAAAATAAGATACAAACAAAGAGGGAGGGAAACCATAAGAGATTGTTAATTATAGGAAACTGAGGGTTTCTTGAGGGGAGGATGGGAGGATGAGGAAATTAAGGGTGGACATTAAGGAGTGCACTTGATATAATGAGCACTGGTTGCTATATGCAACTGATGAATCACTAAATTCTAAGGCTGAAACTATTAATACAGTATATGTTAACTAAATTGGAGTTAAATTAAAAAGGTTTTTAAGAAGAATGCAAAGGATTTTCCTAGAACTAAATGACCTGAGTCTCCAGATTGAATGATTCAATCATGATCCCAAAACAATAAACTTTAAAACGCCCAAGTCAAATTATGACATTTTAGAAAAATAAGTTTAAAAAGAAGATGCTAAGAGCTTTAGTTGACATGCAAAATCTCATTAATTAGGAGGATATCCAACTCATTAAAGCAGCATTGGAAAAAATGATGAGGCAATGTCATCACAATACTGAAGGAAATGTAATTTCCAACCCAGATTCAAATTACCAATAAAGAAACTTTTTTTAAATAATAAATTTATTTTTTATTGGTGTTCAATTTGCCAACATACAGAATAACACCCAGTGCTCATCCTGTAAAGTGCCCACCTCAGTGCCCGCCACCCAGTCACTCCCACTCCCCACCCTCCTCCCCTCCCACCACCCCTTGTTCGTTTTCCAGAGTTAGGAGTCTCTCATGTTCTGTCTCCCTTTCTGATATTTCCCACTCATTTTTCTCCTTTTTCCTGTATTCCCTTTCACTATTTTTTATATTCCCCAAATGAATGAGACCATATAATGTTTGTCCTTCTCCGATTGACTTATTTCACTCAGCAATGATACCCTCCAGTTCCATTCATGTCGAAGCAAATGGTGGGTATTTGTCATTTCTAATGGCTGAGTAATATTCCATTGTATACATAAACCACATCTTCTTTATCCATTCATCTTTCGATGGACACTGAGGCTCCTTTCACAGTTTGGCTATTGTGGACATTGCTGCATCAGGGTGCAGGTGTCCCAGCGTTTCATTGCATCTGTATCTTTGGGGTAAATCCCCAGCAGTGCAATTGCTGGATCGTAGGGCAGATCTATTTTTCACTCTTTGAGGAACCTCCACACAGTTTTCCAGAGTGGCTGCACCAGTTCACATTACCACCAACAGTGCAAGAGGGTTCCCCATTCTCCACATCCTCTCCAACATTTGTGGTTTCCTGCCTTGTTAATTATCCCCCTTCTCACTGGTGTGTCGTGGTATCTCATTGTGGTTTTGATTTGTATTTCCCTGATGGCAAGTATTGCAGAGCATTTTCTCATGTGCTTGTTGGCCAAGTATTTTGGGTTTTCTATGTAGAGTATCATGTCATTGGCGAAGAGGGAGAGTTTGACTTCTTCTTTGCCAATTTGAATGCCTTTAATGTATTTTTGTTGTCTGATTGCTGAGGCTAGGACTTCCTGTACTATTGTTGAATAGCAGTTGTGAGAGTGGACATCCCTCTCTTGTTCCTGATCTTAGCGGAAAGGCTCCCAGTGCTTCCCCATTGACAATTATATTTTCTGTGGGCTTTTCATAGATGGCTTTTAAGATGTTGAGGAATGTTCCCTCTATCCCTACACTGTGAAGAGTTTTGATCAGGAATGGATGCTGTATTTTGTCAAATGCTTTCTCTGCATCTATTGAGAGGATCCTATGGTTCTTGTTTTTTCTCTTGGTGATATGATGAATCACATTGTTTTACGAGTGTTGAACCAGCCTTGCGTCCAGGGAATAAATCCTACTTGATCGTGGTGTATAATCTTCTTAATGTACTGTTGGATTCTATTGGCTAGTAACTTGTTGAGAATTTTTTCATCCATGTTCATCAGGGATATTGGTCTATAATTCTCCTTTTTGGTGGTGTCTTTGTCTGGTTTTGGAATTAAGGTGATGCTGGTCTCATAGAACAAATTTGGAAGTACTCCATCTCTTTCTATCTAACCAAACAGCTTTAGTAGAATATGGTTTAGTAGAGTATGGTTTCTTCTTTAAACGTTGGATAGAATTCCCCAGGGAAGCCATCTGGCCCTGGACTTTTGTGTCTTTGGAGGTTTTTGATGACTGCTTCGATTTCCTCCCTGGTTATTGGCCCATTCAGGTTTTCTATTTCTTCCTGTTCCAGTTTTGGTAGTTTGTGGTTTTCCAGAAATGCGTCCATTTCTTCTAGATTGCCTAATTCATTGGTGTATAGCTGTTCATAATATGTTTTTAAAATCGTTTGTATTTCCTTGGTGTTGGTAGTGATCTCTCCTTTCTCATTCATGATTTTATTAATTTGAGTCTTCTCTCTCTTCCTTTTAATAAGGCTGGCTAATGGTTTATCTATCTTATTAATTCTTTCAAAGAACCAAGTCCTGGTTTTGCTGATCTGTTCCACAGTCCTTTTGGTCTCTATTTCATTGAGTTCTGCCTGAATATTTATTAACTCTCTCCTTCTGCTGGGTGTAGGATCTATTTGCTGTTTTCTCTCTAGCTCCGTTAGGTGTAAGGTTAGCTTTTGTATTTGAGTTCTTTCCAGTTTTAGAATGGATGCTTGTATTGCGATGTATATCCCCCTCAGTACTGCTTTTGCTGTATCCCATAGATTTTGAATGGTTGTATCTTCATTTTCATTAGTTTCCATGAATCTTTTTAATTCTTCCTTAATTTCCTGGTTGACCCTTTCATCTTTTAACAGGATGGTCCTTAAACTCTACGTGTTTGAAGTCCTTCCCAACTTCTTGTTGTGATTTAGTTCTAATTTCAAGGCATTATGGTCTGACAATATGCAGGGGACAATCCCAATCTTTTGGTATCGGTTCAGACCCAGATCGGTTTGTGACCCAGTATGTGGTCTATTCTGGAGAAAGTTCCATGTGCACTTAAGAAGAATGTGTATTCATTTACGTTTGGATGTAAAGTTATGTATATATCTGTGAAATCCTTCTGGTCCAGTGTATCATTTAAAGCTCTCGTTTCTTTGGAGATGTTGTGCTTAGAAGACCTATCGAGGGTAGAAAGTGCTAGACTGAAGTCACCAGGTATAAGTGTATTGTTATCTAAGTATTTATTCACTTTGGTATTAACTGATTGATATATTAGGCAGCTCCCACATTCGGGGCATATATATTGATGATTGTTAAGTCCTCTTGTTGGATAGATCCTTTAAGTATGAGATAGTGTCCCTCTTCATCTCTCACTACAGTCTTTGGGGTAAAATTTAGTTTATCTGATATAAGGATGGCTACCCCTGTTTTCTTTTGAGGACCATTTGAATGGTAAATGGTTCTCCAATTTTTTATTTTCAGGCTGTAGGTGTCCTTCTGTTTAAAATGAGTCTCTTGTAGACAGCAAATAGATGGGTCCTCGTTTTTTATCCAGTCTGACACCCTGCGCCTTTTGATGGGGTCATTAAGCCTGTTCACGTTCAGAGTTACTATTGAAAGATATAGTTTAGTGTCATCATGATATCTATTCAGTACTTGTTTTTGTGGATTGTTCCATTGGACTTCTTCTTAAAGGGGAATTTTAAGAGTCCTCCTTAAAATTTCTTGCAGAGCTGGTTTGGTGGTCACATATTCTTTCAGTTCCTGCCTGTCTTGGAAGCTCTCTATCTTTCCTTCTATTCTGAATGAGAGCCTTGCTGGATAAAGTTTTCTTGGCTGCATGTTCTTCTCATTTTGGACCCTGAATATATCCTGCCAGCCCTTTCTGGCCTGCCAGGTCTCTGTGGAGAAGTCTGCTGTTAATCTAATACTTCTCCCCATATAATTTAGGGATTTCTTGTCTCTTGTTGTTTTAAGGATCTTCTCTTAATTTTGGAATTTGCAAGCTTCACTATTAAATGTCGAGGTGTTGAACAGTTTTTATTGATTTTAGGGGGGTCTCTCTATTTCCTGGATCTGAATGCTTGTTTCCTTTCCCAAATTAGGAAAGTTTTCAACTATGATTTGTTCAAATACATATTCTGGCCCTCTGTCCCTTTCAGCGCCCTCTGGAACCCCAATTAAAAGTAGATTTTTCTTCCTCAGGCTGTCACTTATTTCCCTTAATCTATCCTCATGAGCTTTTTTAATTGTTTGTCTCTTTTTTCCTTAGTTTCCCTCTTTGCCATCAACCTGTCTTCTATGTCACTCACTCGCTCTTCCACCTCATTATCCCTCATCGTTAGGACTTCTAGTTTGGATTGCATCTCATTCAATTGATTTTTAATTTCTCCCTGATGAGATCTAAATTCTGCAGTCATGAAGTCTCTTGAGTCCATTATTCTTTTTTCTAGAGCCACTAGTAGATTTATAATAGTGCTTCTGAATTGGCTTCCTGACATTGAATTGTAATCCAGATTTTGTAACTCTGTGGGAGAGAGGACTGTTTCTGATTCTTTCTTTTGAGGTGAGGTTTTCCTTCTATTCATTTTGCTCAGAGCAGAGTGGCCAAAAACACTTTGTATTGGGAAAGGGAGAAAAAGAAGAGAAAGAAGAAAAGAAAAAGAAAAAAAGAAAAATAAAAAAGAAAAAAGAGGAAAAAAGAGAGGAAAAGAAAAAAGACAAAAAGGGGGGGGGGAGCACAGGAATTAAAAAACAAAAAACAAGGGGGAGTATCCTCTGATTCTGTATACTGTAAATCCCTCGACTTCCCCTGCAACTTTCCAGTGCTGCTTGGTCAATAATTTGTTTTTCCCTTTTCTGTCTAGCTGGTCTTCTGGGGGAGGTGCCTGCTGTGCTGATTTTCAGGTGTTAGCACTTGGGGGAGCTGCTCAGCCCCTGCCTGGTGCAGGGCTCAGTGAATGATGTTTAAGCTGTTTATCTGGTGAGGCCACTGTGAGGCTCAGTGGGGGTTCTTTACCCTTGAGGCCCCAGGAGGAACAACCACAGTGGCGACGGCCCGCTCTGGAGCCCTGGATTCAGCTCCCGCAGTAACTACGGAGCTCTCAGTCTGCAGGGGCCTGGATGCTCTGGGGGCGTAGCCGTTGCTCTGCTCAGCTTGGGGCAGGGGTGTCCTTGCTGTCCTGTGCCCTCCCAGCTTCTGCCTGTCCCGGGGGGAGCGCCGGATCCTGGGCTGTGTCCCCGGCGCCCTGTGCTCCTGGGCCTGCGCTGTTGGATTCGCGCTCCTGGCCCCGCAGCCCCTTCCACGTGGAGCCTCTGCTGGAGCTGCCTCCGAGCTGCTCCCGGTCCATGCAGCCCCCTCCACACGGAGACGCCACCAGAGCTGCCTCCGAGCTGCTCCCGGGTCCAGGCGTGCGCGCGCTGCAGCCCTTTAGGGAGCTCGGCCGCGGGGTGTGGCATGCTCTCCCCAGGGCGCAGGTGCTCTGTTAGTGTCCCTGGGAGCCTGAGGGCACCCCCGCCCCTCCTGGGATCCTGCCCGAGCTCCCTGAGAGGCCTTTCAGTCCGGGAAGATTGGTGCAGCTCCTGCTTCTCCGGGTCGGGTCTTTCGTCCTGGGATCACTCGCCCCGGCTCAGCCCGGATCCTCGCGGGGCCCCTCCCCCTTGGAGGCCTTTTGTTTCTTTATTTCTTTTTTCCCCGTCTTCCTACCTTGATAGAAGCGTGAACTCTTCTCACTGTAGCGTTCCAGCTGGTCTCTCTTTAAATCTCAGGCCGAATTCGTAGATTTTCAGGATGGTTTGAAGGTTATCTCGGTAATTTGGGGGGCCAGGTGACTTGGGGACCCTCCTCTTCTGCCATCTTGCCCCGCCCCCCGGGCTGTTTGTTTTTAAATGTGTGTGTTTTTTTTTAATTTTCCAAGTATTTTATGTATTTCTTGTATTTATTTCTATTTTTGATTTCTAAGTTAATTTCATTGTGGTCAAAGCATATATTCTTTTAAATTTACTGAGGCATATTTATGGCTTAGAATATGGTCTGTCTTGAAGAGTGTTCTATATGTGTTTGAAAAGAATGTGTATTTCACAATTGTTTTGGATATATAGATAGGTAGATATATAGTAATATATCTATGTGTACCAAACACACATATATGTATATATTCAGCCTCTCATATCCTTTTTGTTATTATTTTCACATCTATTACATTGACACATGTTAGATCCCCAATAATATAGTGTCACAGTTACTGTTTTCACTGATCTTAAGATTTTTTAAATAACTTAGAAAGAAGAAAGAAGCAAAAACAATATCATAGAATCTTGTATATTTACCTACATATTTATCTATTCTTTTCAAAGATTTAAATTTTCATCTGGTGTCATTCTTTCAGCCTGCACCACTTCTTTTAATATTTTTGTCAAGGCTTTTTAGCTAGTCACAAATTCTCTCAGTCTTTATTTAGCTGGCAGTATCTTTATTTCATCATCATTTTTAATCATTCTAATTTTATTCTAGCAATCTGAATACATCGTTCTACTGCATTCTGGCCTCCATTGTTTCTGATGAGAAGTCAATCAATAATATTGATTCTCTTGAAGGGGAGATAGAGTAGGAAAATCCTAAGGTCACCTCCTCCCACAACACACCAAGGCTTCAAATACATATAGAATAAATCTCTCTGAGAGTAACCTAAAGGCTAGTATAACAGCTCTTCCACAACTAAAAATATAAAGAAAAAGCCACATTGAGAAGAATAGGAGAGGAAGAGATGTAATCTGGTCAAGAACTGGACCCCCAGCATAGTGACCCACAAGTAGGAAAGATATCACAAGACATGGAGGTCCCTTTTAAAGTGTGAGGGATTTAAGCCCCATATTGGGCATCCTCTGTACTGGGAAATCTGCACTGTGAAGATGAGCTTCCATAATAATTGGCTTTGAAAATCAGTGGGGCTCATCTAGAAAAATGTTTCTACTGCTAAGGTCAAAGAAATGGCTGCTTATGTTTCTTCTAGGAATTCTATGGTTTCAGGTCTCACATTTAGGTCTTTAATCCATTTTGAGTCTATTTTTTGTGTATGGTGTAAGGAAGTGGTCCTGTGGGATGCCTGGGTGGCTCAGCGGTTGAGCATCTGCCTTCGGCTCTGGGCATGATCCCAGAGTTCTGGGATCGAGTCCCGTATCAGGCTTTTCGCAGGGAGCCTGCATCTCTCACAGAGAGCCTGCATCTCCTTCTGCCTATGTCTCTGCCCCTCTCTGTGTGTCTCTCATGAATAAATAAAATCTTTTTTAAAAAAAGGACGTGGTCCCGTTTCATTCTTTTGCATGTAGCTGTCCAGTTTTCCAAACACCTTTTGTTGAAAAGACTTTTTTGCATTGTATATTCTTGCTTCCTTTGTTGTCGTTTAATTGACCATAAAAATGGGTTTATTTCTGGAATATATCTTCTGTTCTATTGATCTATGTGTCTATTTTTGTGCCCATATCATAATATAATATTTTGATTACTATAGCTGTGTAGTATATCTTGAAATCTGGAATTGTGATTCCTCTAGTTTTGTTCTTACTCAGGATTCCTTTGGCTATTCTTGGTCTTGTGGTTCCATATAAACTTTAGATTCTTTGTTCTAGCTGTGTGAAAAATGCTGTTGGTATCTTGGTGAAGATTACATTAAATCTACAGATTGCTTTGGGTAGTATGAACATTTTTTTACTTTTTAAATTTATTTATGAGAGAGAGAGAGAGAGAGGCAAAGACATAGGCAGAGGGAGAAGCAGGCTTCATGCACCGGGAGCCTGATGTGGGATTCGATCCTGGGACTCTAGGATCGTGCCCTGGGCCAAAGGCAGGCGCCAAACCGCTGCGCCACCCAGGGATCCCAAGTATGAACAATATTTGTTCTCCCAATCCATGAGCATAGAATATCTTTTCATTTTTTTGTGTTGTCTTCAATTTTTTTTGTCAGTGCTCTATATTTTCCTGACTACAGATCCTTTACCTCCTTGGCTAAGTTTATTTCTGGGAATTTTATTCTTTTTGGTGCCATTGTAGATGGGATTGATATCTTAATTTCTCTTTCTGCTGCTCTATTATTAGTGTACAGAAATGAAACAAATTTCTGTATATTTATTTTGAATCCTGTGGCTTTACTGAATTCATTTATCAATTCTAGTAGTTTTTTGATGGAGTCTTTAGAGTATTTTACATACAGTATCATATCATCTGAAAATAGTAACAGTTTTAATTCTTCCTTACTATTTGGATGCCTTTTTTTCTTCTTTTTTTTCCTGTATATTTTTTATTTGAGTTCGATTTGCAAACATATAGTATAACACCCAGTGCTCATCCCATCAAGTGACCCCCCTCAGTGCCTGTCACCCAGTCACCCCAGCCCCCTGCCCACCTCCCCTTCCACTACCCCTTGTTTGTTTCCCAGAGTTAGGAGTCTCATGTTTTGTCACCCTCTCTGATTTTTCCCACTCATTTTCTCTCCTTTCCCCCATAACCCCTTTCACTGTTTTTATATTCCCTGTATGAATGAAACCATATAACGTTTGTCCTTCTCCAATTGATTTACTTCACTCAGCATAATACCCTCCACTTCTATCCATGTTGAAGTAATTCATTGTTTCTAATGGCTGAGTAATATTCCATTGTATATAGACCACATCTTCTTTATCCATTCGTCTGTCGATGGACACTGAGGTTCCTTCCACAGTTTGGCTAGTGTGGACATTGCTGCTATAAACATTGGGGTGCAGGTGTTCCAGCGTTTCACTGCATCTGTATCTTTGGGGTAAATCCCCAGCAGTGCAATTGCTGGGTCATAGGGCGAATCTATTTTTCACTCTTTGAGGAACCTCCACACAGTTTTCCAGAGTGGCTGCACCAGTTCACATTCTCACCAACAGTGTAAGAGGGTTCCCCTTTCTCCACATCCTCTCCAACATTTGTGGTTTCCTGTCTTGTTAATTTCCAGCATTCTCACTGGAGTGAGGTGGTATCTCATTGTGGTTTTTTTTTTCATTGTGGTTTTGATTTGTATTTCCCTGATGGCCAGTGACATGGAGCATTTTCTCACATGCTTGTTGGCCATGTCTATGTCTTCCTTTGTGAGATTTCTGTTCATGTCTTTTGCCCATTTCATGATTGGATTGTTTGTTTCTTTGCTGTTGAGTTTAATAAGTTCTTTATAGATCTTGGATACTAACCCTTTATCTGATACATCATTTGCAAATATCTTCTCCCATTCTGTAAGTTGTCTTTTAGTTTTGTTGACTGTTTCTTTTGCTGTGGAGAAGCTTTTTATCTTGATGAAGTCCTAATAATTCATTTTTGCTTTTGTTTCCCTTTCATTCGTGGATGTATCTTGCAAGAAGTTGCTGTGGCCAAGTTCAAAAAAGGGTGTTGCCTGTATTCTCCTCTAGGATTTTGATGGAATCTTTTCTCACATTTAGATCTTTCATCCATTTTGAGTTTGTCTTTGTGTATGGTGTAACAGAATGGTCTAGTTTCATTCTTCTACATGTGGCTATCCAATTTTCCCAGCACCATTTATTGAAGAGACTGTCCTTTTTCCAGTGGCTAGGCTTTCCTCCTTTGTCGAATATTAGTTGACCATAGAGTTGAGGGCCCATTTCTGGATTCTCCATTCTGTTCCATTGATCTATGTGTCTGTTTTTGTGCCAGTACCACACTGTCTTGATGACCACAACTTGTAGTACAATCTGAAATCTGGCATTGTGATGCCCCCAGCTATGGTTTTCTTTTTTAAAATTCCCCTGGCTATTCAGGGTCCTTTCTGATTCCACACAAATCTTAAGATGATTTGTTCCAACTCTCTGAAGAAAGTCCATGGTATTTTGATAGGGATTGCATTAAATGTATAAATTGCGCTGGGTAACATTGACATTTTCACAATATTAATTCTTCCAATCCATGAGCATCGAATATTTTTCCATCTCTTTGTGTCTTCCTCAATTTCTTTCAGAAGTGTTCTATAGTTTTTAGGGTATAGATCCATTATCTTTTTGGTTAGGTTAATTCCTAGGTATCTTATGCTTTTGGGTGCCATTGTAAACAGATTGACTCCTTCATTTCTCTTTCTTCAGTCTGAGTGTTAGTGTATAGAAACGAAACTGATTTCTGGGCATTGATTTTGTATCCTGCCACACTGCCAAATTGCTGTATGAGTTCTAGGAATCTTGGGGTGGAGTCTTTTGGGTTTTCTATGTACAGTATCATGCCATCTGCGAAGAGGGAGAATTTGACTTCTTCTTTTCCAATTTCAATGCCTTTATGTCTTTTCGTTGCCTGATTGCTGAGGCTAGGACTTCTAGTACTATGTTGAATAACAGTGGTAAGAGTGGACATCCCTGTCGTGTCCCTGTTCTTAGGGGAAAGGCTCCCAGTTTTTCCCCATTGACAATGATATCTGCTGTGGGATTTTCGTAGATGGCTTTTAAGATGCTGAGGAATGTTCCCACAATCCCAACACTCTGAAGATTTTTGATCAGGAATGGATGCTGTATTTTGTCAAATGCTTTCTCTGCATCCTTTGAGAGGATCATATGGTTCTTGTTTTTTCTCTTGTTGATATGCTCTATCACATTGATTGCTTTACGAGTGTTGAACCAGCCTTGCAGCCTGTAGATAAGTCCCACTTGGTCATGGTGATAAATCCTCTTGATGTATTGTTGGATCCTATTGGCTAGTATCTTGTTGAGAATATTTGCTTCTGTGTTCATCAGGGATATTGGCCTATAATTCTCCTTTTTGGAGGGGTCTTTGTCTAGTTTTGGAATGAAGGTGATGCTGGCCTCATAGAAAGAGTATCTCTTTCTATCTTTCCAGACAGCTTTAGTAGAATATGTATGGTTTCTTCTTTAAACGTTTGATAGAATTCCCCTGGGAAGCCATCTGGCCCTGGACTTTTGTGTCTTGGGAGGTTTTTGATGACTGCTTCAATTTCCTCCCTGGTTATTGGCCTGTTCAGGTTTTCTATTTCTTCCAGTTCCAGTTTTGGTAGTTTGTGGTTTTCCAGAAATGCGTCCATTTCTTCTAGATTGCCTAATTTATTGGCATATAGCTGCTCATAATAACTTTTCTTTCTTTTTTTTTCATTTTTTTTTCATAATAACTTTTCAAAATTGCGTGTATTTCCTTGATATTGGTGGTGATCTCTCGTTTCTCATTCATGATTTTATTAATTAGTGTCTTTTCTCTTTTGCTTTTAATAAGGCTGGCTAATGGTTAATCTATCTTTTTAATTCTTTCAGAGAATCTAGTCCTGGTTTTGTTGATCTGTTCCACAGTTCTTCTGGTCTCTATTTCATTGAGTTCTGCTCGAATCTTTATTAACTCTCTTCTTCTGCTCGGTGTAGGATCTATTTGGTGTTCTTTCTCCAGGTCCTTTAGGTGCAAAGTTAGCTTTTGTATTTGAGTTCTTTCCAGGTTTTGGATGTATGCCTGTATTGCAATGTATTTCCCCCTCAGGACTGGTTTTGCTGTATCCCATGGATTTTGAACAGTTGTATCTTCATTCTCGTTAGTTTCCATCAATCTTTTTAATTCTCTAATTTCCTGGTTGACCCTTTCATCTTTTAGCAGGATGGTCCTTAACCTCCACATATTTGACGTCCTTCCAAACTTCTTGTGTTGATTTAGTTCTAATTTCAAGGCATTATGGTCTGAGAATACGCAGGGGATGATCCCAATTTTTGGTATCAGTTCAGGCCTGATTTGTGACCCAGTAGGTGGTCTACTCTGGAGAAAGTTCCATGTGCTTTGAGAAGAATGTGTATTCAGTTGAGTTTGGATGTAAAGTTATGGAGATATCTGTGAAATCCATCTGGTCCAGTGTATCATTTAAAGCTCTTGTTTTCTTTGGAGATGTTGTCTTTAGAAGACCTGTCGAGTGTAGAAAGCAGTAGATTGAAGTCACCAAGTATAAGTGTATTATCATCTAAGTATATCTTAACTTTGGTTAGTAATTGATTGATATACTTGGCAGCTCCCACATTAGGGAAATAAATATTCATGATTTTACGTCTTCTTGTTGGATAGATCCTTAAGTATGATATAGTGTCCCTCTTCATCTCTTACAACAGTCTTAGGGATAAACTTATTCTGATATGAGGATGGCTACCCCTGCTTTCTTTTGAGGACTTTTTGAATGGCTCATGGTTCTCCAATCTTTCTTTTTCAGGCTGTAGGTGTCCTTATGTCTACAATGAGTCTCTGGTAGACAGCAAATCGATGGGTATTGCTTTTTTATCCAGTCTGAAACCCTGCGCCTTTTGATGGGATCATTAAGCCCATTCACGTTCAGAGTTACTATTGAAAGATAGGAATTTAGTGTCATCATGATACCTATTCAGTCCCTGTTTTTGAGGATTGTTTCCTTGGACTTCCTCTTTGTTTTACAGAGTCACCCTTAATATTTTTTTGCAGAAAAAAAAATGTCTTTCAGAGCTGGTTTGGTGGTCACATATTCTTTCAGTTTCTGCCTATCTTGGAAGCTCTTTATCTCTCCTTCTATTCTGAATGGAGCCTTGCTGAATAAAGTATCCTTGGCTGGAGGTTCTTTTCATTTAGGACCCTGAATATATCCTGCCAGCCCTGTCTGGCCTGCTAGGTCTCTGTGGAAAGTTCTCCTGTTAACCTAATACTTCTCCCCATAAAGTTTAGGGTTCTCTTATCTCTTGCTGCTTTAAGGATCTTCTATCTTTGGAATTTGTAATTTTTACTATTAAATATCGGGGTGTTGAATGGTTTTTATTGATTTTAGGAGGGGTTCTCTCTATTTCCTGGATCTGAATGCCTGTTTCCCTTCCCAAGTGAGGGAAGTTCTCAGGTATGATTTTTTCAAATACACTTTCTGGTCCTCTGTCCCTTTCGGCGCCCTCTGGAACCCCAGTTAAACGTAGATCTTTCCTTCTGAGGCTGTCATTTATTTCCCTTTACCTTTCCGCATGATCTTTTAATTGTTTTTCTCTTTTTTCCTCAGCTTCCTTCTTGCCATCATCTTGTCTTCTATGACACTCACTCTTTCTTCTGCCTCATGAACCCTCGTCGTAAGACCTCTAGTTTCGATTGCATCTCACTTAATTGATTTTTAATTTCAGCCTGATTGAATCTTAATTCTGCAGTCATAAAGTCTCCTGATTGCTTTATGCTTTTTTTCCAGTGCCACCACTAGCTTTATAATTGTGCTAGTGAATTGGCTTTCTGACATCACATTGTAATCCAAATTCTGTAATTCTGTGGGAGAGAGTACTGTTTCTGATTCTTTCTTTTGTGGTGAGTTCTTCCTTCTAGTCATTTTGCTCAGGCAGAGTGGCTAAAAACAACTTGTACTGGAAAAAGGAAGGAAAAGGGGAAGGAAAAAAGTGGGGAGCGGAACGAACAGAAAACAAAAAACAAGGAGGGATATCCCCTAATTCTACATACTGTAAGTCCCTCGCCTCCCCTGGAGCTTTCCAGCACTGCTTGGTTAAGAACTTGCTCCTCTCCTGTCCTTCCAGCTCGTCTTCTGGGGGAAGGGCCTGCTGTGCTGATTCTCAGGTGTGTGCACTTGGGGGAGCTGCGCTGCGCCTTGCCAGGTGCACGGTTCAGTGGGAGCTATTTATCCAATGAGGCCCCTGGTCCCTGGCAGCTCCGCTCAGTCCCAGGCACAAGGTGACACCAGGAGGAACAACAGTGGCGGTGGCCAGCTCTCCAGTCCTGGAGTCAGCTCCAGCAGTAACTACCGCAGTCTCCCAGTCCACAGGGGCCTGGATGCTCTGGGGAGGGGGGGGCGGCGCTGATCTGCATAGCTCAGGGCCGCCTGGCAGCAGGAGCGTCCTCGCTGTCCTGTGTCCTCCCGGACTCCGCCTGTCCCAAGGGGAGCACCGGATCCCGGGCTGTGTCCCCTGGCACCTTGTGCTCCGGGGCCTGGGCCACTGAAATCATGCTCCCGGGACTGCGCAGCCCCCTCCGCCCGGAGTCGCCTCCCTAGCCGCTGCCTAAGCTGCTCCTGAGGCCCTACCAGGCGCGAGCTCCAGCCCATTAGGGAGCGCGGCCAGTGGTTTGTGGTGCGCTCTCCCCTGGGCGCACTTCCTCTGTTAGTGACCCGGGAACCTGGGTGCTCCACTGCCCTTCCTAGGATCCTGCCCGGGTTTCCTGCGAACACCTTTCCCTCTGGGAAGATTGGTAAAGTTCCTGCTTCTCTGGGACTGGGCTTTCCTGTCCTGGAGGCTCTATCTGCCTGGCCTTTGGGTTCCTTGTGGCAGCCCCTCCCCCTTGGATGCTTTTTTATTTTTATTTTTTTCTGTCTTCCTACCTTGATAGAAGTGTGAACTCTTCTCACTGTAGCATTCCAGCTGTTCTCTCTTTAAATCTCAGGCCGAATTCATAGGTTTTCAGGATGATTTGAAAGTTATCTAGGTAAGTTGGTGGGGACAGATGACTTGGGGATCCTACTCTTCTGCCATCTTGCCCTGCCTCATCTCTTTATGTTATATATACATGCATTTTATTTTGTGTTTCCTTTCTTTAAGAAAAAAAAAGGATTTGTTTATTTATTTATTTATTAATGAGCGACACAGACTGAGAGAGAGAGACAAAGACACAGGCAGAGGGAGAAGCAGGCTCCTGGCAGGGAGCCTGATGTGGGACTCAATCCCAGATCCCAGGATCAGGACCTGAGATGAAGGCAGGAGCCCAACTGCTCAGCCACCCAGGCATCTCATTTTTTGTTTCCTTTCATTGTGTTTTATTTATTTGTGTGTGTATAAATTTTTTTCTTTCTTTCCTGTTTTGGCATCTAGTTTCTTTTAACAAACCAAAATACACCAGGATCTACTTTTTTGTTTTGTTGTTTTGTTTCTTGCTTTATTTTTATTCTTACTTTGTTTGGTTATTTTTTCTGGTTTATCTTGCATTGTCTCTGTTGTTTTGTTTTGTCTTTTCTCTCTTTTATTGTATTAATTTCTGGGGAAAAAGATGAGATGGAGAAATTCACCACCAAAATAAGAACAGAGGTAGTACTCACTGCCATGGATTAAATAATATAGATATAAGTAAGATGTCTGAACTAAAGTTGAAAACGATCATTATAACAATAGTAGCTGGGCATGAAAAAAAAGCATAGAAGACACTAGAGAATCCCCTACTGTAGAAATAAAAGAACTAAAAATCTAATCAGGTCAAAATTAAAAATGCTATTACTGAGATAGAGTTCCAAGTGGAGGCTCTAACAACGAGGATAAATGAGGCAGGAGAGACAGTCAGTGATATAGAGATAAAATGATGCAAAATAGGCAACCTGAAAAGAAGACAACTAGACAACTACTAGATAATGAAGGGAGATTTTGAAAACTCATTGAATCTACAAAGCAAGTTAATATCCAGATAATAGGTGTCCCAGAAGATCAAGAGAAGGAGAGAGGGGTAAAAGGTATACTTGAATAAATTATAGCTGAAGACATAACAAGAATGTGGAAAGAAACAGGCATTCAAGTCCAGAATGCACAGAGAACCCCCCTCAAAATCAATAAAAATAGGTCAACACTCCAACATATAATAGTGAAATTTGCAAATCCTGGAGACAAAGAAAAAATCCTGGATGCAGCTCAGGATAGGAGGTCCTTAATCTATAAGGGTAGACACATAAGGCTGGCAGCAGACCTAATCATAAACACCTGGCAGGCTAGAAAGGCCTGGTATGGTATATCAAGGTGCTAGATGAGAAAAATACGCAGCCTAGAATACTTTATCCAGCAAAGCTATCATTCAGAAGACAAAGAGAGATATAGAGCTTTGAGGACAAACAGAAACTAAAAGAATTTGTGATCACTAAACCAGCCTGGCATGACCTATTAAAGGGGATCCTCTACAGAAAGAGAGAGCTCAAAAGTAATAAAGGCCAGAAAGGAACAAATATATTCTACAGAAACAATGACTGTAAAGGTAATACAATGGCAATAATTCATGTCTTTCAATAATTACTTTGGAGATAAAAAGATTAAATGCTCCAAGCAAAAGACATAGGATATCTAATGGATAAAAAAAAAAAAATCAATATGATGAGTACAGAAGACTCATTTTAAACCCAAAGACACCTTCAGATTAAAGTCAGCAGATGGAGATCAATTTATCATGCTAATGGACATCAAAAGGAAGCTGAAGTGGCCATCCTTATATCACACAAACTAGACTTTAAACCCTAGACTGTATTAAGAGGTGAAGAAGGACACTACATCATAATAAAGGGGGATGTCCAACAAAGAGATGTAACAACTATAAATATATATGCCCCTAACTTGGGAGTAGCCAAATACATAAAACAAGAATTTTAAAGAAACTCATTGAAAATAATACAATAACACTAGGCACTTTAAGATCCCAATCAAACAATGGACAAATCATCTAAGCAGATGAACGAGGAAACCAGGGCTTTCAATGACTTATTGAACCCAATGAACTTCCCCTGATATATCCTGAGCATTTCATCATAAAGAAATAGAATACACATTCTTCCTGAGTACATATGAAACATTATCCAGGAAAGGCCAGAATACTAAGTCACAATTCAGTCTCAACTGGTACAAAAAGATTGTGATTATACTGTGCATATTTTCTGACTACAATGCTTTGAAACTTGAAGTCAATCCCAAGAAAAAATTTAGAAGAAACACAAAATAAATGGAGGCTAAAGAGCATCTTACTAAAGAATAAATGAATCAACCAAGAAATTAAATAGGAATTTTAAAAATACATGGAAGCAAATAGAAATGAAAACACAACAGTTCAAAACCTTGGTGATGCAGCAAAGACAGTCCTAAGAGGGAATTATATAGAAATATGGGTCTTTCTCAAGCAACACAAAACTCTCAAATACAGAATATAAATTTACACCTAAAGGAGCTGGAGAAAGAACAGGAAATAAACATTAAATACAGCAGGAGAAGAGAAATGATAGAGAAGAAATCAATTATATAAAAATTTAAAAACCAGTAGAAGAGATCAAAGAAACTAAGAGCTGGTTCAATGAAAGAATGAATAAGATTGAAAAGTTCATAGACAGACTTATCAAAAAGAAAAGAGAAAGGACCTAAGTAAATAAAATCATGAATGAAAAACCAATATCAAGGAAATACAAACAATTATAAAAGAACATTATGAGCAACCAAATGGCAACAAATTAAACAATCTGGAAGAAATGGATGCATTCCTAGAAACATATAAGCTACCAAAACTGAACCAGGAAGAAATGGAAAACCTGAACAGACCCACAAACAGGAAGGAAATTGAAGAAGTAATCCAAAATCTCCCAAAAAACAAGAGTCCACTGCCAGATGGCCTCCCAGCAGAATTCTATGGAACATTTAAAGAAGAATTAATACTTATTCTTCTGAAGCTGTTTCAAAAAATAGAAATGGAAGGAAAACTTCCAAACTCATTTGTAGATATTGCCAGCATTACCTTGGTCTCAAAACCAGAAAAAGACCCCAACCAAAAAGGAGAAATACAGAACAGTATCCCTGATGAAAATGGACTCAAAATTTCTCATCAAGATACTGCCCAATGCCATCCAATATAATAAATTATATTGGATTAACAATATATTAAAAGATTTATTCACCATGATCAAATGCTATGTATCCCTGGGCTTCAAGGGTGAAGCTTTCAACATCTGCAAAGCAATCAATTTAATACACCACAGTAATAAAAGAAAAGACAAGAAACATATGATGCCCTCAAGGATGTAGAAAAAGCATTTGACAAAACGCAGCATGCTTTCTTGATAATAACTCTCCACAATGTAAGGATAGAAGCAATATACCTCAATATCATAAAAGCCATATGAGAAAATACTCAGGAATAACCCTCAATGGGAAAAAATGAGAGCTCAGACCCTAAGGTCAAAAATATGACAGAGATGTTCATTCTCACCACTGTTGTTCAACATAGTACTGGAAGTCCTAGCTTCAGCAGTTAGACAATGAAAAGAAATTAAAGGCATCCAAATGAGCAAGAAGCCACACTTCCACTCTTCCTAGACAACGTGATACTCTATGTGGAAAACCCAAAACATTCGACCCCAAAACTGCTAGAACAGATATAGGAATTCAGCAAACTCACAAGGTATAAAATCAAAGCACGGAACTCAGTTGCATTTCTATACATTAACAATGAGGCAGAAGAAAGAGAAATCATTGAATCAATCCCATTTATAATTGAACCAACACCCATAAATAAAACTAACCAATGAGGTAATGGTCTGTGCTCCGGAAAGTATACAACACTTCTGAAAGAAATTGAGGAAGACACAAAGAAATGGAAAAACACTTCATGTGCATGGATTGGAAGAACAAATATTGCAAAATGTCTACACTATCCAGGGTAATCTACACATTCAATGCAATCCCTATCAAAATTCGTTGACATTTTTCACAGATCTGGAACACTTAATCCTAAAATTTATATAGAAATAGAAAAGATTCTGAATAGCCAAAGCAAAATTGAAAAAGAAAATAAAGGTGGAGGCATCCCAATTCCAAAATTCAAGCAGTATTTAAAAATTGTAATCATCAAGGCATTATGGTGCTGGCACAAAAACAGATGCATAGATCAATGGAACAGAATAGAAAATACAGAAATAGATACTCAAAAATATGGTCAGGTACTCTTTGACAAATCAGGAAAGAATATACATAGGAAAGAAGTATCTTCAACAAATCATGTTGGGAAAATTGGATAGCCACATAGATAAGAATGAAACTGAAACACTGTCTTACACCACACACACAAAGAACTCAAAATGGATGAAATACCTAAACTAGAGACAGGAATCCATCAAAATCCTAGAGGACAATAGGGGTAGCAACCTATTTGACCTTGGCAGCAGCAACTTTTTGATAGAGAGGTCTCTAGAGGCAAAGGAAACAAAAGGAAAAATGAACTATTGAGACTTCAACGGGACAAAAAGATTTGCTTCTTTTTGTCCCAGGGCACTACATGAACTATTCTTTAAAAAGCCATTTCTTTTGAGAACAAGATATAAAACTGGCTTTCACAACACAGGGAAGATCCAGACTTAGACAAAATGCCAAGATAGAGAAAATGATCCCATATGAAAGACAAAGGTAAGGCCATGGCCAGAAATCTAAGCAAAAAAGATATAAGTAACACATCTGATGGAGTATTTATTTTTTAAATTTTTAAAAAATATTTCATTTATTTATTCATGACACACACAGGAAGAGAGAGAGAGAGAGAGAGAGAGGCAGAGACACAGGCGGAGGTAGAAGCAGGCTCCATGCAGAGAACCCGACACCAGCCTCGATCCGCGGCCTCCAGGATCAGGCACTGGGCTGAAGGTGGCGCTAAGCCACTGAGCCACCCAGGCTGCCCCTGATGGAGGCAACAATCATGAGGCTAATCACTGGGCTTGAGAAAATATTACAAGACATCAGTGAGATCCTTTCCATAGAGATGAAATTGTTAAAAAAGAATCAATCAGAGATGAAGGATTGAATAAGGAAGATTGGAAACAGGCTTGATGCAACAAAAGGCTGTAAGAAGCAGAGGAACGAATCAGTGACCTAGGAGACAAAACAATGGAAAATAATGAAGCTGAACAGAAGAGAGAAAGAAGATTGATGTACCTTGAGAATTCATTTAGGGGACTCAGTGACTCCATCAAATACAATAACATTTGTATTATAGGTGTCCCAGAAGAAAACACAGAAACGGGGCAGAAAATGTAATTGAAGAAATAATAGCTGAACACTTCCCTAATCTGGGGGAAGGAAACAGACATCCAGATGCAGAAGGCACAGAGAACTCCCATCAAAATCAACAAAAGCAGGCCAATACCAAGACATATTATGGTTAAATTTGCAAAATATAGTGAAAAAGGAAAAAAAAGATCTTAAAGGCAACATAAAAAGATAGGCCCTTAACTTACAAGGGAAGGCCAATAAGGCAAGCTGGAGATTTCTCAACAGAAATCATGCAGTCCAGAAAAGAATGGCATGATATATTCAACTGGCTGAATGGAAAGAATCTGCAGCCAGGAATACTCTATCCAACAAGGCTATCATTCAAAATAGAAAGAGAGACAGGAGTCTCTCATGTTCTGTCACCCTAAATGATATTTCCCACTCATTTTCTCTCCTTTCCCCTTTATTCCCTTTCACTATTCTTTATATTCCCCAAATGAATGAGACCATATGTTTGTCTTTCTCCAATTGACTTACATCACTCAGCATAATACTCCTAACACTGGGAAACGAACAAAGAGTAGTGGAAAGGGAGGTGGGCGGGGGGGATGGGGGTGACTGGGTGATGGGCACTGACGGGGGCACTTGACGGGATGACCACTGGGTGTTATGCTATATGTTGGCAATTCGAACTCCAATGAAAAATACACAAAAACAAACAAACAAAATGAAGGAGAGATAAAGAGTTTCCCCAGACAAAATCTAAAGGAGTTCATGATCACTAAACCAGACCTGGAAGAAATATTAAAGGGGACTCTTTGAGTGGGAAGAAGAGACCAAAGGTAACAAAGAAAGGAAGAGAGAAAATCTCCACAAACAACAAAAGAACCAGTAATAAAAAGGCAAAAATATATACGTATCAGTAATTATTCCGAATGTAAATGGACTAAATGCTCCAAACAAGACACACGGTGTCAGAATGTATAAAAAACAAGACCCATCTATATGCCTACAAGAGACTCATTTTGGACTTAAAGACACCCGCAGATTGAAAGTAAGGGGAACGGAGGAACATTGACCATCCAAATTGATGTCAAAAGAAAGTTGGAGTAGTAACACTTGTATCAGACAAACTCCACATTAAAATAAAGATTGTAACAAGAGACAAAATGGTAACTATATCTTAATAAAGATGACAGTCCAACAAGAATATATAACAATGGTAATATTTATGCACTTAATATGCAAGTACGCAAATATATAAAAGAATAAATATCAAACATAAAGGAACCCATTAATAATAGGACAATAAGAGCAGGGAACTTTAGCACCCCACTTTCATCAGTGGACTGATCATCTAGACAGAAAATCAACAAGGAAACAATGGCTTTAAATGACACCCTGGACCAGGATGGATTTAACAGGTATGTTCTGAACATTCCATCCTAAAACAGCAGAATACACATTCTTTTCAAGTGCACATGGGACATTCTACAAAATAGATCACATATTAGGTTACAAATCAGGCCTCAGCAAATATAAAAAATTTGACTTCACATCATGCACCTTTCTGACAACAACGCCATAAAACTAGAAGTCAGCCACAAGAAAAACACGGAAAGGCCACAAATACATGGAGGTAAAACAACATGCTACTAAACAATGAACGGGCCAACCAGGAAATCAAAGAAGAGATTTAAAAAAAAAAACATGAATCAGATGAAAGTAAAAACACAGTGGTCCAAAACCTTTGGGAAGAAGCAAAAGTGGTCCTATTTGGAAAGTAGTTAGCAATACAGGCTTACCTCAAAAAGCAAGAAAAATCTCAAATAAACAACCTAACCAAAATAGTGAAAGGGGTTATAGGGGAAAGGAGAGAAAATGAGTGGGAAAAATCGGAGAGGGTGACAGAACATGAAAGATTCCTAACTCTGGGGAATGAACAAGGGGTAGTGGAAGGGGGTGCGGGTGGGGGGGATGGGGTGACTGGGTGACGGGCACCGAGGGGGGCACTTGACGGGATGAGCACTGGGTGTTATACTATGTGTTGGCAAATCGAACTCCAATAAAAAAAAATACAAAAAAAATAAAACAACCTAACCTTACACCTAAAAGAGCTAGAAAAATAACAAGCGAAGCCTACAGCCAGCAGAAGGAAGGAAATAAAAAAAAAAAAAAAGATCAGAGCAGAAAAAGATGATATAGGCCTTAAAAACCAATAGAGCAGATCAATGAAATCAGGAGCTGGTTCTTTGAAAAAATTAATAAAATTCATAAACCTCCAGACTTATTAACAACAAGAGAGAATGGACCCAAATGAATAAGGTCACACATGAGAGTGAAGAAATAATAATCGACATCATGGAAATACAGTTATAAGAGAATATTATGAAAAACTTTATGCCAACAAATTGGACAACCTGGAACAAATGGATACATTCATAGAAACATATAAATGACCAAAACTGAAACAGAAAGAAATGGAAAACTTGAGCAGGCTGATAACCAGCAAAGAAATAGAATCAGCAATCAAAAAAATCCCAACAAACAAAAGTCCGGGGCCAGGTGGCTTCACAGGGGATTTCTACCAAACTTGAAAAGAAGAGTTAATACCTTTTCTTCTCAAACTATTCCAAAAAATACAAGAGGAAGGAAATCTTCCAAATTCATTCTATGAGGCCAGCACAACCCTGATACCAAAAGCAGATAAAAACACCACTGAAAAAAAGACCACCAGTATCCCTGATGAATATAGATGCAAAATATCTCAGTAAAACGCTAGCAAACCCAACCCAACAGTATAATGAATATAGATGCAAAAATACTAATTAAGGGCAGCCTGGGTAGCTCAGCGGTAGCGCCACTTTCAGCCCATGGTGTGATCCTGGAGACCCGGGATTGAGTCCCACGTCAGGCTCCCTGCGTGGAGCCTGCTTCTCCCTCTGCCTGTGTCTCTGGCTGTCTCTCTCTCTCTCTCTCTCTCTCTCTTTGTGTGTCTCATGAATAAATAAATAAAATCTTTTAAAAAAATACTCAGTAAAATACTACCAGTATCCCTGATGAATATAGGTGCAAAAATACTCAGTAAAATACTACCAAACCCAACCCAACAGTATAATGAAAGAGTCACTCACCACAATCAGGAGGGATTTACTCCTGGGCTGCAAGAGTGGTTCAATATCTGCAACATGATCATCAACATGATACACCACACTGAAAAAAGGGATAAGAATCATGGGTTGCTGGAGGGGAGGTGGGTGGAGGGATGGGCTAATAGGGTGATAGGCATTAAGCAGGCCACTTGATTTAATGAGCACTGGGTATTATATGCAACTGGTGACTCACTAAACTCTACCTCTGAAACTAATAATACATTATATTTTAATTAATTAAATTTAAATTTAAAAATGATCATTTCAATAGATGCAGGAAAAGCATTTGACAATGTAGGATATCCATTAATTATAAAAACCCTCCGTGGTTCTTGTTCATAATGTTGCCAACTATAATATTATGATCTTTCCTTGGACACTATAGAACTAATATACAATGTATATTTTACAAATCATTAGTGGAGTTTCAAAGATCAGATGAACACAAAACCAACTCAGTAGAATAACAAAGAGCATTACTTATGACTAAAATTCAGGGCTCAACATTCTCACTTCTGAATTATTTTTTTATACACCTTTTTAGCACTACGAGTACAGTGGCCATATCCTTCTGCTAATCTCTGTTTTGGTGCATAATAAAAAGTCTACCTTAGGAAAAAATACCCTCAACAAAGCAGGGTAGAGGGAACATAACTCAACACAGTAAAAGCCATATATGAAAAACCCACAGCTAATATCATCCTCAAGGGCAAAAACAGAGCTTTTCTCTATGCCAGGAACAAGACAAAGATGTCCACTCTTACCACTTCTACTTAACAAAGTGCTGGAAGTCCCAGTCACAGCAATCAGACAACAAAAACAAATAAAAGACATCAAAATCAACAAGGAGGAAGGAAAACTTTTGTTATTTGCTTATGACATGATACTCTATATAAAAAAACTAAGGATTCCACCAACAAATTGCTAGAACTGATAAACAAATTCAGTAAAGTCGCGGGACACAAGGTCAATGTACAGAAACCTGTTGTATTTCTATACAATAATAGTAAAGGAGTAGAAAGAGAAATTAAGAAATACCATTTACAATTGCACCAAAATCAATAAGATATCCGACAATAAAGCTAACCAAAGAGATGAAAGACCTTTGCTCTCAAAAGGATAAAACATCAATGAACAAATTGAAAATGACAAAATGAAATGAAAAGACATTCCATGCTCACGGATTGGAAGACATTATTAAATGTCTTCCAGTATTGTTAAAATGTCTACACTACCAAAAGCAAACTATACATTTAATGCAACTCCTATCAAAATACCGAAAGCATTTTTCAGAGTTATAATAAAGAATCTTAAAATTTGTATGGAATCACAAAAGACCCCAAATAGCCACAAAAACCTTAAAGAAGAAAAGCAGAGCTGGAGGCTTTACAATTCCAGAGTAGAGGTTATATTACAAAGCTACAGGGATCAAGACAGTATGGTACTGGCACAAAAACAAACACATAGATCGATGCAACAGAATAGAGAACCCATTCCCACAACTGTATGGCCAATCAATCTTTGACAAAGCAGAAAAGAACGTCCAATGGGAAAAAGACAGTCTCTTCAACAAATGGTGTTGGGAAAACGACAGCGACACGCAAAAGAATGAAACTGGACCACTTTCTTACACCATACACAAAAATAAATTCAAAACGGATGAAAGACCTACAGGTGAGACAGGAAACCATCAAGATCCTCGAGGAGAACACAAGCAGTAACCTCTCACATTAGCCATAGCAACTAGATTTGTCTCCTGGGGCGAGGGAAACAAATGTAAAATATAAACTATTGAGACTCCATCAAACAAAAACTTTTGCCCAGTGAAGGAAACAATCAACAAAACTAAAGGCGACCTACAGAATGGGAAAAGATATTTGCAAATGACACACCCAGTTAAGGGTTAGTATCCACAGTATGTGCAGAACTTGTAAACCTCAACACCCAGAAACCAAACAATCCAATTAAGAAAGAGACAGAAAACGTGAATAGACGTTTTTCCAAAGAAGACCTCCAGATGGCTAACAGACACATGAGAAGATCTTCAATATCAGTGATTATCAGGGAAATGCAAATTAAAACTACAATGAGATATCACCTCACATCTGTCAGAATGGCTAAAATCAACAACACAAGAAACAACAGGTGTTGGTGAAGATGCAGAGAAAGGGGGACCCTCTTGCACTGTTGGTGGGAATGCAAACTGGTGCAGCCACTCTGGAAAGCAGTATGGAGGTTCCTCAAAGGGTTAAAAATAGGACTACCCTCTGATCCAGCGATTGCACTACTGGGTATGTACCTGAAGAATACGAAAATATTAATTCATAGGTATACGTGCACCCCAATGTTTATAGCTGTGTTATCTACAATAGCCAAATTATGCAAGGAGACAAGGGTTCATTGACTGGTGAATGGATAAGGAAGTGGGATATATATAAAACATGGGATGTTACTCAGCCCTCAAAAAGAATGAAATCTTGCCATTTGCAGTGACACGGATGGAGCTAAAGAGTATTGTGTTGTGTGAACTAAGTTAGAGAAAGATATACCGTATGACTTCACTCTCACATTTAATTTAAGAAACAAAACAAAGGAGCAAAGGGAAGAAAACAGAGAGATGCAAACCAACCAACAGACTCTTTACTATAGAGAACAATCTGTTTGTTATACAACCTGTTTCCACAGGGAAACACCACCAAAAGTAAACTATTAGGACTACATCATGCTGAAAAGTTTCTGCACAGCAAAGGAAACAACCAACAGAATTAAAGCATCCTACTGAGTGAGAGAAGAGATTTGCAAATGATATATCCAATAGAGTAGGTATCCAAATATCTAAGAACTTATAGAACTCAACACAAAAAGACCCAAGTTAAAAAATGGGCAGAAGACATGAACAGACATTTATCCAAAGAAGACATACAGATGGCCAACAGACACATGAAAAGATGCTCAACATCACTCGTCATCAGGGACATGCAAAGTAAAATCACAATGAGATACCACCTCACACCTGTCAGAATGGCTAACGTCAAAAACTCAACAAACAATCGTTGGCAAGGATGCATAGAAATAGGAACCCTCATGCACTCTTGTTGGGAATGCAAACTGGTGAAAGTTTCACTGCTACTGTGAAAGACAGTATGGATGTTCCTCACGAAATTAAAAATAGAACTACCTATGATCCAGTAATTGCTCTACTGAGTATTTATCTCCAAAACTCCAAAACACTAAGTTGAGGGGATACATGCACCCTAATGTTTATTGCAGCATTATTTACAACAACCAAATTATGGCAGCAGCCTAACTATCCATTGATAGGTGAATGGACAAAGATGAAGTGGTTTGAAAAGCTGAAAAACCCACAGCTAACAGACTATTATTCAGCCATAAAAAGGAATGAATTCTTGCCATTCACAGCAACATGGATGGAGCTAGAAAGTATAATGCTAAATGAAATAAGCCAGTCAGACAAAGACAAATACCATAGGAAGGGGATTAAGAGGCATAAACTTCCAGGTATAAAACAAATAAGTCATGGAGATAAATGCTGCAGCATAGAAAATATAGCCAACAATATTATAATAATGTTGTAGGATGACTAATGGTGACTATACTTATCTTAGTGAGCACTGAGTAATGTAGCTAATTGTTAGATCATTATGTTGTTCACCTGAAAGTAATATAACATTGTATGTCAATACCTCAATAATAAAATAGAAATAAATAAAATAAAATAAAATATAAAGCATGGTTGTTGGAGACAAAAGCGCCTGGGTTAAATTTATGACTCTATCGGTTATTAATTGCATATGCTTAGATCAGTTTACATTACATTGCCAAGTATCCTATAAAAACAGGCATACAATGACCAACTTCATTGATGACATAAAGCAAAATGAGATGATGACAGTAAAAACAATGTATATGTATATATATATATATATGCATGTATATGTATATATATGCATGTATATATATGCATATATAATAATATATATGCATATATATATGCATGTATATGTATATATATGCATGTATATACATATATGTATATATATGCATGTATAATATATTTACCATAACGTTGCCAATAAATATTTATATTCATGATTTTCATGATTCTCTCAATTCCAAACCTATTTTAAATAAAATATGCATCTAATCATAGGAAAAAGGAATTGTTCCCATTGACAATTACATCAAAAACAATGAAATACTTAGAAATAAATTAAACTAAGGAGGGGAAACATCTCCATACTGAAAACTAGAAGAAATTGATAAAAGTGATTGGAGAAGGCCCAAATAAATGTAAAAAAGGTATCTTGTGTTCATAGATTGGAAAAGTTAATATTGTTAAAAATGTCAATACTACCATAAATCATCTATAGATTTGATGCAGCCCCTATCAAGATTTCAGTGACACTTTTTTACAGAAGTAGAAGAAGGCCCTCTAAAGTTTATGTAGAACCACAAAAGACCCCAAGTGGCATCACCCCACCCCCAAAAAAATATCTTGAGAAAGCAGAACAAAGCAGCAGGTATCACACTTCCTGATTTCAAGTTATACTCTAAATCTGTCATCATCAAAACGGCTTGGTACTGGTACGACAATGGAGAAATAGACCGATGGAGCAGAATCAAGAGCCCAGAAATAAACCTAAGCACACTCAGTTAACTAATATTTGACAAGAGAGCCAAGGATACTCAGTGAAGAAAAGACAGTCTCTAACTGGTGCTGGGATAATTGGATATTCACATGTAAAAGAATGAAACTGGGCGCATATCTTACACCACTTACAAAAATCAACTCAAAATATATTAAAGCCTCAAATGTTAGACCTGAAGCCATGAAACCTCTAGAAGAAAACGGGAACAAATCTCCTTGACATGGGTCTTCGTAATGACTTTTTTGGATAGGACACCTAAGGCAGAAGCAACAAAACAAAGAATAAACAAGTCAGAATACATCAAGCCAAAAATCTTCTGCACAGTGAAAGAAGCCTTCAAAAAAGTGAAAAGACAATCTGCAGAGTGGGAAAAACATTTGCAAACCATATATCTAATGATGGGTTAATATCCAAAACATATGAAGAACTCCTACAACTAACTCAATAGCAACATACCAAATAACCCAATTAAAAAATGATCAAAGTATCTGAATTAGGCATTTCTCCAAAGAAAATACATGAAAAGCCGACAGGTACATTAAAAGATGCCTAGCATCACCAGTCATGAGGGAAGTGCAAGTTGAAACCACAATGAGATACCACCTCACACCTGTTAGAAGGGCCACCATCAAAAAGACAGGAGATAGTACAAATTGGCATGGATGTGGAGAAAACCCTTGTTCACTGTTGGTAGGTTTGTAAATTAGTGCGGCCACTGTAGAGAACATTATAGACAATTTTCAAAAAAATTAAAAATACAACTACCATATGGTCCAACAAGTTCGTGGATATTTATTTCTGAGAATAAATTCAAAGGTAATAAAAACATTAACTTGAGAAAATATCTGCACCCCCATGTTCATAACAGCATTATTTATATAGGTAAAGACATGGAAAGTGTCCATGATGGATGAACAAAGAGTTGTGATACACACACACACACACACACATATATACGCACATATATACATTATGCATATGTATATACCACATATTTATATATATACCACATTATGTATAACATAGATATACCACATTATATATTATATATATGAATATTATTTAGACATACAAAAGAAAAAAGTCTTACCATTGTGACAACATGGATGGACCTTGAAAAGACTTTGCAAAGTGAAATAACTCAGGGGCACCTGCCTGGCTCAGTTGGTTAAGCTTCTGCCTTCAGCTGGGGTCATAATCCAAGGGTCCTGGGATCCCTGTGATCTCAAGGTCCTGGGATCGAGCCCCACTTGGCCTTCCTGCTCAGCGGGGAGTCTGCTTCTCTCTCCCTCTGCCCCCCTCGCTTGTGTTTTCTCTTTCTCTCATAAATAAATAAAATATTTTATTTTATTTTTTTTTAAATTTTTTTTTAAATCTTATTTATTTATGATAGTCACACAGAGAGAGAGAGAGAGAGGCAGAGACACAGGCAGAGGGAGAAGCAGGCTCCATGCACCGGGAGCCTGATGTGGGATTCGATCCCGGGTCTCCAGGATCGCGCCCTGGGCCAAAGACAGGCGCTAAACCACTGCGCCACCCAGGGATCCCAAATATTTTATTTTTAAAGTGAACTAATTCAGACAGAGAAACACAGATACTGTGTGATTGCACTTATATGTGGGATCTACAAAAAATAAAAACCTCATAAAAAAGGAGATCAGAATTGTGGTTACCAGAGGCAGAGGATGCAGTGAAGGGGAATTGGAGGATGGAGGAAGGTGGTCAAAAGGTGAAAACTTCCAGTTATGATGAAGAAGTACGATATATATATATATATATATATATATATATATATATATATATGATAACTATAGCTAACAGTGCTGTGTGATATGTGGGAAAGTTGTTAAGAGAGGAAAACATTTTTTAAAAAAATTTAATGCCAGTATAGTTAACATACAGTGTTATACTAGCTTCAGGCATACAATATAGGGATTCAACACGTCCATATATTGCACAGTGCTCATCGTGATAAATGTACTCTTTAATCCCTGCCTTCTATTTCACCCATCCCCCCACCCATGTCCCCTCTCACAACTACCAGTTTCTTCTCTATAGTTAAGAGTCTGTTTTTTGGCTTGTCTCTTTTCTTTTTATACTTCATTTGTTTTGTTTCTTCAAATCCACATATGAGTAAAACCATATGGTATTTGCCTTTCTCTGATGGGCTTAATTCACTTAACATCATACTCTTTAGCTCCATCCATGTCATTGCAAATGGCAAGATTTCAATCACTTAATGGCTGAATAATATTCCATTATATATATCACTTCTTTATCCACTCATCTGTCAATGGACACTTGGGCTGCTTCCATGATTTGGCTATTGTAAATAGTGCTGCAGTAAACACAGGGGTGCTTCTATCTTTTCAAACTCGCATTTTCGTATCCTTCGTGGAAATGCACAGTAGTGCGTTGACTGAATCATATGGTACTTCTATTTTTAATTTTTTGAGGAACCTCTGTACTGTTTTCCACAGTGGCTGTGCCAGTTTGCATTCCCACCAACAATGCACGAGGGTTCCCATTTCTCTGCATCCTTGCCAACACTTGTTGTTTCTTGAGTTTTTTTTATTTTAGCCATTCTGACAAGTGTGACATGATAGCTCATTGTAGCTTCGATTTTCATTTACCTGATGATGAGCGATGTTTTGCATCTTTTCATGTGTCTATTGGTCACCGGTATGCTTTCTTTGGAGAAATGCCTGTTCATGCATTCTGCCCATGTTTTTAAATTTTATTTTCATTTACTTTTACTTTTTATATATTCATATATATTATTGAATTATTTGTTTATTTGGTCTTGAGCTATATAAGTTCTTTATATATTTTGGATACTGACCCTTTATTGGCATGTCATTTGCGAATATCTTCTCCCATTCAGTAGGTTGCTTTTAGTTTTGTTGATGGTTTCCTTTGCTGTGCAGAAGCTTTTTGTTTTGATATGGTCCGAATAGTTTATTTTTGCTTTTGTTTCACTTGCCTCAGGAGACATATCTAAAATAAAAAATGTTGCTATGGCTGAAGATGGAGAAATTATTGCCTGTGTTCTCTTCTACTGTTTTTATGGTTTCAGGTCTCACATTTAGGTCCTTAATCCAAGAGAGTAAATCTTAAGACTTCTCACCACAAGGAGAAGTTTTTTTCCCCTTTATTTCTTTCTGCTTTCTTTTATTTTTATTGTATCTATATGGGAAGATGGATATTAGCTGAACTTATTGTGATAATCATTTCAAAATACATACAAACAATCATGCTGTATGCCTTATACAGTGATGTTTGCCAATTATTTCTCAGTAAACCAGGGGAGGGGAAACAGAACACACACACACACACACACACACACACACAAGTATAAACACTTCTTAGATTGTTGTGTTCCTTTGGGTTCCAATACAACTGGTTTTATTTTTTAAAATCAACTTATCTACTTTATGGTTTCTTTTTGAGGGGGGCATTTGCTGATCTTCTCATTCAGCCACAGCTGGAAGTCTCTCAGGATTATTTTAGTCATACTTTACAAAAGATTAAGAGCTGCAGTCATCTACAGAAAGAACATCCTTGCCATTTAAGTTATTTGTGATGGATGTGGACTGGTTGATGGATTTTATAGGGGGGGAAGGCTAATATCGCTTAAAGTCACCCTTTAGTCCCTTCACTACCTGACACACACACAAATCTCTAGTTTTTGTTTGGTTGGTTTTTTGGTTTGTTTGTCTGCAGTTGTCTGTTTATAACCATCTTCTCTCAGGTCTTGGAATATCTTAGGGGCAGGGATCAGATCTGAGTCCTCTCTAGTCTCTTACCTTATCTAGCAATAACCTGGCAATTTTCTGTAATTCTTAGGTGAATAAAACCTCCAACTGTTTGAAGACAGGCCAACACCCATTGGAGGGGCGACCCATTTACTTTACCCCCACAGTGTGAATTGTAATCAACATGACTCAGCTAGACAAGGTAAAAAAAAATTCTTGGAGAAGGTTTCGGGAAGAAAGGTTTACAATTCTTTCTCTGAGAAAATGAGTGGGAAATATCAGAGAGGGTGACAGAACATGAGAGACTCCTAACTCTGGGAAACAAACAAGGGGTAGTGGAAGGGGAGGTGGGCGGGGGGGACGGGGTGACTGGGTGACGGGCACTGAGGGGGGCACTTGACGGGATGAGCACTGGGTGTTATACTACATGTTGGCAAATCAAACTCCAATAAAAAAAATATACAAAACAAAAAAAACCCCAATTCTTTCTCTGGCACTAACCTGTGTGATCCCAGGCAATGTTTTATTCCCTTTATGCCTTAGCTACTCTGAGAAATGAGTGTTAGAGTGGGTAATTTTTGAAGTTCCTTTTACCTCTGACTTTCTATGAGGAATGATAATAATATCAAGTACCATTTATGTGTTAGGCCTTGAGCTGGGTACTTTAAAGTGTATATATATGCATGTAAATACATACTTACATATATACATACATAGATATTTTTTATCTCAACCTCATATATGCAAAATATGATTGATTCTGTCAATTTTACTGAGATTTCGAGGGAAAAAATCACCAACTTGAGGTCATGTGAAAGGAAAGAAGGAAATGGTGTACGTGATCACCCACCCTACTGGGTGACAATGGAGACCATTGCTGGACCTCGGTTGGTCTCTACCATCCAGCCATTTGGACCATGTGTCTGTTCGCTGCTGGCTCCAGAGTGGCATTTAGCTCTAGCCCTGGAAATCCAGAGGCAATGGTGATGTTCAACCATCTTTTAGGCATGTGAATAGATACTCAGACAGCCAGTGACCAGGTAAGGACCAGATGAAAAAGAAGAAGGGGATTAAGAGTGGAGACTAGATGTAATGCTCTTTTTCTCTTCTTTCCCACTTTGAAGTCTATCTATCTTTGAAGGTCCAGACCAAGTTGTACTTCCTCTGGAGGCCTTCCCAGTCTTGTCTTGTCTGTCTGTCTTTCTTTCTTTTTCTTTTTTTAAAGTAGGCTCCACGCCTAGCATGGAGCCCAATGTGGGCCTTGAACTCACAACCCTGAGATCAAGAGTCAGATGCTTAACCAAATGAGCCACCCAGGCACCCCTGGAAGCCTTCCTGGTCCTAAACCTTGTTCAGGTATTTGGTGCTACTTACCGAAGAGCTCCTGGATGGGCAGAACACTCCAACTAGCCTGGAAGGAGGACAGGGAGGACAAGTCTCTGCCACCTCCTACATTTTCTCCTAGTGTTGCTAGCTTACCACACTTGGGGAATGTTTATTGAACAACTGATTGCAGAATAAGTGGCTCCATTCTAGAAGCCCTGGGTAGGGTGACAGTAAGCCAGGTATAATGAGTATTTACTGCTATTTTTGGTTACTGACTCCTTTTCTGTGTTTGGTAATCCCCTGGCTTATGAGGCAGACCTCATCTGCCACATCAGAAGCTGAAAAAACCACCTCCTCACTTGCCTAGCCTCCTTTGCAGCTAAGGCTTGGGCACATGACCAGGCTACAGTCATTAGATCAACTTATCCTAGACTTATACTCTGGAGTTAAGCGTAAGGAAGTAGAGGCTACATGGAACCCACTTTTGTTGATGGGTGATTGCAGCTTGCAGCGGCTGCCTCTGATTTCCAGAGGCAGTGGAAGAGTTGGTGAGGTGGGAACTGCAAATGATGGCATCAGTTTCCAGTGGCCGTCATGAGCAGTATCTCCTCTGGAAAAAATCTGAGGTGTGATTCTAGGTATCATTCCTAGCTATGTTGTCTCTGCATCTGGTTTTCCTGCTCTCACAGACTCTGTGAACTATCTAATAACTGATTAACAAATTTCTTTGTACTTTAATCGGCCAGAATTTATTTCTGTTGCTTATAACTAAGAAACATTTAGAGTTCTAGTCCTAGCTCTGCCATTGACTTGCTTCATCTTGCAAAGTAGGTCATGCACACTCTTCTGGCCTCTGTCTTATCCTCTGTTAATGGTAGTATTGCCGAACTGTACATTCTACCCAACTTACATAGAAGATAGAGGGAATTGTGACTGTTATGACAGCAGTAGTCGTTTGCTACTATGAAGAAACAGCTACATGCGTGGAGATCACCTTCAGAGATCATCACTGCGCTGTCGTTTTGCACCATGGTTGTTAAGAAGCTCAAGCTTTTGGGCTGTGTTGAAGTAGCTTACTCCAGTATGGGTCTTCTGATAATTACTACTTCATCATTACTGGACACTTATTCCTTTGACCTGGTCTACCATGCTTATTATAGCTAAACCACTTGTTCTAATGTAGTGACATGTTGCTGGTCTATCCAGCATTCATTTTGCCTCTCACACAATGTGTAGCAGCCATGTAGTTGGTTGGGGCTGACTCAGATGTTGCCTCCAAGAGTGGGCCTGGGTTTGGTCTAAGCCCGTTAGCACAACCCTATATCCCAGGACACAGTAACTGATTTGATAGTGGGCATGTACTCAAGTTACACAGTGAAATGCAGGACTTCCCGTCAGTGTTTGTTGCTGCTGGCAGTCACACTGTGATTAGGGGAGCCAAGCTTAGGATAGAGCGACTGTGGAAGGCAGTGAAGTGATAGAGAGAAATTGAATGTTACCTTGGCGGCATCATTGAGCAGTAGAACTGGTTCTGAATCCCACCATACTTTTGAAATATTTTAGTTACAGGAGCCAATAAAATCCCTTTACGAAAATAGTTTGAGTAGGATTTTCTATTACTTGCAACCAAAATTATTCTGACAGAGATCTATGCGTGAAATCTCAAGACTTTTGGAGAAAGAAGTGAGATTAATTAATGAATAAATGTTTTTGGAGGCCAACAGACACCTTAGACTAATGTAGGTTCCCCATCAATTCCTACTTCTTCTCCTAGGTTCTCGCATCTTAGGAAATGGCTCCCTCATTCACCCAGTCTCTGTGTATCCAAGCGTTTATGTGTCTTAAGGTCTGTGTGTCTTACTATGTCCCACAATTTCTTTCATATATCGATTTCTCTTTATGACTGTGAATGAGTGCATTAGTGTCTGTGTGTCCGCAGTATCTGTGTATCACGTGCCAGCATGTTGGCCGTGTATCTCAGTTCAGTATTTCTGTGTGCCTCAGTGTCTTTATCCCTGTCTGTGTGCCCTAGTGTTTTTTGACTAGCTCAATATCTGTGAAAAGAGTGTCTGTAGGTCCCAGGGTCTGTATCCCCATATCTGTAGGTTCCAGTGTCTATGTGTTCTCCTGTCTGTGCATGTCCCAATGACTGTATGTTCCAGTGTCTGTGTCAATGTCTGTATGTTCCAGTGTTTGTGCATTCCAGGGACTGTGTGTTTCAAAGTAAGCCATGTTGCAGTGTGTTTATGTGTTTCACTGTTTTGTGTGCTTTAGTGTCTGTGCTCCAGGTTCTGTGTGTTTGAGTCAGCGTATCTTAGTGTCTGCACATTTCAGTGACTATGTCCCTGTGTCAGCATGATGTAGTATGCCTGAGTTTCAGTGTTTACGTGTGCCTCAGGTACTATATCCTAATGTCTGTATGTCCTAGTGTTTATGTGTCCCAGAATTTGTAGGTTTAAGTGGTTGCAACCAGTGTTTGTACATCCTATGGTCTATATGTTTTCTGGTGTCTGTGCCTCCCAGTTTCTTTTCTTTCTTTTTTTGAAGATTTTATTTATTCATTCATGAGAGACACACACACAAAGAGAGAGAGAGAGAGACAGAGAGAGAGACAGAGAGCTGGGGGCAGAGACATAGGCAGAGGGAGAAGCAGGCTCCCTGCAGGGAGCCTGATGCGGAACTCGATCCCAGGACCCCGGGATCACGCCCTGAGCCGAAGGCAGACACTGAACCGCTGAACCATCCAGGTGTCCCTGTGCCTCCCAGTTTCTGAGAACCCCAGTGTTTATGTGTTCCGTTACCTACTCATTGCAACGTCTGTGTGGGTCAGCGTCTGTGTGTATGTCAGTGTCTGTGTGTCACCGTCGTCGTTTGTCTCAGTCTGTGTGCCTGTTTCCCTGTGCTTGAATGTCCCAGTGACTGTATTCCTCAGTGTCTCTACATCCAAATGTCTATGTGTCTCAGGGGCTGTGTCCCAGTGTTTGTATGCCCCAAGTATCTGTGCATCTCAGTGTTTAGGTATCCTAGTGTCTGTGAACCTCAATGTCTAGAAATCCCAACTTCTGCCTCTACCCCTGACTGTGCTTCAGTGTCTGTGTCAAAATGACTGTCTGTCACAGTGTCTGTATATCCCCCAGTATCTGCAGATCAATAGTTTCTCTCTACTCTAATGTCTGGGTGTCCCCAGTATCTGTTTATGTCCTAATGACTCCATGCTGTAGTGTCTGTGTGTCTTGGTGTCTGTACATGTTCCAGTATGTGTGTTCCTCAGTTTCTATCTGTGCCAGTTTGTGTAGCTTGACCATTTGCATGTTACATGTGTCTATTAGTTTCAGTGTTTCCATGCACCTCAGTATCTGTAGCCCAGTGTCTGTGTATCACAATGTCTGTTTTGTTTTTTTTTCCACAATGTCTGCTTGACCCAGTGTCTGTATGGCCCTGTTCTGTGTAGTCCCATGGTTGTATGGCCACTGCCACTGTAAGCCTCTATAACCGTGTGTCCCAAGGGTGTGTCCCGGCTTCAGTGTGTCCCAATGCTACTGAACCTCAGTGTATGTATATTCCAGTGTTTGCTTGTTCCACTATTTGTGAGTCAAAGTGTCTGTGTGTCACAGTGTTGTTTTTTTTTATTTATTTATGATAGTCACAGAGAGAGAGAGAGAGAGAGAGAGAGAGAGAGAGAGAGAGAGAGGCAGAGACACAGGCAGAGGGAGAAGCAGGCTCCATGCACCGGGAGCCCAACGTGGGATTCGATCCCGGGT